>NW_027468640.1:18541475-18838975 GCF_046254945.1 Alosa pseudoharengus
CTTAAAAAATAAAGGTGCAAAATAACGAATTCAACTTCGCGCGTGTGAATAACGAACTGAATAACGCCATGCGCTGGTGACCGAAAATACAGCCCTTTGAGTCAATAGAACATGAGACAGAATAAAATTCTGACGGGACCGCGGGCCAAAAAAAAATCGATGGCGGGCCAACTTTGGCCCGCGGGCCCAAATTGGGCACCCCTGCAATACAGACAATGCAGAAAAGCACACCTACACCTAATCATGTAATTTTCAAATAAATGTATCATGATATTGTATCCTTTGTGTGCTCCACTGAGGTAACTGAGTTACCAGAGCCGGACAGTAACGGAGTACATTTACTTGAGTACAGTACTTGAGTACAGTTTTGAGGGATCTGTACTTTACTCGAGTATCATTTTTGGGGAGTACTCATGACTTTACTCAAGTACATTTGAGAGGCAAATATTATACTCTTTACTCCACTACATTTCTATCCATAACCATGAGTACCCGTTACTTCTTCTAAAAAAAAAGAAAAAAGAAATATCTCAGAAAAACCGTCAATTTGTTGTTTCTCTCTCAAACGTGATTGGATTGTGCAGGCGCCACTGATTGGGACAGCCTATCAGCAATCACCTTCAGCTTTCCGCCAAAGTCAACTCCATGGTTAGATTTAGATAAGAGACGAAACCATGGACGAAACAATGGATGAAGACGCAGCAGGTCAATCCCGGGAATGTGCCAACCTGTGGCCCCACCTCGCCAGACTATTTCAATTTTTTGGGGTTCCCCCACCCTGCATAAGTCCATATGCCTTGTCCAAGCATTAATGTCTGTGTAGTTATCATTTTATTGGGTAGAACAATTATTTAACATATCTTTGAAAATATTCTGTTCATTGAAATTACAGTGTGTTGGCCTAAAAATTGACCCTGGACAGTTTTAAAATGTCTTCCACAAGTCAGAAAGCGATGCCATAATGCACGCAGCATATTTTGCTGGATGATGATGGACTTCATCAGTCTTACCAGTGTTCTCTCTCTCCAGCTCCTGCACGTGGTTCTCTGCAGCGGTCAGTCTGGCCTGAATGGCCCCGAGCTGTGCCAGGATGGCACACATGTCTGGTTGGCACATGCGTGGGTTGGTCTGGTTAGCCTGGTGCTGTGCTGCCTGCACTGCGTTGGCAGTGTCTTGCTGACCGGTAGCGTCCTCGCCGAGGACCAGGGTCACTGACGTGGAGAACAGCAGAGCAGTCAGCCACATTTTCAACATTTTCATGAACCAGATTTCAAAGTCTGTGAGGAGGATGCTATCTCCTCCAAAGTTTTATAACGTGAACACCGAAGGAGGGGCTACTGTTGTATGTTAAAACTTAATAAATAAATGTGACAGGTTACATATTAACAACATTTCTAGTAACAGTTTACATATCAACAGATTTTTATAACTTGTTTGGTATACAGTGGTAGGTGCAATGAAGCAACAGTTTATCACTTACAGAATCAAAAACTGTTCATAAAGATCACACGATAAGCACAAACCAATGATCAACTTGGTTGACAAGAATATTATAACAAACTGTTTTTCACTTCAAAAAGTCAAAATTGAATATGGCTGGATGATGGCCCTAATTGTGGCGTGATAAGTAAGCAAAGGTCTGATCAATACATAGAGTGTCTGCGTTATTGGCAGAGGACGTGTAATTGTCATGTAATTGTCACTCTTGTATCCATGTATGGTAATGATATCCATAAAAGTGGCAGACACGTGAATTGCGATCCTTGCTGTAAACTGTCCTGATATTGTTCAAATGCACGTGGCAATAGAGAGCACACAGATTTGTACAATCAACATTAGGGTTGGCATACTGTTATGATCAGGGGATGGATATTGTAGTGGGGTTGTCAGTTGGGGTGGGGGGGGGACAATTCTAAGGGCCCAACACTGACAGTTGGCCCCCACCTCTATATTATCGGGGGGCCTCCAGAATTATTGTCTGTCATACGGCCCAATTTTTTTAGCAGCGCCCTGGGTCATCTGGGAACTTGGGTCACCATGGGGACTCGAAAGTGGTCGTAATGGTGCCACTTGTGCATCAGCCGGGTAGATGATGTTTTATATATTAATCAAGTTATGATGATGAGATGAGGAAAGTGAGTGAGATTCACACCCTTGCCCCAGACAATCAGATATGATTGGATTGACCATTTAGATTCAGATGCCAATATACTTTTCAATCACTACCATTATTTGTGTCATAGGCCAACTAGAGGATAGTTTACAGGTAGATATCCTCTCAGGTCCAGCTATAGGAACTACAAGTTCTGGAGTTTATTGGAGAGCGCATGAAGGATAAAAAGTTGCACTGAGGCACCGTACCTCTGCCAGGTTCCTCCAGCAGTATGCTGTGTTCTCTCAGCACAGCCTCTGCAAAGTTTGACTGGTACCTCAGAGCTTGGATCTCTAATCTTTGATTTTAATAATTGAACTACAAAGATATAGGGTAAAGATAATTTATAGAGTGCAGGCGTATAAATGTGTGTGTGTGTGTGTGTGTGCGTGCATGTGTGTGTGTGTGTGAGAGAGAGAGAGAGAGAAAGTGTTTCTCATCATCTCATCACATCTTATCTCTGAAAGAGGAGGAATCCCCTAAAGGAACTCCGATTATAGAAATCATTGTATACCGCGGAGTCACGGTGGAGCGTAACATAGACGTGGTCGCCCTTCTCCAGGAGCAGAGTAGCTCATGTACCAGCATTGTCTGAAGTGTCCACAGAAGCGTGATCACAGGCTGTCACTAAATACTGGTTATTTCTGAAGAGGCTCAGCCAAGCATTGTGTGCCCTCTGATGTGAAAGTTGAGAAGCTGTAGTAGTAATAACAACAACAACTACATATCTGTATTTGTAGGACCATATGACAAATAGATAAGTGGATAGAATTGCAGCTATGTTTGCTCAGGGTTCTCCATTCAATTATATAATGTAAATCATAAATCAGGTTTTATATAGGCCAAGTATACTTGCATATACAAGGAATTTGGTCTCTGCATTTATCCCATCCGTGAATAGACACACAGAGCACACAGTGAACACACAGTGCACGGGGAGCAGTGAGGGGTTACAGTTGGTGCCTTGCTCAAGGGCACTTCAGCCGTGGATGTGAGCATGGGAGAGCAGTGCTCAACCACTTCCCCTGCCCACATTTGTCCTACTGGTCAGAGATCGAATCAGCAACCCTTCGGTTCCAAGCCAGAAGGCCTAACCAGTAGGCCACGGCTGCCCCGTATTCTGTATCCAGCTTGGTATGTTCTCAAACACTGTACAACTGTCAACACTCTTAGCCAAAGTCATCTGGGGTATTCATAATTAGCTGACCCATCTCATTTACTGGTGATTTCAATCAGACATGCTAAGAATAGAGAGTCTTTGAGTATTTGCGGTCACAAAGGTTTTTATGGGTTTCTCCCCTGTGAGCTGATTTCTGCAATGAAAGCATTAAACCTCGAATAATTTAATTTATGTATTTAGGTTTGATCTGGTTAGGTTTGTTTTAACCAGAGGTGGGCGAAGTACTCAATTTCAGTACTTAAGTCAAAGTACAGATACTACTGGTCAAATGTTACTCCGATACAAGTAAAAGTTGCATATTCAAAATTGTACTTAAGTGAAAGTACTGAAGTACTTGATTTTAAAAATACTTAAGTATTAAAGTACAATTTGAAATTACATGTGTAAGGTTTAACACTTACAGTTTTTTACAATTGTTTACACACGTTTTCAAAACTCTGTGTCTATTTTTCAAAACTCCACACACAAAACCCACAACTGCTCACACAAAATGCAAAATGCCTCAAATCTCCAGCAAAATGACACACAACATTCAAAATGTCAAAAACACATGTTTAAAGCAAACATTCGCCTCACATTACAAACACTTTTGTCATAATATGACATTTTAGATACATCATGTACACACTGTTGCTCAAAACCTAAAGCTCTTCTGTCTTAGGCTTTCTATATGTATTTCCATACAAGAGTGAAAGTTACGGTATCAACAAAGAGAAGTTGAAATACACAGTAAAAATGCAAGCAATATTGAAACCAAAAATTTTGCCAAATAATTTGGTGTTGTGAATACAGTATTTTACAGCAAACAAGAAAAAAAGCAAAGAAGAATACAGTAACCACCAGATGTACATGGAGTTTTGAAAACACTGATTTTTTTTTCTTCTAAAGACAAGTGTGTGTGTGTGTGGGGGGGGGGGGGGGGAGGTGGGGGGGGGGTCGTGTACAGTATGTATTCATAGGCCTATAGACCCTTTCAACTGCAGAAACAAACAATTCTACAGTAAGCGTTCCTAAGGCATTTCTGGAGGCACAGAAAAATGTATTGAGCTAATGGTACTGTAACATGGAGACAAACAAAAATAGAGTAAAAAGACAAATTTTACATAAAGTCAACTTTTTGTAGAACATTACTGTAAGCTAAAGTCCGATTACTGTATTTTCTCTATTTTTAAAGTATCTGCATTGGTTCTGAATATTTCAACCGGAAATCCTCTAGGAGCAGATTGAAAGGGTCTATACCTATATAGAGAGTATATCTATTCATAGACCTATACTAAGGCAATGATTGAATGGTGTTCAGTAAAGTAAAGAGTGTTTGCACATGTGAAGAGAAAGAGTGAAGCACTGGTGATTTAGTGTGGCATTTTGATGGGTTGTGTTTGAAGAACGAAATCAAGTTACTTCCTGTTAGATTTTTGTGTGTTAGGTAGAAAATTGTGTGTGGTGTTTTGCAAAATGTGTTCTAGTCAATTGAAAACTGAGTCAAACACTGAGAATCAGTGTATGGTTTTGCAGATTTGGTGTCGGGTTATGATGTTTAGAGGACATGTTTAGAAAATTGTGTGACAAGCAAAGATTTAGTGTGTAAGCAGTTGAAAAAAACTGTAAATGCATGCCCCTGACTAGCTTGTATAAGCTGCAGAATAAGGGATTATAGAATGTTACAGAATGAAGAAACCCAACTGACAGAAAGAAAATGTTTATTTTCTATAAAACTGGCTTGACATGAAAGCAACATTCAAGCAACTTTACATCACAGGTCCAACAGTGGCTCATGGTTTCTGAGGGCAAGTAAGGTAAGTGTGTGTGTAGCAGAGTCTACTTCATGCTTAAATCTAACCAACCATTTCAAGGAAACAAAAGAGACTACATGGGTGCAAAATTTCCGCAGGTTGGACGGCAAATTTTTGTATGCAGTGATGTGGTTTACTTTCGGCAAACAAAGCACGCATTTAAAACGATAGGAATCGTTCATCCGTTCAGTAAACTTAAACATTTTGTCGAGATACGGCCATGGGTGCGAGTACTCGACAGGGCATCCGCCTTCATCTCCGTCTCCGTCTACTTCCATCTTGCTGTCCATTTAGGAAGAGAACGGTAGACGTTGAACTTGGTTTTATAGCCTAGCGCACAGATGTGACGCAACCCTGATTAGTGATAGGCTGTCACCTGCGAACAAACCATCACATTTTAGAAGAGAGGGGAGGGGGGGACAGAGTTTCGATATAGGCTAGACCTAGTTTATTGAAAGTTAAAAGTAACGAGAGCCTTAACAGGAATGTAGTGAAGTTAAAAGTACGATTTTTGTCATTCAGATGTAGTGAAGTGAAAGTGAAAGTATTTTTTAAAAAATGAACTCAAGTGAAGTACAAATACTCAAAATCTGTACTTAAGTACAGTACTTAAGTAAATGTACTTCGTTACTGCCCACCTCTGGTTTTAACGTGTTCCTAACATGCATGTCATAGCCTATCACTTCCTGTCAATTGTTTGGATGAATGAATGGATGTCCGTGTAAGTTCGAGCATAATGCTGACCATGGAGCTACAAGTTATAATGTCCTCTCTCAGGTCCACCTATAGAAACTACAAGTTCTGAAGTATTGGAGAGCGCATGAAGTATAAAAAGAGGCGTACCTCTGCCAAGTTCCTCCAGCAGTAGGGGAGAGTGGGGTGATTGGTGCCAGTGGGGAAGTTGTGCCACCCCCTATTTCTAGGAAACTATAGAAGAAATTGGTCATGTGACCACACATTTTTGAAGACTCAGCCATTTCAATCATCCTGCAGAGAAGAGAGCCTCATTGCATGAGAGGTAAGCACATTTAAGTTAAAAGAACTGTTTTTTGCCTTTCAAAGTAAAATTTCTATGATCATGTTTTTTTGATTGTTGTGTCAAAACAGTTATAGACAAGTTTGAAACATTTCACACATGTTTTAGTGCTTTGGTAAGCTACATTATGAGTCTATACAGGTAGCATGATGTTAGCTCAAATCTGATGGATGATGCATTTTTTCCAAAATGGTGGGGTTGGGGTGATTTGTGCCAAAGGCCCTGGGTTAAGTTGTGCCAGTGGCACCTCCACTTATACTCATCCCCACTTATAAATAATGTTTTAAACATATTATTTTATTGTAATTGTGCATTGTATTCTTACATTTTATCACTAAAACTATGTGACATTCTTTATTTTAGACCAAAAATAGAAATATACCATCATGGCACAGAGTTATAAGAGGAAGACAGGCAGGGCATACTGTATGGAGAAGGAGCTGGCAGAACATATAAAGGCACTAGCAGTAATGTTTCACGGTCTAAGTCCATGAAATGCCGTGAACTTTACACACACACACACTGACCAGGAAGCCTGGGAAGGAGAGGGGGAACATCATCTAGGTAGTAGCAGTGGCAGAGTTGACATCTACACAACCACATCCAACCACCTAAATCTGCTGTAAACTTCTCTGATCAACAAAACTTTAATCTCATTTCAGGTATGACTTCCCTCCACACAAGATCTACAACATGGATGAAACTGGTGTGACAATGGAAAATGACCTTTGATGTGCTCGTGTCAGGGGCGCAGCTACAGATTTTTGAGGGGTATGCAACAACAATTTTGCCAGCATTGCTCACAATGGATAAGCCTGATACTGCACTCTAGCCTTGTTTGTGCACCACATTGACAATACAATATTAAGTTATTACAAGGAGCCTTAATTGTTAGGATATGGAAACATGTAATGAGTTGCTGCTAGCATGACATTTCTGTTTGCAGTTGGCCATTAAAAGTGCAGTATGAGCATGGTAGCCACCTAGCTATCTGAATGGAATAGGCTATGTTTCAATCGGCATTGCTTAACAAACGCTAGTTAGTCTGTTAACATTCATATTTGCAAGTCTCCAAGTACAGACGTCATCACTTTAAATCCTACCTGTTGCCTTTCACCATCCACTTATTTACCTGCTGTTGCATCCCTTGACATGCCATCTCCTTTTCACTCTTTCTTTTTCTATTTTTAGTCGTCAACAGTTTTTTTTTTTTTTTTTGCTGTATCCATCTTTTTCCATAGATGGCAACTCACTACTCGTAGGCCTATCTGCTCGCCCAGCGCTCACGGCGCCCCCACTCCCTCTTCTATGTCAAAATTCTATGATGGAATCTTATGAGATAGGGCGCCTACTCTAGCCTGTTAGTCCCAAAATGTTATAGAACATTGATAAAATGTTGAAATGGTTTAGAAACGGACAGCAGTAGCTACATATACAAAATACCAAATATATTATTTTATTTTTTTTACCATCGCTTTGGCGTCCCCATGGAGCTGCGCTCCTATGCGCCGCATATAGCGCATACCCACTTTTTGCGCCACTGGCTCGTGTGGCGCAATAGGCTTGTAGAAAATTGGCCTTTGATGTTGTAAAATAACTTTAAATAAACCTTAAATGAGTGATTTTGTATTGAATTTGTCTAGCTTTTATAAAGCATTACAGTGTCTGAGATCAAAATATACTGTTTTACTTCAATAATCGATGGCACAATTTACCCCAATGCATTCTCTTCAAAGGCACAACTTACCCCGCACCGGGGGCAAGTTGTGCCACAAGACCACTTTTTTTCAGAAAGCTATATCTCTTAAATACTATATTTCAGATTGAAAGTGATTGTTCCCAGAGATGCACCACATGCTGAAATATATGTTCATATTGTAGTTGGAAGCATTACTATCATGGCCTCCCTTTAAAGTCACTTTAAGTAAAAACTGGCACAACTCACCCCACTCTCCCCTATGCTGTGTTCTCTCAACTCTGCAAAGTTTGACCGGCGCCTCAGAGCTTAGATCTCTAATCCTTGAACTACAAAGATAGGGTAAAGATCATTTATAGAGTGCATGCTTGTGTGTGTGTGTGTGTGTGTGTGTGTGTGTGTGTGTGTGTGTGTAAAACATAACAATCATGAGAGATGATACATAGCCTATACACAGGTAACAGTACATAGAGTAAAGTAGACTGCATTGTATACCATTCACTAAATTGGTCACAATACAGGCAATACAAAAAGAAGGGGATAATGGCACAGTTACACCCAATCAAGTAATTTTCAAATCAATTTCTGATATTGTGTCCTTTTTGTGCTTCACTGGGGTAAACTGAGAGTTTTCAATCTTACTCCTCTCCCACGCCCTGTATGTGTTCTACATATGCCGCCTCCAAGCACAACCAATAATGTGTGTCATCATTTTACTGGGTAAAATAATTATTTAGCACATCTTGAAAATCTTGATCCGTGAAAATAGGGGGCTCCTTCAACTTTTTCAAAAATTTGTACAGTGTTCATCCAGCTACAAATTGCCCCAGGTAAATTTACCATACACATTTAAAATAACATTTTATTTTTTTTATTTGATAAATGCATATTGGCACACTGTATTGAATTAAAAGTATGGTCAATATTGAGTTATACCTATACAACTTTTTAGGCTTTCTGTTGAAAAAGGATCTGCTTGCAGACAACACAGCTTAACTCTTCAAGTGTTCTTTTAATTGGGAAGAACCGGCAACAAATCCAAAACAGTAGACAGTCTCATAAATTCAAAGGGCAGAATTCAAGAGGTAAAACAGTCCAAAGCAGAGTAATCCAAATCAGGATCCAACAAGGCAGGTCAAGGTACAGGCAAAGGTCAAAAACACAGGATCAGAATTCACTTGCAATGTGCTGGACCAGCACAGTGAACAAAGTGGCACAATCTGGCACAAAGACTGACAGACACAGGCTTAAAGCGTAACTCTTGCCAAAATGCATTCTAGGATGTTTTTGTGAATGTACCCGAGTCAAACTTTCGTTTAAAAGCATAATTACGTCCGAGGCGCCACTTTTAAGCCTGCCTGTGTTGTCGTTTTTGGGTCAAATGGCCTTTTAAATGGGAATCGGGCACTGCTATTTTGATACGTGATCGCATCAAAATCGCTATTTTTAAAATACTAAGAAGGCTTGACACAACATGAAACTTTGAAGTATCATCAGTGTTTCTACACATGAACTCGAGCATTGAGAACATTGTTGGTGTACACAGAGTTTACTAAAATAATCTTGTCAGTCAAGGAGTGAGTTGTCCAAAACCTTTCTTTTTAATAAACTATGTGTACGTGAACTTGTTCCGTGTTTGTAGTGATACATAAGAGAGCAAAGTTTGAAGTACACATTTATTAGCATTGGGATCACTTGGCAATTTCCTTGTTCCCTGTTTCTTGTTCCTTGTTTGTACAACAATTCTTTTACAAAAGCTAATGATGAGGACCCACTAATTCAACAACAATTATTTTACAAAAGCTAATGATTAGGACCCAATAATTATTTCAATTAAGATTCAATATATTTTTGTTTTGTTTATTTTGTTTATTATCATTATTATTTCAGTTCAACATGGACATGACAGGTTGTTCATTTCAAGGAGACATTTTTACATTGAACATATTGCCACCACTAACAAACACTGATATGATAAAAAAGGGAAAAAAAGATAATTATAACTAGATGTACCGCAGAGCGGTACAAAATATGACCGCCGCCCAGTCCAGCACATGTTTTCCACAAAAATAGAAAGGCATATATGATTCTAACTGTCTCACTGAATTGCATTATGCACACTCAATTCTCACTGGTATCTGCTAGACAACAAGTACCAAAACATGATTAGTTCATAGATTTCACATGTAATATACATTTTATACAACCCCACCTAGGGGTGGGCGATATATATTATCTGCGATAATATCGTGATTGTTGTTTTAACGATGTGCAAATTTACATTATCGAGTATTTAAATTACTTATGGGGAAAAAACACTCAATCACGCATTGAAACCCCATACATTCACTAAATCCAGGAGGTGTATGCAAGAGAAGCCCCATTGCAGCAGAGCAAGCGTCACATGATCGCTAGTGGGTCCACGTTGTCACACGCAGGCCTAATGTTTATTTTGTGTAGTGAGATCAAGACATAGCCTACTTGGGATTTTGTGCAGCTACTTCTGTTCACGTAGCATTGATGAGACAGTCACATTTTTTCCTACATGGTATTATATGAAGAGAAAACACTTGCCTTTGGGTATTTTAATAGTCAGTTGTAAACAAAGAACTCTTTTCATGTAACCCTTTTGAAAATGGACTGAAGTTCGCTCTAAATATCTACGTGTATCGATTATGCTAACTGTTAGCATCTCTATGGGATTTCACCTATACATTAGCCATAAGCTAACACATTAGTTTCTATTCTGTAACTTGGAATGTTAAATGTTAACTCTTAAACAAAACATCGAAGGAAATAACCGAGATGTACTCTGTTGGTCTGCTTAGTTTTACAGTGAATCCTAAGTAAAGGTGTTTGAAAGGAACTTCAGCTTCAGACTTTCTCTTGGGAAACTGTTAGGCCTAGTCATATTCTCTAATGTAGCTGGCTAGGCCATGTCATTGCCACACACACACAAGTGGGGGCAAAATTGGAAATGTGTCATAGAGTGACAATGCATTGGTTGAATTTGTTAAAAAGTCACAGGTTAGGTTAATGGTTTGTATTATTGTATTGATGCTATTCATAAATAATGAGCAGTAAAGTAACTCTTTTACAATTTTTTTTAAAGGATATCGACTAATTATCGTTATCGTCAAAATCACAAAAAATATCGAGATATTATTTTTTGTCCATATCGCCCACCCCTAACCCCACCCCCAACCCCACCCCCATCTTGCCTCTTCATAATTCTGAGAAAGTCTTGAATTGTGTGCATGTGTGCGTGTACATGTTTATGTGTGTGTGGGTGTGTGTCGGTGGGTGTGTGTGCGTGCATGTGTGTGTTTGCCTGTTTATGTGCCTGTGTGTGTGCATGTGCATGCATGCGTATATATGTCTACTGTGTGAGTATGTGTCATACGTAGGATTGTAGGTGAATGTATGTGTGTGCGTGTGTATCTGTTTATGCACATGTGTGCATATGGAATGGGTTTACATGACCCCTGGAGGCAAACATACACAAAAAATTGGTCATCCTAGGCCCTACGGTTCTCAAGATATTCATAGAAAACTGTGTCTGCCCTACCCTCCTTTCGGGGGGTCCAGTCCAGCGGGGGGGCTACAGATCAAAACGAAAAGCGATGGTTCCATGCTATCCATGTGGGGTTACATGCCCAGCAAGTTTCGTGTACCCCGGTCTTTCAGTGTCCCGGGAATCCTTGTTGGTGTACGGTCACTAAATGTACACATAAATTATTTTATTGTAAGGCCCCCCATGAACGAAAGTCCACGAAACTTGGCATGCATTCGGAGGGTGTCATAATGATCCTACACTTTCAATTTCGTGCAGTCAGCCAGAGATATTGTGATGAAAACACCTAATGTTTTGCTTTTTAATTTTTAACTAGGTGCTATACATGAAATAAGTGATAATGGGATAGGTTGACATGCCCCAACCAAGACCAACATACAAAAAAAAGGTGGACCTCCTAGGCCCTACGGTTCTCGAGATATTCACAGAAAAATGTCTCCAGCCACCTACAGGCCAGTTGGTGTATAGTAACATAAATTAATTTATTGTGTGGCCCCCCATGAACGGAATTCCACGAAACTTGGCGTGCATTCAGAGGGTGTCATAATGATCCTACACTTCCAATTTCGTGAAGTTTTGACTATGTTAGGTCACAGATACCTGCGATTACAACACCTCATTTTTACTTTTTTGTGTTTAACTAGGTGGCGCTATACATGAAATGAGTGGTTATGGAATGGGTTGACATGGCCCTTTGAACATACAAAAAAAAATGGTCCTCCTAAACCCTACGGTTCTCGAGATATTCACAGAAAACTGTGTCTGCCCTACCCTCCTTTCGGGGGGTGCAGTCCAGCGGGGGGGCTACAGATCAAAACGAAAAGCGATGGTTCCATGCTATCCATGTGGGGTTACATGCCCACCAAGTTTCGTCTACCCCGGTCTTTCAGTGTCCCGGGAATCCTTGACGGAAATTTGGACATGCGAAAAAGAAAAAAAAAACTATATGACCGCCACTTCGCTGCGCGGCGGTCATAATTATTATTAACATATAACAAACAACAAAACCAACATACAAGACAACAGATATAAAAGCAGGAAAATAATAGATACTTTTCCTGGGGTCCACACACTACTTATAACAAACAAGAAATCAACATACAAGACAACAGATATAAAAACAAACAAACAAAAGAAAGACAGAAAAGGAATGAATACAGTAACTAACAGACAACAACGACAACAAAAGATAAAATGACAAAAAGGACATGGAAAAAATAACAATTGGTAATTAAATCATCTACTAAAAATGTCCAATTAGTTACATTTATATTTATTTGGATAAATACACTTTAAATAGTGGCTAAGCAAGTACATATTGACAGAAGGTCTCCCATCTCACCTGTGTCCTTCCTTCAGTTCTTCAATCTCAGTCTTGTGGGCTTGCAGCTTTGCCTCCACGGGCCTCCATCTTCTCCTGCACAGCCCCCAACTCGCTCAGCAGGAACTCACAGGTGCTGAGCTGACAGACCAGTGGTACGGTCTGGGTACTGTAGTTTTGAATCTCGTTACCATGCTCTGTCCAGACTCCAGCATCAGAGGGAATGTCTGTATCCAGTGCTGCTGCTCCAGCAGGTTCAGACACCCAGGTGAGAAGCACCACCAGCAGACATAGAGGCCCCTTCATGTTCAGGCTCAAAGGCACACATGATTCTCTTTGTTCAGTCTGTCCACTCATATAAACCCTTAGTAAATCATTAAGTGTTAATGATTTGTTGGTCACTTCCCCTTTATCACACTTTTAAAGCAGACAGCTGACCCAGCAGATAAACATTGCACTGATGCGTATCTATTATCTTCAGCTTTGGATGGAGACAAAAGCACTGGGTAAGCACAATCCTGCTCAGGATAATTTGTGTCAAAAAACATGTATGTAGGCAGGTTATGTCATTTTGGTTTACTAGATTATTTCATGAAGAAGCAGTGTGGATTAGAGAGGCTTCACAAATCATTAGCATTACTGGCATTGCATTTCAGATGTTTCAGCTGTACAGTGCACTCCAGAGAATATTTGTAAGTAAAAAGCCTTTATTGAGCTTGGCCATCAATTAAAATCATGCAAACATGTTTTAGCCAAAATGGCCTTCCTCAGGATAAGCGTGTAGCCTAATTTAAATACAATGTTTATTTTCAGTCCTTCAAGGTGTCTTTATTCAGAAAAAATATATACTTTTAATTAGCTCTGTAAACGCAGTGAACACAATAGAAAAAATATATTTTCCCTTACAAAAGTTTGATATCACTAACCTTGGCACATAATAGCCACTTACAAGGTGCTAACATCAAGATATTTCTAAGAAAGGTAGATCACTAAACAGTGTTGATTAGAAACCCACTAAAGATAGTGTCTTGATAAATACTATCATAGACCCAGGAATTGCTGTAAAGAATAACGTACACCTGTTCTCCCACCTCCATTTGCACAGTGACACCATTAGATCCATTATCTGTCCCGCTGTTAACCTTGTGATGGGAAGCTGTTGCCAGCACCTGACCATTCTTTTTTAAACTAAGGACTGCCCTGTTATGTGTTGAGGCATGATAATAGAAGCTGAAGAAATAGATCCCCCTCACTGGCGCAGTAAATATACCTGAAATGAGAAAAACAAAAATATGGTGTTAAAAGTCATTACTGTAAGAAAACCTTCCTTTAACCATTGCACACACACACACACACACATGCTCTCTCTCACACACACACACACACACACACACACACAGAGAGAGAGAAAGAAAACTGCTTACCTGTTGCTGGGTTGTAGGCATTACCAATGTTGGTGATGATATTCTTGTACACTAGGGTTTTCTCAACATTATATGGTCCTGTATTTCCATTAAATCCCAGATGCAGAGAGGCAGAAAAGGCCACTTTGACTAGAAAGACAGTGATAAGAAGCATGTCAAGTATTTTCACATTTTAATGCTTTGAATAGTATACTATCTCAAATCTATCCTCAGTTATTTGTCATACTTTTAAGATGGACAAATTATTATTTCACAATCATTTAATAATGAATAACTCATCATTAAACTATTATTCAGGGTTAATATAGAACTTTACCAATTCACATTAATCTGACACAGTTTTGATTGAACAGCACAGAAGATCTCCCATCTCACCTCTGTTTTCTTCCTTTAGTTCTTCAATCTCATTCTTGTGCGCTTGCAGCTTTGCCTCCATGATTCCTGTTTTCTCCTCAGTAGCCACTAGCTTGCTCTTGAGCTCCTGGGCGCTGCTCTCACTGGACTCCAGCCTGGCCTCCATGATCTCTGCTTTGGTCTCCATGGCCCTTATCTTTTCCTGCATGGCCCCCAGCTCGCTCAGCAGGAGTTCACAGGTGCTGAGCTGACAAGCCCCTGGTGCAGTCTGGGTACTGTAGTTCTGAATCTCGTTACCATTCTCTGTCCAGTCTCCAACTTCAGATGCTGTGTCTGTATTGAGCACTGCTGCAGCCGCAGGCTCAGACACCCAGCATGAGAGCAGGAACAGCAGAGCCAGAGTTCCCTTCATCTTGTGCAAACACAATAGCTGTACTTGTCCTCACCATCCGTTTATATATCCAACTTCTAGCAGCCTTACTGTAAGTAGATCATTAAGTATTATTTTATAGAATCTCCTTTGTTATTGTAAGCTTTTATGAAGCTCCAGGTTAATCAAGGATATGATAGTTATACATTTACTTGTGTGTTTCCTGGCACCATTCTGTTCTGTTTACAGTCGCCTGTGGCCTAGATTTTTCACTGATATGTGTCATGGGTCACTCCATGGATGTGGAGATGTATCTTAGTGGACAACAATGTTTTTTGTTGCACTCAGTGTTGAGTGTGTAAAGACATTCCCAAGACAGGTAGTTATTTAAAGTGGGGTTGAGTAAAACACCACTAAATATACGTCACAATTTACATAATCAGTTATAAGGATTTAACATGAAGAATAACACAGACCTGTTCTCCCACCTAAGTAAGTAAGTACAATTTATATTTGTATCACTTTTCATAGAGAGGAGTCACAAAGTGCTAGCCTAGAAATCTAGACACACCATAGCGGCAGCAAATTACATTCTAGTCTAGGGCTAGTCTAGCAACTCTCCGTTGGCTTGTGAGGTCGAAAAATTAAACTTCTATCAGGCTAATCAAATCGTGTATAGAGTCGTTAGGCGGGCTTAACATAATGATTGATGGCAGAGTTGCAACGGTTTGGCTTGAATTACCTGCTACTTGAAAACAAATAAGATAATGTTGCTGTTGGCGAACAGTGTGACACGAGTTAAGCTTTTATTAAGTTGGCAAAAGTTTGAACTAGCCAACTAGCTCCGCTGGTGGGAAACGCATGGGACTCATAGCGCTGTCCTATTGCGTGCAGAGAGAATTTGAAAGACAACCGATTATCCCGCCCTTCGGACTGAGCATCTGCGAACGGTGAGTGCCCAGACCTTACATTACAAAGTGCTTCACTAGTGCAGGTAGCAGAGAGTAAAACAAAGGTAGGTCCATTTGATGCTTCACTATTAAAAGGCAGAGATTTGAGGGTCGAAGAGACCTGAGGAGCAACAGATTCACACAACAAACACTGAGGGAAGCAGGCTTCACTTTTATTTAGTTCTAATGGTGGAGCTACAGGGAGACTCACAATACAGGAGGACAAGTTCAGAGACACATCAGACGTTAACATGTCACCTTAACACAGAGACCCGAGGGCCTGAAACATGGCTATCTCTCCTTTATGTGCTCAGGTTCCACAGGGTTGGCAGACACACAGTATAGGGACGCCAGAGAGCTATTCCATCAACCTCGCTAATAAAGGCGGCGCTTAACAGAAATAGTCTGGCTCATGAAGGCGGTGCTTATCAGAAATAGCCTGGCTCGAACTAGCATAGACCTTCACGCGGGGCTGAAGCTGTTCCATTAACTCAAGTCAGCAGCATCTTGTCCTCGTTTATTCAAGCGAGGTTTAGGTCAGCTTCATCTCTGCTTGTGCACGAGGTAGAGAAGTAGACCAAAACAGTAGATTGACGAAAATGGGATATATTTATATGTCGTAAAATTAAGGCCATACTAGAGGATTTATGTTCAAATTACAATGCCCTCTACAGGATTTTCATCGAAAGTCATCAAATTGTACATTGAGAGAAAAAAATTAGATAGTTGCCTAGCTATAGGCCTACATAAATTGGAGAATTCTTCACTCTTGAACAAAATGAGTGAATGAATAAATAAACTCAAAAAACTATTTTGTAATAGGCTATTCAAAATTATAGGCTATAGCCTACGTTCTTAGGTTAAAAGGGTTCACTCCAAATTATTATTATCGGTGTAGGTGGTCATAAAATAAATTGATATCAATGTAATATAGCCTATTGTCTCCCTTAAGTCTCATAGTTCTGCCAAAGTGTTTGTGAAATATAATTATCTGAAATGTAATGGCTTTCAATTTGTCATTTAATATTTAATCTGTGAAGCACACAGTTGATTTGACATTCATGAACAGTTGTCAACACCTGAAGCGGTTTTAATTATTAGCAGCCTATACAGGCTACATAATTATACCTTTGGCTTGCATCAGATATAATGTAGCCCACTGGCATAGCCTATTTACTGTCAAAATGCTTTGTGTGAGAAGTGAACCTGCACACGCACGAATTTGACTCCTTTACTATGCCGTGTCACTACGTGTTAGGGGAGACCGGGGTTGGTTGTCACAAACCCAGCAGTAATTCCTACATGAAATTAAAACTTGGGGTCTTGGCTTTAAATGTGTATACGTTTTACTTTTAGAATGTATTGTAACAGGAAGTAATTAACCATCAAAGACACTCTGACACAATGTGACAACCAACCCCATCACAGGGTTGGTTGTCACAGAGTATGGGGTTGGTTGTCCCTATAGAGATTCAATAGGATTTCAGTGATAAATTGGAATCTTAAAAGATGATGTGTAACTTTTTAGTTTTTTAAGCTAGAAACTGCAAATACGTTTTAATATGAATACCACCCCTATAATAGTTGTCATCAATGCCCCTTATGTTTAAACAATGGTATTAAAGTAGGTGATCAGTTACTTGAATTGTCTACTGTGTTGAGAAATACAATGAAATACATGTGATAACCATCCCCGCAAGCTATGAGACAACCATCCCCTACTGACTTCTTGACAAACATGTTAAGCTATAGTTGCCACATGGCTTTAACTTGATAGCTACATATGACTCAAAATAAAGCTACTACTCTTGGCTTTTTTAGTGAGTGTTTTGTTTTTGAATGACTAATAACCTATAAGCTCTCAATACAAAAACAACACCAACATGAAAATTTACTCTGATCCATGAAAATTAAAAATGGTCTCCTCACCTCAATGTTTCGTGTCTGCTCAGCAAAATTGTAAGTGCAAATGAGTAAGCTATCAAAGGCTAACAGTTTGATATCAAAATTGTGTCACAGCACCATCTAGTTTGTCTGGAATAAGCAAAGTGACAACCAACCCGTGAGACAACCAGCCCCGGTCTCCCCTACACCATCAGAACAGAGTAGCAAGATTCCTAGAACCACACATGTCAAGTTAAAACATTTTAAGTCACATAATTTTCATAAATTCTTTGGAACTAGTGATATGTAAATCCATGCTTGGTGACACTGTCAGAAAAAAACTTTACTACTTCTATTTTTGAAGTTGTAGGCGACAGGTGATAAAAGCACAGCTTGACGGAACCATCTTTTTTGACTCATTTTCCAACTGATTTTTTTTGGCAACACAGCTCGATTAAGTTTGAAAGTTAACCTGCTACAGACCAGGTTAGTTCTGACACAGTTTTCTCCTGTTTTCTCCTCAGTAGCCACTAGCTTGCTCTAGAGGGATGCCAGCTCCTGGGCGCTGCTCTCGCTGGCCTCCAGCCTGGTCTCCGTGGACATTATTTTCTCCTGCATGGACCTCATTTTTTCCTGCAAGGCCCCCAGCTCTCTCAGAGCTGACAGCAAAGTCCTTTTTGGCAAGTCCCACCACTCTGCGGCCATATTGCAATGCTTTTTGGGCACTTATCGGGCATCTATTTCGGCAGAAAAAGGCTTCACGACACCAACCTTGCTCCAGCGGCGAGATCACAACACATGATTGGCACAATATCTTCACAACACACCACATGATTGTATTGTATTCACATGTCGACGTTTTGCCGCGGAAGGGGTGGGATATGTGTAGACAACTGCCATATTGGTGTTACAAACTAACCCCATGCAATTTTATGGAGGATTTTTTGAGTGCTGTGTCTCCTCATTAGAAAGTCTCTGCTGACAGGTGCTGAGCTGACAGACCCCTGGTGTAATCTGGGTACTGCAGTTCTGAATCGCATTAGCATTCTCTGTCCTGTCTTCGTTATCAGAGGCAATGTTCATGTTCAGGATCAAAGGCACGTTTGGTTCTCTCAGTTCAGTCTGTCCACTGATATAAACCTTTAGTAAATCATTAAGCATTACTGATTTGTCGGTCACTTCCCCTTCATCGTCATTTTAAAGTAGACAGCTGATGAACATTGAACTTCATCTTGTGATATAAATATAAACACAGGATCAAAGGCACATTTGATTCTCTCTGTTCAGTTCAGTGTCCACCGATATAAACCTTTAGTGAATTATTAAGTGTTGCCGATTAGTTGGTCACTTCCCCTTTATCACTTTTAAAACAGACAGCTGACCCAGCAGATAAACATTGCACTGATGCCATGCGTGTCTATTATGAAATGGTCAAATAAAATCAATCAATCAATCAATCCATTGTAGCAGAAATGCTTTTTTTTTTAAATATTTGGGTCCCTTCCTGGTGAATTTTAAGGACTGTTGAATTCTCAGGCAGCTGGTGGATGAATTTGAAGAAAATGAAAATTCTGCATTTTAGTATGAATTTTATTGGTGTCATCATATAGCTGAAATGCAAGAAATGCTCCACACAGCAAGTTATGTGGATACCTGTCCAGGTCAGGTATGCTGATAGTGTTTAAATGTCCAGCTCTATAAATTGTGACTTACTAATTAATTGTGAAAATCAATGTGTCTCTGGGAATTCATGAAGTCTGTGACTTCATGCTTCTCACATCTGATAGAGGAGGAATCCTCTAAAGCAACTGCGGTTATGAAAATCATCAAAGACCATGCCGTGGGCATGGAGTGTGATATAGATGTGGTCACCCTTTTCCAGGAGCAGAGTAGCTCCGTTTCCAGCACTGTTTGACAAATTCATATCTTTATCACAGGCTGTCAGTAAACGCTGATCATTTCTGAAGAGGCTCACACAAGGTGCATGTCCAGTTTTCCCTGGTGTGAAAACTGAGAAACTGAGATAGTAGACACCCCTGACCGGCACGATAAATACACCTGTGAAAGAACAGGAAGACAGACGTGAGTTTTGGAGGTGAGGTGTTGTGATGTCATCCACACAGAAGTATCTCATCAACTTCATAATAATGACTGCTTACAGCTGTAAACTAGAGAATTTAACCGCTTCGAAGCTTGGAAAGGAGAATATTGCCTTTACCTGTTGAAGAGTTATAAGCACTGCCAACATTTGTTAAGATCTTTTTAAAGGGTATGGTGTGTTCAGTCCTTGCTGGACCCACATGTCCTCCGTCTCCCAATGCTGCCGCAAAAGCCACCTTGGGCTTGGCTGGGTTCAAAAATAAATCATGGTTTGATCATCATAGACTACATTATAACACAGTGTAGGTATTCCCTTTCCATCAATTGTCAATATGCGCATGTAATGTTACGTGGGGTACCCATTTAGTCTAAAACCGACAAAAGGAGTCATGCTCCTACCCGCGATAACATTAGATAGTGCAATACCAAGCTTTCCAATTGTACAGGGTCAAATACTACATTTATAGTTAATTTAGACAAATGTAGTGTCATCTAAAAATAATCTCTCATTAATTCACAGAATGAACAGGACTATCCATTGTGACGTCACATTCATATTTGTGATTATGAATCAGGAGGTAGAGGAGTCATTAAGCAATAACAAGCTATGATATATTGCGACATCAGAAGGAAACCAAATTTGTATAGTTTCTTATGTCTCATTTGAACTACAGATCCGCTATACCCGATCTGGCAAACTTGCATAGTGCGGTTATAGCTCATAGAGGGGTGCAAAGCGAATGCAGAAGTGCCGTTCACCCTGTTACGAATTGAACCACTGAAACGATTTAGGAAACATTATTTTAAGGTACAAAATTATCTTTGGTGTTGCTTTAAAGGTAGATTAGCTAATTTGTGAAATCACCTGTATTAAGCGCACAGGTAGAACCAATACATAGCAGGACTTTTACTTTCTGAAGCCGGACTTTTATATCTCTCATTCTGTCCTTATTCATTTGTCATCATCACATGGAAAAAATAACAATTAGTAATTAAATCACCTACTGAAAAAGGAACAATTAGTTAACTTTACTGATACATATTAATGTGGGATAAATGTAGTTTAAATAGTGGCCAAACATCTCCAATCAAACATCTCCATCCTCATCTCACCTCCGTTTTCTTCCTTTAGTTCCTCAATTTCAGTCTTGTGGGCTTGTAGCTTTGCCTCCATGATCTCTGATTTGGTCTCGCTGGCCTCCAGCCTGGCCTCCATGGACATCATCTTCTCCTGCATGGCCCCCAGCTCGCTCAGCAGGAGCTCACAGGTGATGAGCTGACAGACCAGTGGTGCAGTCTGGGTACTGTAGTTCTGAATCTCGTTACCATGCTCTGTCCAGTCTCCAGCATCAGAGGGAATGTCTGTATCCAGTGCTGCTGCTCCAGCAGGTTCAGACACCCAGGTGAGAAGCACCAACAGCAGACATAGAGGCCCCTTCATGTTCAGGCTCAAAGGCACACTTGATTCTCTCTGTTCAGTGTGTCCACCGATATAAACCTTCAGCAAATCATTAAGCGTTAGTGATATGTTGGTCGCCTCCCCTTTAGGCTATCACACTTTTAAAACAGACAGCTGATCCAGCCCATGGATCCAGCTAAGCATGATAAACATTTGTAGCAGGATGGACTGCTTAGCACCAGATTTGTATTCTCAACCTAATGACGTCGCTCACTACCCAGAAAGCATAACCATGCATATGTAACAGGAGTATTTTGCTCTCCCTCAATATCCTCTGCATTGTGTTTTTAAAAGAAAAGTTGAAATAATGCGACGTGACGTTCGAACTGGGTCTTACTGAATTTGTTTATTTTCGTACACAGGCTATCACATGCAGATGCTCCTGTTGCGTGATATCTGACAAGCCCGGGGTAGTGGGACACTCAGTTAAAAGTTCATTTTCACGGGGCCTAGCCCCACGTCACATCGTGTACACCACACCCCCTTACCCTTAGATTCCCGTGTGAAAATAAAGAAAATACAAAAACTCCACAAAGAAAAGCACAACTCATGTGGGGAAATTCAGGTAAACAACATTAACCCTGCTACACATACAAGACATACATAACCACGGCGGCCTACGAGTGAACAGGCTTTGTACATTTTTTAATAAAATCTACAGTAAAACATTTGGAGTGTTTTTATACCACCATTTCATAGCTGATGACAACATTGATCTTATAACGCCAACATGTCCATGTTCCTTTTAAAAATAGATATGAAATGAAACAACACAGAACTTGAGTAATACTTAAAGTAAGCCTAATTTTGGACTGTAACTAGAACTTATTTTAACTTGCTAAGGGTTCATTCTGTGCCAAATCAACAGATTCCTCCCGCCTGACCATCATGGATTTGCTTCATACTTTATGTCATTAATGGTATAATACCCAACAACTACTGTGTAAAAGTATCCATCATGGTGACCAATCTCATAGCCACACCCACACTCACAGTTCTCATAGCCCCAACCAAACAATCATTAACCATAACCACCAGAACCAGTCAAGCTAAATTTTAAGATTCAAATTGTTGTATTATATTGATAATTTAGATATTCTTAATCTAAATTATGTGCACAGTGGCTTGTTAATGTTGGCGAACACCCTCATCACACTTATGAAGAAGTCTAGCATACAATGGTAATCTCTCTGAATATCAGTTGAAAGCTGCACAAAACCATGCTAATTAGTGTTTCATGTCTCTGAATAATGTTTTAAAGCTACATTGTGTATTTTTTTGAGTTAATTCTTAGCAAAAACCCTTTTGTTCTTTCAAAAATATGTGCTCATTCATGTGTAATTACTTCCACTTACTAATCAAAGTATTCTCGTAAGTGTAGAATCTGCTATTCCAAATACATACGCGCGAGTCGCGCGATGGCTGAATCCATGTTGCGCTTCCATCTTTGAAATACATTCGCCAACGAGGGACATTCCTAGAAATTCAAGCTTCGCCTTTCGCGCTTTTAGGCTACACTCAGCTGCACCGTGACGTATGGCAGGGGGAGATTAGTCTACTCCTGACTGCCGGCAGATTTGAAAGGTTGTTGAAGATGGAGGATCACACATATTCTCGAGGTCATGAAAAGGAGTCGCCAAGGAAGCGAAAACGAGAATTAAAAAGACAACGCGACAGGAAAAACAACAAGACCAAAGTAAATATTGGAGTGGCTTTTCCAAGATGGAAAGAGCTCATGAGGAGCAAGGATTTCAAAAGGGACGCCGAAGTTGCCTGCTTTCTTCTCGACAGGTAATTCGGCCTATTCGTGTAAACCTATACAGTCTATGGTGTAAATTCGAAGTTTTACAGTTGCTTGGCTAACTATAGCATAACGCTAGAATGACGTCTAGGATATTTTCGCGTTGATGAAAAAGGATTGTCTAGGCTATAACATAAATCTGTGTGCTGTGACGGATCAAAGGGAAAGGGCACTGTAAATTGTAGCCTAGTTATTTTTCATTGCTTTTGCTTTGTAGCCTACACAATGTATCCTAATCTGATAATGCTGGGGTAGCCAATTCCAAGGGTGACGTTTACCTCCTGAGGCCTGTCCTGTAGTCTTATTAATTTTAGACGTAGCCTACTAATTACTAGATTGTCTGAAGGGAAAGTTTTTTTTACCTGTAGCCTACACCTGGGAATGGGGGAAGGGTAGACTAGTCCATTACACTTGTGAATGGAGGAAGGGTAGGTCATTACACCTAATGGGGGAAGGGTAGACCAGCCAGCCCAGAGACTGATCAGACTGGGGGTCAAAGTCATTATCATGCAGAACAATACAAAACTGAACTGACAGAACTGTTTTGATTGAACTTTAGTCAATTTACTGTATGTATATGAGGTGCATCTACCAAAATACATTTTCTTCACTGTCATAAAATGAATGCACTTTGTTTGTGGTTTAGTGAGACATTCAAACATACTGCTCTTTTTTGTCCAGCTATGAGAGAGAACTTCGAGCAGTCACATCAACACCACTGAAAGGAAAGCCCTCTAAAGTATTAACTCCAGCAGTGTCCAGCATCTCTAGTGGGACAGACAGGTCAGTCACTGCATGAAAACAATTGTGTTGACTCTATGTGATTGTTGTTTGATTGTGTTTGATAATAACAGAAATTATATTTTTAATAATTTGGTGTTTACCATTTTATGTACTGTCATATGTTGTGAAACACTCTGCTTATTTATTTCAGAGATGAGCATCTTGGCGCAATTGCAGAAGCCCCTGAAATTGAGAGCCTTGAACAGAGGTAACCCATCAATGCTCATAATGTCTATACCCTAACCCTACATGTGTTCTCTATTGTATATTTTCATGATATAAGCATTTATATATATTTTTTACAAAGCCTACATGACATGAGCATCGCGGAGGATGTGGATGAAAATGTGTTCAATGACCCCATGAACAGTGTGTAAGTAGTACACCCTATAGACATACCGGTATGTTACTATTTGTACTGTGTGGAAGTTCTTTTTTTCTAAATATGTTATTTCTTACAGAATCGACTGGACAGATGAAGGATCTGCATTCCATCAAAGAGATGATGGAGAGAGGGATGACAGCTCTGACGAAGAGTATCTTCCACCAATTTCTATACGGTGTGTGCTCATCTGTTGTTACTTGGCCATATTTTGTGTTGTGTTTTGTCATACATTTTTACATGGTGCCCGTGTGTTCTGCCTCCACAGAATGGGTGGAGCATTAAAGGCAGTGCAGACTGTTGACCATCTTCCTGTAATTGGGCTTGATGAAACTGTGCATGACCTTTCTGCTCATGAAGACCCTACTGACGAGCCCTTGCCCAGTGTTGAGTTGCCCAGTTACCCAGACCCTTTGAAGGTCCAATGTGTAGATGATATCATCTGTGTCCGAGCGGCAGTGTTGTATGAGACCTGCTTGAGGCAGCTTGTCACACTAATGAAGCTGCCGGTGGACAGATGTACAGGTGTTCTCAGGACTGGTCTGGTGTGTGATAGTGTTGCCCCCTTTCACATCAACATCACTTATAAGGGCACGGCAATGATTGCGGAATGGGTAAGTCCAGTCAGTAACAACATAATACAACTGGTACTGGTAGCAATACCAAGCACTTTTCTTGTGACAGCCAGTGTTGTATAATTCAAATCCATTTATCAATCTTCTCTGACTTTTAGGTATGTCCCAATGGACATAGCCTGTGGAGATGGAATTCGCAGCCTGTGATGAAGTTTGGGATGCAAGCTGGGGATTTCCTTCTATCCACCAACATTTTGTTGTCGGGGAACAACTATGGGAAGGTTTCCCTATTGTTTAAATTCATGAACATGGGCATGGTGAACCCAAACACATTTTGCACAATCCAAGACACATACTGTGTTGACGCAGTCAAGGAATACTGGGAAGAAAGGAATACCGAGGCCATCCGTCGCCTTCAAGGGAAAGACGTTGTGGTGCTAGGTATGTTGAAATGGTGCATGTATAAATTACTTGCAGCAATGACATATATTTATTATATAATCTTACTACGAAATATGCCTGGGTTTTTACAGGGGATGGCAGAAATGATTCACCAGGGCATTGTGCCCAGTACTGCAGCTACACCACGATGGAGCTTGACACCAAGGAAATCATTCATGTAGCAACAATAGACAAGCGGCATACATCGTGGAACTCCAACATCATGGAGAAGGAGGGATTTATCCAGACTGTGGACAAGCTTTCCAGAGAGATAAAGCTGGTGGAGATCTGCACAGATGCTCATATCCAGATTGGAGCCCTTATGAGTAAGTGCTCCTCTGATAACATATATGAATACAAATATTGCAAAAAGAGATGTTGTGAAATGCTATGATTTCCCACTTCACAGACCCAGATAAAGGCAAATACAAGGACCTTGGAATTCATCACAGTCTGGACATGTGGCACGGTGCCAAGAATCTGGCCAAGAAACTTGCTGCTGTAAGTTTCAAGACTCATGGGAATCATTGGCTGTAGTTTACTGTTGGGATGAAATATGCATTTTCTTAGCTCTCCATGGACAATTTCTGAAATACCTCAGTATTTTGTTTTTATTTCCCAAAGGCAGGGAAGGTGAAAGGACAGTCCATTCTCCTCCACTGGTTGAAGGACATCGTCAACCATTTTTGGTGGTGTTGCAAGACTGCTGACACCAAAGAGCAGTTCCTTGTAAGCAGGATTGTTATTGTACTGATTGTAGCTGGTAGCTTCCACTATATCTATATATATATTTGTACTATTGGGACCCTTTTCTGTATAACAATTTGTTTTATATATTATGTATTATATTTGTATTTTTTGCACAGGCACTTTGGATTGGCATTTGTCACCATGTCTGCAACATCCACACGTGGCAAATGGGAAGCTGCCAACACAGCGATCTGGGAGATGGGAAGGAGTGGATCGAGAGAGATTCTAAGTCTCACAAAGCCTTAGTGGACATTGTTTTCAACAAGCGTTGGCTGAAGGATGTCCACAAATATCTGCGTTTCAGGTATAGCATGTAACATTGTACACAAATTGTGTGTGTGTATGTATGCACACACTAATGTGGATGTGTGTGTGATTTCTTTTCTATTCAAACAGATCAACAGCAGACCTGGAGTCATTCCAGAACCATGTTCTGATGTATGCCAGTAAGCGCTTTGCTTTCACTCCCCCGGTTTATGAGGCAAGAGTTCTGCTGGCAGCTCTTGACTACAATTTCCACTGCAACAGACCAACAAGAACTACATCTGAGGGCAAACAAATGTAAGTTTAATACATGCAGTATTGTCTTGTAAAGTAAACCCACAGGCACACAGTGGTTTGGGATTGGTATGTGCTCTCCAGTTTGTCAGTTGTTGTAATGAGTAATTGACCTGTAATAGTTTACCTTTGTGCCATTACAGTTTCCGAAGACTGTACAACAAACATGCAAGACGATACAGCTTGTACGCCCTGAAATCTGAGAAAACATATGAATACATCTCAGAACTGCAGGGGAAAATTATAAACAAGAGACTCACGAGTGGAGTTGGGATGCCTCGAAAGAGGAGCCTTCGGCCCAATGACCCAAGAAGACTTGGTGTCGTCCCCCCTATACCTCCACCCCCTATATCAGAGCTGATGCGGACACAAGTCAGCAGAGGTCTTGGTATGTGATGCACTTGCCTTTGCCTGTAACTCAGTCTAGGCGAAATAGCACTGTACAGATTAATAACAATATGTTGAACTATAAAATGGTGTGTATGTCTAATGGCACCTCATGTCTTCCACAGGAGCAGCTTTCCAGGAGGCTGCGCATTTAGAATGATTCCTATTGCTGGTCCATGTTGCTTCAAAGGCACCATGAAAGGGTTGTGTAAATGGGTGTAAATACCATAATTTGTTACTTTCTGTAAATAAATATATATTGCAAATAACATTATTGACCATGTTACCGTCATTTGGTGTTTCAAAAGGTAAATTACTACAGCTCCTTTTTTATTATAAGTTTGTGGATGTAATGTATAAGAAATACAGCATGAATGGTCTCTTATAACAAAAATATTTTATTTTCATAAAAGCAAAATACACAGCAACTTGGGATCACTCTTTTATATTACCCTGTCCTAGAGACCCATGCAGCCAGAAAATGAAATGTCTGTAGGCAGCATATCTGAACACTCTTGTCACCTGGCTCTCTTACATAGCCTAATACTGTGATGTCCTCCCTGTGAATCCGGAGAAAACCTTCATCTAGGCAGTACTGTGTGAAGTGAGGCAGAAGGCTCACACAGGTTTTCTCTCGATCGGTTGGCATGTCTCTGCAGTGTGTACAGGTACACCAAGGCATCCCTGGCACAGGTGGGGGGATGACATGTCTGCGCTGATGCATCATCAATGCATCAAACACCAGACCAGGCTGCCTCGCTAGCAACTGTGTGGTGAGGTCCATGTGCTCTTGCAGGCTCATTCCATCCACAAATCTCTAAAGAAATAAGACACAAAAAATAAGATCAGATAGGCTTGTTTAGGTAGCAAAGTTAGATGGTTAGCAAAGTAGTAACAGTACTCTTGTCATTTTTCAAGTGTTTACACAAAATGAAGAATACTATGTGTATGGACAATGAAAAGGTGAAAGCATTTTCTATAGACCATAACGTAATCATATGTGTCATGATTTCACTGGCAGACAACACATCATGCAGTTGACTGGCAACAGCTAGAAATTGCTACATATAAACAATGGAGATACAAACAGGGAAGCTACACCAAGCGCGTAACTGAAGCGTTCCGTTCGCAACGCGTAAAATCAATTTTAGAAGAATGGTCTTTGTTTCTGGTGTATGCTAGTTGCAGCAGACGCAACGAAAACGAACGTGCCTGGTGCAGCTTCCGAGCTAATTTCGGTGTCATTGAATTGATACTGTTCAGAGAAATATATTAAAAACACAAACCTCCGTTGCTTCTCTCCGTTGTCTTTGAAGTTCTTCCACTCTCCCCTCGTCATCTTTGGAGAGTCTTCTTCTTTGCCTAGGAGGTCTCACCGATCCTCTGCCACCGGCTGTCTTTTGGCTTCTCTTTACCTTTCCCTCTTCATTTTACCTTTCCCTCGCACCTCCGTAGCATCGACTGATCTCTGACTCTGCTCACTGAGAAAAATAGTAGGCTACGCTGTAAAAACATTGCCTTACACTATTAATCTCGTACATACAGAATAAAGATAGCACTGATACTGTACTAACATTAGCATGCATTCGTTTGGGAATCTGATAGCTGATGCTAGCAATGAAATAGTAGCCTACCAAAATAACGAAAACGTAAAACTATTATTCACTTTACATAGAGGTCATAACCAACATGTTTACTGGCTATATAACTAAATGCAATGTGTAATGTTTTCTAAAGTAACCTCATCGCTGGAAGGAACACTGGACGAAGTCGTAGTAGGCTACTGGAAGCCATGTTAACCTTGGCATGAAACGGCCACCGTAGGAGTTAAAATGCGCTCGGAATGGGAGGGGCTAGAAAGTAATATTCAGTTGGTTGTCATATAGAATTTCACCGCTAGATGGGAGAAGTTCTTACACAATGTAGCTTTAAAGATTGGTCATTGATTGTGGTAGATATTGCACTGTGTGTAGTGAAATCCTGTGTGTTCCACCACTATTATATTGTGAAGGATGAATATATTATCTGCCACATTTTCTGTAATGAATGTAATTTGACTGTTCTAGTGGCACTAGATGTCAACTTACGCTTGCACAAAATCTAACTTGTAAATTTCCTCTTGTGGCGCTGCAATTGATCTGCATGATGTGTTTCACAACTCAAACAAATTGAAGTCACACTTTTGGTGAGCCTTCATAATGGCACCTGAAGATATCTGATTTGATTCCAAAATTTTCAATTTTCTTAACATCTGACCTTTCAGCTCCCTAACACTTTAAAAGCCTTTTTTTTTTTAAATGGTTCCAGTGATGAAGAAAATGTTTTTGCATTGCCCTGTCCAATCCTAAAACAATATTTAACTGTAAACTGTACATATATTTGCTTTGAATTCACAAGGTACAAGTGAAGAAATAGCCAAGGCAGAAAGTGGCTCTTAATAAACATGACAGGGGACCATGGAGGTATTATATATAACTGGAGAGAGTGACTAAGTCCCGCCCTCCATACAAATAAATGGTGGAGGCTAGGCTAGTAAATCCGGCCAATTCATAGTCAACGCCATCTTGAACACTGGGGTTCGGATCCAGCGCCAGTCGGCTCTGACCATGCGCCAAGTTACAAAGCTGGAAATGACGCATGGACCAACGTCGATTTTTATTGGATATTCTGTAAAAAGAGAGTCGTCCTCCAGTAAGAGGGTGGCGATAATGCACATAAAGTCCTTGCCTCATAACAAGAAGAAGAAAAAGTTGATCGGGAACGCGCATGGAGTCCGAGTGGAGTCGGCCTGAAGCGCAACTTAATTTCATTGGATAACACAGCGGCTCTAACTAAGAGCGGTCTGCCTCACTGATCTATTATAGATCAGTGGGTCTGCCTGCTGTCCTGCTGCAAATGTGCATTCGAACATGACGTGAAATATCCGTAGTCGAACTATAAATAAACTATTCGGTTTTTAGTGCCAAGTGTAGCGCATTTTTACAGTCTATGATTAGTTTGTTTTTTTATTTTATTGTTTGCCATCTCAGCGGGTGCTCTAAACGTATTTTAGCGTTGGCCCATGACCAAATCAAGCCAATAAAAGCCAGTAGCCACAATAATGACTGGAGCCAGAGCCCTCAATAGCCACCCTGTTTTGAAAATAATATTGAAGATAGTATTGAAGATAACGCACAGAACGGTCAGCCTGAGCGGACAATTACGTCCCCAACTCATCTAAAATGTGGTGTCTTTACTTTGAGTTGTACACCGCAGATGGTAAAGTAACGGTTAAAGAGAATGTTGTCTGCGGACTCAGCAAAAAACAGTTTACTTACGCATCCACGACATCCAATCTTTGCGCTCACCTGTGGAGTTACCATCCAAATGAGGCAGCGGTGTCAGAGGCACAGTAAACGGCCAGAGCATCGCCAGGCGTCCAACATCGTATGATTGCATACTTTCCGTAAATCCTAAATTATGTCCAGGGTCTGCTATTTACTTAGGCTGCAAAGCACAGGTATTTATTTGAGGTAGGCTTATTCGAGGCAGACCTTTATTTCTTACATTGTACGTTATTGTGAGACATGCGTTTTGTTTGGAGCGGCATATACCAGGCTATCAAACGCAGACGATTTTCGGTTTTGGTATGGGATTTAATTTACTTTTTGACTTTTATTATATAGCTAAATGTTGAGACTGATGTGCATTTAAATCTAGAGGGTATTTGATGATCACTGTAAAGTTTTGTGTAGTTGAAAAAGTGTTGGAATTTCCAGCTGTTTATTGCGAGACAAGGCCTTTCCTTCATTCATTGAACGTGCGCTGTGCTCTAATGGAAACCTAATTGCATAGCGAAGTAGCCTAGACTGAGTTTTTTTTTTAATTATGCATGGTTTACTTTTTATTAAATTCGTAGGCTGGAATGCCTCGCGGCAATAATTGTGTTTAAATGTAGTAGCCTAGTGCTTCAGCCTCTGGCAAGCTCGGGCGGCTATAGGTTGAGAGCAACGTGTTGGAGACCCATGGTGTAACGAGACAAGGTCTTTATGCCGCTGTTGTTCAATTTATTGTCTTTAATCATGTTTAGGCTATGTTTGTTCGGGACAAACAACAACGAAACAAGATCAATACAATTTTCTTTATTTGTTTATTTGTTTATTTGTCATATGATGGATAAACAACCATAATATGCACGTCTTCTCATAGGATCCTCAAGAAATACGCACTGAATAACGTTTGGCTGTAGCCGCCGGATAGGTACCCGCCCACCAACATGTACGCGCATGAGAGCTCGTGCCCAACACGGATTTTCGTGCATGGAGCTGGTTCCAAATGCTCCATGCAGCGCCATAATTGAAAATGGCGTATGCTAACATGCCGAAGCTAATCTGCACGCTCTTGACCCCCTGCAGGGGACAGGTTAGACAATGATTACGCTAATAAGCAGATTCAGGTGAGGGGCGGAGACAAGGAAACAAGGAGCCAAAACACATGGCTATATAAACAATATCAGCACATGGTATAAGTAAACAAATGTCAATAGGAAGCCAGGAAAAAATCAATCACCCTCAGCCATGAAAACCATTTTTGATACCTTAATTAAAATAGTTTGAGTCAAGGTACCAACACAATATTTTAAGCATGTATTAATGAAAACATATTATTTCCAGTAGATTGTTTTTGTAATAGACTTTCTCATACATGGGGAACAGTGACGGACTGGGATTAAAAAACGGCCCTGGCATTTTCACCAACCAGCGGCCCACACGAGGACGCGCATGCACGCGTATGCATGTGCTCGAAACACACAGATATAACTTCACATGCACGGACATAACACGTTTGTAGCGCCATTGGTGATGAACTCTAACTTTAATATGCATAAAGACTGAACCAAGAACATGGATATATCAATGCAAACCTCTGAAAATGAAAAAAGAATAGCCCCTAGAATACATGGATTTCTATGTAACGTCACGAAAACATGCGTGCGCAAGAGGCAGAAAGCAGCATAGAACAGTGCTCTCCATGAAAAGAACAAAATAAGTTTTTGTGCTGAAAATTGCACCAATTCGAAATCACGATGGTTAGAGAATGTTCAATATGTTCAATATCCCTATGCATGTCTTCGCCAAAAATGACAACATGTTAATGCAAATGAATGGCAAACTCTGAAATATAGCCTGAAATTACATTACATTACATTACATTTGGCTGACGCATTTTTAACCAAAGCGACTAACAACATGGTAAACAGTTTAAGTTTTAGAGCAATTCTCAACAATATTAGGACAATTTAAAAACATAACAATAAGTACAGTAAGAATAAGTGCATCAGTGAGTGCTGTTTTTAACAGTTACGTGTCCGTTTAAGACGGCTGGTGAGTGCTAGGATCAGCAAGACTTGTTGTAAGTGTTGCTATGAGAGGAGATGTTCTCTAAAGAGCTGGGTCTTCAGGAGTTTTTTGAAAATGGAGAGGGATGTCCCTGCCCTTGTAGGAACTGGCAGTGTGTTCCACCAACGAGGAACAACAGATGAGAAAAGTTTGAAATGAGATGCTATTATCATTGAGACAACAGGGGACCAGGGGTATATAAAAAATTACGATTGTAGCTTACAGCAGCCGACTATTTAAGTCAAGTTTATAACGTTGTGGCACCAAGCGTCTTCTACCCCATGGCTGCGCGCGAATGTAGTTTTGTTGATAAATGGGAAACCCATCAGAGCAGCCGCTCCACAAACGTGTCTTAATTAACGTCATGCATTATAGGACCTCTTTCTCTGTCGCCATCAGCATAAAGGCCTCCAAATTAACCTGTGACAATCGTGTCTTTAGGCGATTCTTGATGAATTTAAGAGTGGAAAAACTCCGTTTGCATGGCACTTGAGTACTAGGCTACCTGACAGTGTTAGTAGGAATTAATTTGCTAACCATATATAGTTGTAGGCACAGGTAAAGATGTTTAACTGCTGGAGAAGGAAATAGCAACAGATTGCACAATTCTTGCAGGTAGCACATTTCTTGCTCACCAGGTTTATTTCTGTATCTTCCTATATCTCCGCGGCATCATCAAAGTCCGACGCTTTGACTGTATAGGCCATACATGGGCAACATACGGCTTTCCCTGACCGGCCCGCGTAAGGTCCGTGAAAGAACAATAGTCAAGAGCCTAGCATAGAGATAATGCATGCAAATCAATATCGTTGTTTTTATTTTTGAAAGCGACTGCTATTTGTACGCCCATACATTTGTGCGTGGATGCATACGACGTAAACACCCTCACTGATGTGCTGGTGAATAGAATTTATGCTTCTGCGTCGACACAATGCAGTTGCCTTTACGTCGGCATAAACCTTTCAAAGTTTTGTGTCTCTTATGTCTGCGTCGCTCACCACCGCAAAGGTTGTTAGAACGAACTCCTACTGCTGCTCGTTGGCGATACGAAGTGTTAATTTCAAAACGTTACAGATAGACAGTTTACAATCGGATAACCCCGTAATTGTAACCAAAATATGTCTGAGTTTATTTGCAAAGCTTATGTTAGCGAACTAGTATGATGCTACTACCCACAGGTTGCTTGAAGCAGCCGGCTTAACACACAGAGCGAGTTGACCAATCACAGTTATGTGCATAAAGTTAAAGCAAAAACATAGCCTACATTTTTAAAATAGTTTTCTTTGTGCATGTTGATTAACTAATGACCGCCTGCTATTGTCTGCTCCACATTTTCGTAGTCTATTTCTGCATAGAGTTAATTTAATGATGGTAATGATTTAATGATGAAATATTGCTGAGTGTTGATGAAATGGTGGCACAGGCCTAGGTTGTACTGACTCCTTCACATTTTCATGACCTAGCCTAATTATATAGATATTGTAGTACTTTTTTATATCAGTCTTTGAAAACTGAAAAACATTTCAATGTCAAAAAATAATTTTCGAGAATGAGGATTAAATACTGGACATAGATTAAATATTGCTGTTTTTCCTTTGTCTCCCTCACATTTCCATCTGTTCTTACGACTAGTAAACAAAATCATATGATTTACTTAATGTTATACAAGAACAGAATAGAATTGAACAGAATTGAGTTCAGACTTGAGTTCGGTATTTTGGGTCCGGCCCTCCTCAACAGTCCCAGTTTGTCATGTGGCCCCTTGGGGAAATTAGTTGCCCACCCCTGGTATAGGCCTACTCGTTTAGAGGAGACTTTTTCAGGCTGTCCCAGTCATAGACATAATATACATAGACGCCACATCGACCGCTGCTCCCTACTAGCGCTGACGAGATTTGGAGCCGCCATCTTGGACCGGTCATCCACTCCACTCAGTGTAATCTGTTTGGCCGGTGCAATGAGCTGTCAGCGCACTTAATTACTCATATCTCACTGAATACCGAACAGATTTTCACGCGTTTTTTTTTGCTGCAAAGGTCATACATGTAGCTATGATACAGGCCACATTGTTAGAAAATACAAAATACAACCAATAGTACGGTAATGTTAAATCTTACTTGTGAAAAGTAAATCCCCCGAGTATGGTCCGCCGATTTGAGCAGGAACATGCTGCACAGTGCTGTCATCTTGTGTTTTCTGCTGCAACGCAATGAGGAGTATGACAGGTCCAAGATGGCGGCCGCATTTCTTGTTTCCAGCAGCCAATGCGGCGTCTATGTATATTATGTCTATGGTCCCAGTGCATGGCGAGATGTGTCAATTCCGACTGTAGATTTTCAACGGTAGCATCTTCACTAAATTTAAGCAGACATTCTCTTATGTTTCGAAGTGCATTTGGGGGCAGTTTATTAGCTTTTATAAGGGGAAAATTCTGAGGATCAAGGCATGCTCGGCAATTCCCCGTGCTGAAGGTAGTAGACGCATTCGGTTTTGAAATTCCCAGAAGTCCTTGCTTCATGTACCCTAACTTTTGTAAACCAATAATAAAATAAAAGATATACAGGCAGCATATTTATTGTATTCCAATTTCAAACAATGCACTTTTAAATCATTTGATTGAATAAGGTTACAAAAGAATGTAGACTGATGTAAATATTGAGGGTCACCATGACTGTAGTGTAGAGACTCATGTCTGGTATAAATACTGATCAGTTTCCGACTATGAAGGAGGAAAAGGGAGTTAGAGATAAATGACTTATTCGAAGCCATGGAACACTATTAATGCTTGATAGTGGGCCGAGACATAAAACCGATAAGACGGAGTAAAACCGTCTTTACGATAAATGGGCCGCGCAATCCCAACAAACATGCCCTTCGTGATTGGCCGGCCCAAACGGCCCACGAGGGCCCGCGGCCCTTTTGGTACCTGCCCAAATGCCAGACCGTCCAGTCTGTCACTGATGGGGAATATGCAGTTGAAAATTACGTATGAAGTTATTTTTTTCATGTTTGATGCTCTATAAATTATATATTTCCATTTATTTTAGACATGCACCTAGTTGGTAAGTGTGACGGGTAGGAGTGGGGTAACCTATAGCGTTCATGGGCTTCGGAAAAACCTTTCTCCGAGTGAAAACATCATCATTCCGCGTCATTCACGTCACTTAATGTGTGAGTCAGAGGTCGGAAACTGGGGCTAGATTTCTCTGAAAATGTCAAGAATCTAGCATGAATCGTTCAAAGGTAATGACCGTAGGAACATAGTCATTTTAAAAAACAGCATTTTTTCAGACTCATGAGCCTGTTTTTTAAGCTTCCATATCTCAGACAATAAAGTACATACAAGCTTAAAACAGTAGTTGTTGGGTATAATAACATTATTGACCTAAAGTATGAAGCAAATCCAAGATGGTCAGGTTTTTTTTCTAAAATCTGTTGATTTGGCACGGAATGACCCCAAAGTAAAGGAGATGATGTTATGGTTATTGGATTTTGCAGACGCCTTTGTCCAAAGCGATACACAAATACAAAAACAACATAATAATTGAACATTAAACAGGGAACAGATTAGAATGTTGGTCAAACTATAATAATGCTCAGATTTTCAAATAGTCACTTACTGTCATTTTCTTGTACATTTAATGCCATTCATGTAACTTTTGTTTTTATTCTGTTAACAAGACATTGTTTTACACCTGTCAGTTCAAAGTCATGTGATAGGAACCTATGCACCCAATTGTAAGAGCACCTGAAATGCTTCTTCACCTGGCTAAACAGCAATGATTTACCTTACTAACTGAGTAGGCCTACCTTAAGATTGTAGTGTTACAATGTAATAGAGGCAATCACAAAGAAAATATGCTTCCTGCATGACTCATTCTGAATTAATTGACTCCGATATAATAAATACAACACATTGGGCTTGGCCAATATTACTTTCACACAAGTGATGACACCCTGTCCCCTGCTACAGGGGGTGAGAGCAGTGATGTAGTCTAGTTAGCTGTAGTGGGTATACTGTGATGTCTTGTTAGCTGTAGTGGGTATACTGTGATCAACCCCAAATGTTAATACGTATACTTGCCTATTTTTAGTGGGTATACTGAGATGGTGATGCTTTTTAAGTGTGTAGTCCTGCTTATCATATAGACTACACCACTGGGTGAGAGGGAATTTTATACAGGATAGATTTAATAGTAGATTTAGGATCTGAATGTGAAAAAGTATAAATGGCCCAAAAATTCACTCATGTGGTAAAAGTGCAAAATGCGATACAGGAGTCAATCATTAATGTTCACAAGTTGAAATATAAATATAGCTGCAAGCAGCAATGCGGGGGCCAAGCAGTGCGCTATAGCAGGAATGGCGTTGCCATGGGATGAGCAAGCACTCACAGCAAGTTTGATGGCAATTGGATAAAGAACGGCTGAGAAATAAGCTAATTTACTTTGTTAAAGCACAACTAGAGGCCAAATTACACCAATGTCCTTGTGCGTTCTTACAATCAGCTCCCATATCCGTCTACCAAGTTTGGACTTCATACACCAAAGTGTTGCTGAGATGTGAGCTCACTTTCTTTATTGCAACACCCCTAGAGGCCAAATGAGACCACTTTCCTTGCATATCCTCACAATCAGCTAATATGTCCATGTATCAAGTTTGGACTTCATACAACGAAGCGTTGCTGAGATATGAGCCCACTTCCTGTATTACAGCGCCCCCTATAGAGGCCAAATGATGCCAATTTCCTACTGTGTCCTCACAATCAGATACCAAGTCCCTGTACCAAGTTTGGACTTCATACATCAAAGCGTTGCTGAGATACAAGCTCACTTCCTGTATTGCAGCGCCCCCTGTAGAGGCCAAATGACGCCAATTTCCTAGTGCATCCCCACAATCAGGTACCAAGTCTCTATACCAAGTTTGGACTTCGTACATCAAAGCATTGCTGAGATACAAGCTCACTTCCTGTATTGCAGCGCCCCCTATAGAGGCCAAATGATGCCAATTTCCTAGTGCGTCCTCACAATCAGATACCAAGTCCCTGTACCAAGTTTGGACTTCATACATTAAAGCGTAGCCGAGATGTTAGCCCACTTCCTGTTAGGCGGCATCGTCGCCATGTGTGATTTGCTGTCACGGGCAAATAAACTTAAAATTAAAAAATCTGACAAGTATCGTTTGTGCGGCTCGGTCTGAAGATCATCTCCGCCAAGTTCTGAGAAAATCGGAAGAAATTTGTAACCGCTGAAACTTTTCGTAGAGTTTGGACTAAATCCAACATGGCGGAGGTCCAATATGGCGGAAAGTGACGGGATAGGGGTCGATGAACTTGGGATGTTCCAAGGATTAAGACGCTACCTCAATTGTGAAAATCAGACAAAAGAGTCAAGGATCACGCGCATGAACGCATGTCCAGCATTGAACTGGTGGTGGCGCTAGAGTGTTCAATGTATATGCATAAAAATTGCTGTGAGTGATTGGGACAGTGTCCTGACTAATGGTATCGAGTTTTGTTATGTTAACTCAAAGCGTCACGGAGATGTTAGTCCACTTCCTGTTTGGCGGCTTCATCACCATATTTGATTGGCTGTTACAGGCAAACAAAAATGAAATTGAAAAATCTGACAAGTATCGTTTTTGCGGCTCGGGCAGAAGATCATCTCCGCCAAGTTCTGTGAAAATCGGATGAAATTTGTAACCGCTGAAACTTTTCGTAGAGTTTGGACTAAATCCAATATGTCGGAGGTCCAATATTGCAGAAAGTGACGGGATAGGAGTCGATGAACTCGGGATGGTCCAGGGATTCAGACGCTACCTCAATTGTGAAAATCAGACAAAAGAGTCAAGGAATACGCGCATGAACGCATGTCCAGCATTAAACTGGTGGTGGCGCTAGAGTATTCAATGTATGCATAAAAATTGCTGTGAGAGATTGGGACAGTGTCCTGACTAATGGTACCGAGTTTTGTTATGTTAGCTCAAAATGCCACAGAGATGTTAGTCCACTTCCTGTTTGGCAGCTTCATCGCCATATTTGATTGGCTGTCACGGGCAAACAAAAATGAAATTGAAAAATCTGACAAGTATCTTTTGTGCGGCTCGGGAAGAAGATCATCTCCGCCAAGTTCCATGAAAATCGGATGAAATTTCTGACCGCTGAAACTTTTTGTAGAGTTTGGACTAAATCCAATATGACGGAGGTCCAATATGGCGGAAAGTGACGTAATAGGGTTCATTGAAATTAGGTCGGTCCAGGGATTCCAACGGTGCCTGATATGTGAAAATCGGACGCACCGTTCAATGGTCACATGCGTGAATGCAATCCAGGTTCGACCCATTGGTGGCGCTAGAGTGTTGGGCATAGAGTTCTGTAAATTGGTGAGAGTCATCATGGGACAGTGCTGAATCAGTGTGCCAAATGTCATAACTTTAGACCCAGCGGTTCAATTTTCGGCCAGATTTTGACCTGTTGGTGGCGCTAGATGGCTGGGTTTAGAGGTCCGTAAATGAGTGTGAGTGGTCAGTGGAGTGTCCCGAAACTTTCTGCCAAAAAATCTGAACTTTTTAGCCAGGCGTTCTATGGGCTGCCATAGACTCCAATGGCAGAAGTGTAATAATAGGAAAAGCTAGTAACTCAATGGGTGCCTTCGCAGCTTCGCTGCTTGGCCCCCAATTATTGTGTTCCAGCTGATATCTTTATCAATGCATGGGAATGTTGATTCGTTGAGTGATACACTAGCTTGGTTCCACCATCCTCTTTGTCCCCAGTTCAGGTTTACCAAAACAGTTTTAAAGCATTGTTAATATGTAAGCAGTTCATAAAAAAAATAAAATCCCTTTCCTTGCCACTTATAATAACTTTGATTAAGATTAGCAACTATTCAGCTTAATAATTGCCACATTATATTGCCAATTTATATCTGAACACAAACAGAACAGATAGAATCAAACCCACATGTGATCCTGAACATGAAGGGAGTTATCTGTTGTTCCTTCTGTCTTGCTGGGGAATACTTACGTCTGCTGATAGAGAATTCGGGCCCTATAACCGACAATAATCCTGGGCCCCCCAATAATATATGTGATCTCTTTAAGAATATGTTGACTGGGGCTGTGGCATTCTGACTTTCAGTAAGATTAAGTAAAATCAGACGATTTTTTTTTACAGTGCAGATTTTTCTAATCTGCAGGATGACCAACATACAGCTACAAACACTGAGGATGGACATCAACTATGTAAAAGAACGTAAAAGAACGTTGAGTCCGCACACCAGAATCTGCTCCTTAGCGTTTTTTTAATGGTAGGCTATATATATAAGTATATATAGCCTACTCTTTTGATCCCGTGAGGGAAATTTGGTCTCTGCATTTATCCCAATCCGTGAATTAGTGAAACACTGCACACACAGTGAACACACAGTGAGGTGAAGCACACACTAATCCCGGCGCAGTAAGCTGCCTGCAACAACAGCGGCGCTCGGGGAGCAGTGAGGGTTAGGTGCCTTGCTCAAGGGCACTTCAGCCGTGCATCACCACATGTGTCTATAGCCTACCATAAAAAAAACCGCTAAGGAGCAGATTCTGGTGTGCGGACTCAACATTCTTTTACATGCTTGTGCTTTCCTGTCCAGCACCCAGTACTCAATGATTTGGATGTGCGTGCTACACCCTTGAACTCTCATAGACATCAACTACCCATAAGAGATTTCACATTACACAGAGAACTGGGCCAGATACTCACTGACTGTCGAGATGTATCTCCTGTTCCCTGGAGCTGCATGTCATCTCAGAGTGAATGTGCTACAGCTATATAGTCCTCAGAGGGACAATAAGAATATTTGCCAAACACCTGTCTGTCTGGATTCTGACGTGGATTCTGCTTTGAGGTGGAAATATCTGGCTATGTGTTTACTTTCCACACTGTGTTGACAATGGGTCAGAATTAACCGTAATGAACATGTCTGTGGTTTCAGAGTCCATGTTTGTGTACGCTGCTTACAGCGAGGCAGTGTATGTTTGTTGAGTATCTCGCGTGGGCGTGTGTGTGTGTGTGTGTGTGTGTGTGTGTGTGTGCAATATGTGGTAATACATAAAACAAGTGCCAAATCAACAGATGCCCCCCGCCTGACCATCTTGAGTTTGCTTCATACTTTATATCAATAATGCTATAATACCCAACAACTACTGTGCAAAAGTTTAAGCTTGTATCTACTTTATTTTCTGAGATATGGAGGCTTAAAAAACAGGGTCATTAGTCTGATAAAATGCAGTTTTTTAAAATCACTAAGTTCCTTGGGTCATTATATATTTTTTCTATATATAAAACACATATTGTAGTGCATTATTAACAGGTAGAAATATGTCTGGAAGGAATCAAAATGTATGATTTATGACACATTAAAAATGATAAAAACATCATATTCAATCATATTGTTGAAAAGTATACATTTTGAAGCCTTAGAAAAGTTTATCAAGATATGATAACATAACAAAGTAGGTGCTTTGAAGCATATAAACATGGAGTGCAACACAGGCATGTTAGTGTACTTTCCGTGTAACTTGACTGACATCATAGACCAACAGAGAAAAGGCATTGTGGAGAGTACACGTATAGAAACAACAACAGTAGCCTATTTTCTTTTTAACATCCAGTTGTGGTTGTGAATGCTGGATATCTTTTATAATCAGTGGTTTATCATTTTGCTATACTACATACATGTGTATACCACTTGATTTCAAAGTGCATTGAAACATCTTTAAATAGCTTTACATGCTAGTCTTGTCCATCATGGTGACCAATGTCTTTGCCACACCCACACTCACAGTTCTCATATCCCCAACCAAACAAACATTACTCATAACCACCAGAACCAGTCAAGCTACATTTTAAGATTTGATGTCGCTGAATAATGTGGTAAACCTTAGTCCTTCAGTGTGGTAGACACTTACACTGGGTGAAGTGGAACTCTGTTTGTCTTACCACTGATGTATTGTGGAAAGTTCATATATTTTTGAAACACTATCTGTAATGGTATGTAAGGAAGATCTTGCATTTGACTATTTAAGTGGCACTAGATGTCAACGTACGATTGCACAAAATCTACTTTGTAAATTTCCTGTTGTGGCTCTGCAATTGCATTATGTGTTTCACAACTTTGGCAAGGCTTCATAAAGTGGATCTTAATAAACATGACAGGGAACAGGTGAGACCATGAATACGCTAATAAGCATACATTTACAAAACACTCCAAACACTAGTTTTATTGTGGGGTGTTGGAGTATTCGCCTTATTCACCCAGCGGCCAGAACGAGGCTAAAGGGTACACTTGCCATTATACCGAAGTCCAGCAGATGGTGGTGGTAATGCACTCAGTTTACAAACTGCTAAAAAAAAAAACTCACTGAAGAAAAACCGGCCAGTGAACCCTTCTTTTTCGGTGAGCTTTTTTTTGGCAGTTTGCAAACGGAGTGCAATACCACCACCATCTGCTGGACTGAGTTGTAATGGCAAGTGTACCCTTTAGCCTCGTTCTGGCCACCGGGTGAAGAAGGGGAATTGTGTGTAGATTGATGAGGAAAAAATAAATAATTTAATCCATTTTAAGATGAGTCTGAAACATAACAAAATGTGGAAATAGTGAAGCGCTGTGAATACTTTCCGCATGCATGCACTGTATATATTATTATGACCGCCGCACAGCGAAGCGGCGGTCATATAGGTTTAGTCAGTTTTTTTTTCTTTTTTTTCCGCATGGCCAATTTTCCATCAAGGATTCCCGGGACACTGAAAGACTGGGGTACACGAAACTTGGTGGGCATATAGCCCCACAAGGATAGCATGGAGCCATTGTTTTTCGATTTGATATGTAGCCCCCCCGCTGGACTGGACCCCCCGAAAGGAGGGTAGGGCGGACACAGTTTTCTATGTATCTCTCGAGAACCGTAGGGTTTAGGAGGACCACCTTTTTTTTGTATGTTGATCTTAAGGGGCCATGTCAACCCATTCCATAACCACTCATTTCATGTATAGCGCCACCTAGTTAAAAATGAAAAAGTAAAAATGAGGTGTTGTAATCGCAGGTATCTGTGACCTAACATAGTCAAAACTGCACGAAAAAGTAATTTATGTTACTGTACACCAACTGGCCTGTAGGTGGCCGGACACAGTTTTCTCGTTCGTCCTCCACAAACTACAGGTGTTTCGGTGGAGAGCCATTGAATAAGCGATGCCAAGCAATTTCTGTAACACTTTTTGTGACATTCAGCAAATATCTCCTCATTTAATGTAAGTTCCTTCGGACAATAGGCCTACGTTCTACTCTACGTGCAGTTGTCCTCCATCTCAGTTGCATCAGTTTTCTAATTTTGAAGGTTCTAAAACATTATTATGCTTCACTGAATCCTTCTCGTTTTCTTTCATTTGTCCAGCTAACTTTTCCATTGAACCTAGCCATTTATGATGGATTACACACTCGACATTCTGAAATGTCCTGCACGATCAAGGTCAAATTAAGTTATCACGCAGCCACTGTGGCAGCAGCATCAGTGCTGACGGTGACGGTGCGTTTCTGATGTCAGATTATTATGTAGGCTAGCCTACTAGACTGTTCTCACGTTGCAGCGCTTTACTTATATGAAGTAGCATTAATCAATTAATCAAATAATTTAGCAGAGGTAGGGATAGGAAAACCAGAGGGGGGGGAAATCCTCACCATCCCCCCCTACAAATCGCACCCTGCACACACAGTAGATATATGTACACATGCATGCACATGCACACACACAGGCACACCCACAAGCACATGCACGCACGAACGCACACACACACACACACACACACACATAAACACGTACACATGCACACAATTCAACAATTTCTCAGAATTATGAACAGGCAAGATGGGGGTGGGGTTGTATAAAATGCATTTTACATGTGGAATCTATGAACTAATCATGTTTTGGTACTTGTTGTCTAGCAGATACCAGTGAGAATTGAGTGTGCATAATGCAATTCAGTGAGACAGTTAGAATCATATATGCCTTTCACCAGTCAGCAGCCAGACCAGCAGATACCCTGACTTTGCTGAATTACTGAAGCTAAGCAGGAACAAAGTAGGAAATGAACAAAATTTGACAAGCGTGACTTATTTTTGTGGAATAAATGTGCTGGACTGGGCGGCGGTCATATTTTGTACCGCTCTGCGGTACATCTATTTTTTGTATTTCATGTTTCTCGATACTTTTTATGGTGTCTTATGATGCATATTTTATACCCGCTAGCCTCTATGGCAGGGTTGTAGTGGAGGCTAAACTCAAGTAAACAAAATCTACCTCTCAAAAGAGTTTCACCAGTTCCAACTTTAACATTCAAAAATCACACTGTATTATCCACATTCACAAAATGTTCTGTCCTTTAAGGTGTCTTTATGCAGAAAAAAATGTAAGCGTAAAGCTATTAAAGCTATTCAAACATTATCAACACAGTAAAAAGATGCTTTACTAAAGGTTGATATTACTAACCTTGTTACATAATGGCCAAGTACAAAGTACAAAGTGTTAAAATCAAGATATGCCTAACAAAGGTAGATCACTAAACAGTGTTGATTAGAAGCCCACTAAAGATAGTGTCTTGATAAATACTAGACCCAGGCATTGCTATTAAGAATTATTTACACCTGTTCTCCCACCTCTATTTGCACAGACCCATTATGTGTCCCGCTGTTAACCTTGTGATGGGAAGTACTTACCAGCACCCGACCGTTTCTTTTTAAACTTATCTTATTTTTTTAAGACTTCCTCGGTTATGTGTTGATGAATGATAATAGAAGCTGAAGAAATAGGCCCCCTTCACTGGAGCAGTAAATATAACTTAAAATGAAAAAATAACAAAAATATGTTGTGATAAAAGTTATTAAGTAAACTGCTCTTAAAGGTATACTTTGCCGTTTCAGGTATTTTTGGCGACTGTAGAGCTCACACTAGAGTCGTTATATATTTATATTTTATTCTGCATCTTCTCCTGCATGGCCCCCATCTTCTCCTGCATGGCCCCCATCTTCTCCAGCATGGCCCCCATCTTCTCCTTCATGGCTCAGAGCTCGCACAGCAGGAGCTCACATGTGCTGAGCTGACAGGCCCCTGGTGCAGTCTGGGTACTGTAGTTCTGAACAGGCTCGGACTGGTAATCTGTACAACCGGGCAAATGCCCGGTGGGCTGGTCCACATGTGGGCCGGTGACCTCCGGGATTTTTTTTTATTTTTTTTTAAAGTTATTTAGCCTATTTGCGGCCCGTCATGTAGACCTAGGCTTAGCCTATAAATGCAGTTGCATCCATTTGGATTGGGGGGTGAGAGGTCAATCATTTTGGCCTCTTCATGACAGGTTCAGTGTGTGTTACGATCGCGCCCCCCTGCCCCACCCCTCAAGTGGATTTGTCCAAGCAGCCGCTTGGTTTGTGGGGAAATATAGCCTACGACAGTGTTATTCAACCTTGTTTGTGCCACGGCACACTTTTGACACTTAAAATGTCCCACGTCACACTAACATCCTGTGTGAAGAAAAAATAAACATACCATAGCCTAAAATGTCAAATAATACACAGATATGGCCTTATTATGGCTTCTATGGAAGACCTGCTCAATAAAACAAGCACCCTCTGTTTCAACAGTTGCTTTTCTGGACCAGTGAGTAACATTTGGGTAATTTTCTGCGGCACACCTGATGATCTCTCACGGCACACTAGTGTGCCCCGGCACAGTGGTTGAAAAACACTAGCCTACGAGTCCATGCATGGTAGCCTAGGCCAGTGTTTCTCAAACTTTTTCAGACCAAGGACCACTTAACCAATAAAAAAACCTCACGGACCACCAAGCTAAAAAAAAAAAAACCTACTCACTGAACCACCTTGCTTATTGTATTTGCACCTTGCTTATTGTGTCAGAAGATTAATTTAAACTGGCTTAGCTTACATAAGCAGTGTTGCAGAACTGTCTGGATTTACATACAATTTGGTTCAATATTACAAAAAACTCATCTATATTATATTTTACCATGTCTGCTCGCGGACCACTTGGGTCAGCTTGCGGACCACCAGTGGTCCCCGGACCACACTTTGAGAAACACTGGCCTAGGCTATATAAGTGCCCTCCGCTGGCTGGTGTTCACATCATCGCAGTTTAACCGTGAACAGCAATCAGAGGTGTCTAGTTTTATTACATAAATATATTGTTTTTATAGAAGTTATACGCAATATATATATATATATTCCACTGCTTGGTTGAATTTCCCATTGTCCACGTAATTTAGAACGACCATTAACTGTATGTTATTTACACACTCCTGCAAGTTGAGAAATTAGTTGATATGTGTCGGAAGAAATTAGTTCTACAAACAAGACAGTTTTAGCGATTAAAACGTTTAAATTGTAACAGGAAATGAACACAACGCAAGTGGCAACAGTGGAATAAGCGGGATAATGGACTCCACGGTGGTCTGTTCACAGAAATGAATGCACTTACGAGGTTTAAACGGCCCTCCGCTTCGCGTCGGGGCTGTTTTACAACCTCGACCGTGCATTAATTTCTGTGAACAGACCACCGTGTCGTCCATTATCCCTTATACACACACACACACACACATATATATATATATATATATATATATATATATATATGTTTATCTTGATTTTTTTCTTTGTGTATTTAGCACTCAGTTTTTAGTCTTTTATTTATTTTTATTTATATTTATTTCAGATTCAGGCAGGTGGTGATACAGTATATGACCCTTTATTTTCCTTTCAGACTTTTTGTAGCATGAGCAGCAGAAATGTTTTTTTTTTTATCTTTGGGTCCATTGCTGGTGAGTTTAAGGACTTTTGAATTCTCAGGCGGCTGGTGGATGAATTTGAAAAAAATGAAAATTCTGCATTTTAGTATGAATTTTATTGGTGTGTCATCATACTGTACCTGCAATGCAAGAAAACCCCACACAGCAAGGTATGTGGACACCTGTCCAGGTCAGGTATGCTGATAGTGTTTAAAGGTCCAGCTCAAAGATTGGGAATTACTTTGAAACAGCCAACATATTGTAAAAATCAATGTGTCTGTGAATTTCCACTGACAAGTCTTCATGCTTATCACATTTGAAAGAGGAGGAATCCCCTAAAGCAATTCCTGTTATGATAATCACCGTAGAGCATGGAGTTGGCATGGAGTGTGATATAGATGTGGTCATCCTTCTCCAGGAGCAGAGTAGCTCCATTACCAGCACTGTCTGAAAAGTCCTGAGAAGCATGATCACAGGCTGTCACTAAACGCTGATCATTTCTGAAGAGGCTCGTGCAAGCGTGTTTTTCATTGTTTTGTTTTGAGAAAGTTGAGAAGCTGATGTAGTAGACACCCCTGACCGGCACGATAAATACTCCTGTAAAAGAACAGAAGGGCAGACCTGAGGTTTGAAGGTGACCTCATCCACACAGAAGTATTTCATCGAGTTAAATACTTACAGCAATAAACTAGAGAATTTCACCGCTTTGAAGCTTGGAAAGGAGAATATTGTCTTTACCTGTTGAAGGGTGATATGCACTGCCAACATTTGTTAAGATCTTTTTAAAGGGTAGGGTGTGTTCAGTACTTCCTGGACCCACATGTCCTCCGTCTCCCAATGCTGCCGCAAAAGCCACCTTGGGCTTGGCTGGGTTAAAAAATAAATCATGGTTTGATCACCATCACTTGACAATATAGTGCTGACTACACTATTTCACATAGGCTACATTATAATTCAATGGAGGTATTATCAACAACCAACAAAAGGGGTCATTCTCCTACCTGCGGTATAAGGACATTTTAATGTCATCTAAAAAATGCTCATGAATTCACACAATAAACAGTACTCTCAGAACTATATCCTTTGTAAGGTCACATTCATATGATTATAAATAGCAGCAGTGGGTCAGAAGGTAGAGGAGTCGTTGGACAAGTTGTCCTGGACAACCAGTAAGGTTGCCGGTTAGAGCCTGGTTAGAGGTCTTCCTGACCCTGTCAAAGTGAGGCATACAAGGATACAAGGATACAAGGACGTTTATTGTCACATGCATATAGTTACTGGAAGTAAGAAATGCAGTGAAATTATGTCTGGTGTCAGCATGATGAGGCCATTATGGTTACTGTATGTATTTAGAATTGCTAAATAAAGGTTATGGCAGCAACAATTATTTTAAACTTAAAAGAAAAAAATCTAAACAGTAGAACACTGTAGAACAGTGAATGATAGAGTTATTCCAAATAGGTTCAGGTCCCTGTGAAGCTTGCCTGAGAACATGTGCTGTGAATATATGAACAATTATAGTGAACCAGTCTGTGCTGAACCATAGCCTACCTCTGCCAAGTTCCTCCAGCAGTATGCTGTGGTCTCTCAGTTCAGACTCAGTGAAGTTTGACCGGTGCATCAGAGCTTGGATCTCTAGTCCTTGAACTAAAGACAAGCCATAAGCATGTTTGACAATGTGTGTGTGTGTAATACATTTTCAGCTATTCAACTTTCAGCAACATGCAATTTATGTTGTAAGAGATGTCACTTTGGCTAGAGGGAACAGTAGTCACATTTACATGGACATTTTTTTTCTCAATCAGATTGAAATAAAATGAAGATTTCAACCGAACTTTTTACATGAACGCATATAAACCGATTGCCGTTTAATCTGCGTTTACATGGAACAAGCATTTAATAATTTAGAAGTTCCTAGTTGTATTGTTGCCATGGAAACTCATTTGTTTATGTCACTTCACGAAAAGAAACAGGGATATCTTGCTGCCTGTACCATCAATCTTTCTATATTCAGTCCTATATTTGTCATAATCACATGGAAAAAAATAACAATTACCATAGCAATTAAATCATCTACTAAGGAACAATTAGTCACCTTTACTGGTACACATTAATCTGAGATAAATGTACTTTAAATAGTGGCTAAGCATGTGTAGATTGACAGAAGTTTTTCCATCTAATCTCACCTTTGTTTTCTTCCTTTAGTTCTTCAAACTCATTCTTGTGTGCTTGCAGCTTTGCCTCCATGATTCCTGCTTTCTCCTCAGTAGCCACTAGCTTGCTCTCACTGGCCTCCAGCCTGGTCTCCATGGCCACTACTTTGGTCTTGCTGGCCTGCAGATCACTCTCCATGGCCACTGTTTTGGTCTCGCTGAACTCCAACCTGGTCTCCATGGCCCTCATCTTCTCCTGCATGGCCCGCAGCTCGCTCAGGAGGAGCTCACAAGTGCTAAGCTGACAGACTAGTGGTGTTTGGGTACTGTAGTTCTGAATCTCGTTACCATTCTCTGTCTCCAGCTTCAATGTTGTATCTGTATTGAGCACTGCTGCAGCAGCAGGCTCAGTCACCCAGGAGGACAGCAGAAACAGCAGAGTCAGAGTTCCCATTTTGTGCAAACTCAATAACTGTACCTCTCCTCACAATCCGTTCATTTAATCCAACTTCTAATAGCCTTTAGTAGATCATTAACCATTATTTTATGGAATCTCCTGAGTTGCTGTAAGCTTTTATGACAATTCATCCAGGAAATAGTTATACATTTACTTGTTTTCTGAAACGTTCAGTTCCTTGTTCTGTTTACAGTCCATCTATGGCTTAGGATTTAAGACTGAACTGTGGGTCACTCTAGGGGTGTAAATTAGTCAAACGTTTCTTTATTAGTTGATAATATTGTTTGTTGTACTCAGTGTTGAGTGTATAAAGATATTCCCCAGTCAGGTTTAATGAGGGGTGAGTAGAACACCACTAAATCTACATCATGATTTACATAATCAGTTATAAGAATTTAACATGAAGAATAACAAAGACCTGTTCTCCCACCTAAAGTTTCAATGTTGCATTTTTTTTAAAGCACATTTCATAGGAGTCACAAAGTGCCTCACTAGTGCAAGTAATAGAGAGTAAAACAAAGGTAGGTCCATTTGATGCTCCACTTTTAAAGAGAAACTATGCAGTTTTGGCAATTTCTTTGCAGTTTTCTTGCTTTTTGCTTGCAGGTTTCTCTGCAGAGCTCCCCCTACAGCCTCAGAGTATATGATTTATGACACTCCTCAATCGGTCAGTCTGGTTCGTTTTTCCTCTTTCCCTGTTCCTCCGACAACGGTTTACTCGCTTTCTGCTTCTTTTCACTGGCTCTGTCATGACGAATGTCTGAGAAACTCCATCGCTACCTTGTTCTAGCCGGTGCCTGGCGTGCATGTGTGGAAATGCAGTAAAGCATTACAGTACTTCCTGACACTGAGGCCCAAATAAAAGTTGCAAGGGTGTTTTTTTCCGCTCACAGGCGCTAGGGGGAAGCGAGACGGCCAGCATTCAACCCGAAAAAAGTCATATAACCATTCCAATGACTCCGAAGCTAAGTTAAGGTAAATTAAGCTAAAAATCCTGCATAGTTCCCCTTTAAGAGGCAGAATTTGAGGGGCGAGGAGACCTGAGGAGTAGGAAACAGATTCATACAACACACATCGAGGGAATCAAGCTATGTTTTTGCATTTATTTCTCTCAAATACTAATTCGTTGAATAAATGTGTTTCCAAGGGGTAAAACTACAGTATTTTGCATTTTAAAAACTGGCAATCATATGTCATCATATCGCCTCGAATGTTCTTTAAGCTTTTCAGTGCACAAGGCCAAATGCAAATCTGTTTTGAGAAGCCCCGCATCATTATTGCCATTATTCAATAAATGACCATAATCCTGTCAAATGTGCAAAAATATAAATCTAAGGAGACATGGTCAAGAAAAAAGTTAATAACATTTGTGTGCACACCAGAAAAGTACAGATCCCCTAGGGATTTGTTAAGGTTCCCATTGCACAACAGCTAGTTTTTTGTTCACACCAGAAACAAATAGTAATAATAAAAAAAACAAAATACATATAATATTTGTATTTGAAATTAGAAACATTAGCCATCCACATCACAAACTGGTGACCAGAAAGCCAGTGAGCACAGTATCATGTTCTGGTCCATCCCAAACCAAAGAATTAGGCTGCAGGACAATATAGACCTGATCCCCCACCTCCAGCTGCAGAGCAACACCGTTAGATCCATTTTCAGGTCCACCGCTGTTTGCTGCATGATGCGAAGCACGGGCGACTAGCTGACCATTTTTGTGCAAGATAATTGATGCCTTACTTTTGTACTGGTCAGCATGGTAGCAGAAGTGGAAATAATAAATTCCTCTGACTGGGGCAACAAAGCAAACAAAGGCAAAAATTCCTTGACAGAAAAAAAGACACTTACAGTATGGTAAGAATATATACAGTATGCATGAAGGATTAATAACAAATATATTACTATTATACTACCATATAACCTCCTCCTACCATGTACTGTACATTCACTAATGTTTACTCATGTATCACATGAAAAATCTATCCACAAATGTTAAAGGAGAACTCCAGCCGATTTCAACACGTAGCTCTGTTGTTTGTGGACACGGAGTGCTGGCAGTAGCGAGTTTCTCATGTTGAAATCGGCCGGAGTTCTCCTTTAAGTGTGCATAAATGTAGTTATTATACCTGTGGCTGGATAGTATGCGTTGCCTGTGTTTGTAAGCACATTCTTATACTTTAGAGTCTTCTCTACATTAAATGGTCCTGTGTTCCCCCATCCCCCGACAGAGGCAGAGAATGCTACCTTCCCTGGAAAAGGCAAACATAATTTTTAGAAAAAACTGTAATTACAATGAAATAGATTTGTATCACACAGTCAATGCATTTTTTATTATTATTTATTGTCCATCAACTCACCTGCACTTGCTGTCTTTAACTCCTCAATCTCCCTCTGGCTGGCCTGCAGCTCACTGTCCATGGACACCACTTTGCTCTTGAGGGACGCCAGCTCCTGGGCTCTGCTCTGACTGGCCTCCAGCCTGGTCTCCACGGCCCTCATCTTCTCCTGCATGGCCCCCAGCTCTCTCAGCAGGAGCTCACATGTGCTGAGCTGACAGGCCCCTGGTGCAGTCTGGGTACTGTAGTTCTGAATCTCGTTACCATTCTCTGCCCAGTCTCCAACTTCAGATGCTGTGTCTGTATTGAGCACTGCTGCAGCCGCAGGCTTAGACACCCAGCAGGAGAGCAGGAACAGCAGAGAGAGACGTCCCTTCATTTTGTGCAAACACAATAACTGTACCTCTCCTCACCATCCGTTTCTATCTATCCATCCATCTAACATCTAACAGCCTTCAGTAGATCATTAATGATTATTTTATGGAATCTTCTGTGTTGCCGTAAATTTTTATGAAGATTCATCCAGGAAACAGTTATATATATAATTATACATTTACTTGTTTTCTGACACGTTCCGTGTTCTGTTTATAGTCGTCTGTGATTTAGGATTTAAGACTTGTCTGTGGGTCACTCCAGAGGTGTAATTTAGGCGAACTTTTCTTTCTTAGTGTGTCAATATTGTTTGTTGTACATGTACTCAGTGTTGAGGAGCATGAAATAGATTCACACAACACACATCGAGGGAAGCAGGCTTGACTTTTAATTAGTTCTAATGGTGGAGCTACTGGGAGACTCACAATACAGGAGGACAAGTTCAGACACACATCAGACATTAACATGTCACCCTAACACAGGGACGCGAGGGTCTGAAACATGGCTACCTCTCCTGTCTGTGCTCAGGTTCCACAGGGTTGGCAGACATACAGTATAGGGACGCCAGGTAACATGTCTGATAAGGTGCTTAGTGGCATTGAGATATCAGGTCAATCATTATGGCATATAATAAGACCAAATAGGAGAACTACATGTGACTTTTCATTAACACATTTCCAGTAAAAACAAACAATAAATATGATGTTATTCATTCCAGTCCAGTTGAATATTAACCAGTGAACTAAAAACATAATCATAAAATTCTTTATTTAGCTGTATTAGGCTGTCTACAATGATGTTTAGCCAAATATGTTAAATATTAAACTCTGGGCACATATGCCCTCCTTTTTGAATATGGTTCAATATCATGTGGTCACCTGACTGGTGCATAGCTGCACTGATACATATTTCCTACCTTCAGTTAAACCATAAAGGACATGTCTGAAGGCATTTAAGGTCAGCAGCAAATTCTGAAGATGAAGTCACTTCAAGACAAATCAAACTCCACAGTGAAGAGGAGTGTTAAAGAAATTTGTGCAATTCAGTGCCGCTATTAATAAGAATATAAATATGATGAAACAAAAATAAAATAAAATGTTACTCAATATCATACAACGTGAACCCATTGTTGGCATTTAATGGCTGGATAAAATGAAGATACTGGAATGTTAAAAAAGTCTTCTTAAAACATGAAAAATATTTCCACTGCAAAACAAGTTTACACCTTAACTCCCGCTAGTTCTATGACAGAATAAAAATAACAGGTTTATAGTATGCTTAAGCCAATAATAATGATTTATAGCTATTTCAGTTACGTATCCCTTTTGCACATGTATACGCTAGACTTACATCCCTATAATATCCTCAAAAGGCTGAGACCAATTCATAAAAATGTATGCAGGTGTACGTGCACATTTTTGCCAAAAAAATGCTCAATATGGAAACATATCACCATGTGGTTGATTCAGAGGCTGAAGGCCTCAACCTTTGGGATGAAAGTGATGATGTCACTCAGCTCATCCAGGCTGTCCTGCAGCTGGGCAGCGGTCTCCCTGATCTGCAGGACGAACCTCATGGTCTCCGACTTCACCTCCGGCTTGGCCTCCCCTGCCGCACTGGGCTGCAGCTCAGTCATGGAGTCGGCCTCTCGTAGCTCCATCGTGTCCATGAGCTCCTGAGCGTCCCCGGTGTCGCCGGCAACCTCCAGCATCTTCAGCCGGACCGGGTCATCTGAGGCGGCCTTCTCTGCCCTCGTTTGTCGGATGTTGTGGATCTCCTTGGCGTCCATGGCGATGAAGAAGACGTCCACTGCCAGGAAGAAGGCGGAGAAAATGCCGGTGGCCACCTCTGCCACACGGATGGCCCTGGCGGTCTGCGCCGCCACCCTTCCCACGTTCGCCACCTGTGCCAGCCTCACAAGCTCGGGGATGGCCCCCAGACCTCGCCCTATTCTGACGCCCGCCTTGGCCATGCTCCCTGTCGTCCCTGTGCTTGGGTCATTCCCATCCTCAGCTGACCCAGAGACATTCAGGGCCTCCAGGCCTTCACAGATGTGCTGGAGACTGACCACCACCGAGTTCATCTTCTCCTGGAACTCGCGGATGACGTTCTTCACATTGTAGCGGTCGGTGGACTGGTTGACCATGTTGGTGATGTTGGAGACTCCTGCGGTTGCACCACCAGCGACAGCGATGCCCACCCCGACCCCCGTCACGATCAGAGAGACACCCAGAGTGAAGGGGGCCAAGATGAGACCCACGATGGAGGTGATGCCTCCAGCTGCTCCAATCACCCCGCCAGTCAGACTGCCCACAGTGGTGCCAAAGTGCACATTCTCCAGACCGTCAGCCAGGGCCCTCAGCTTCTGCAGGCTCTCCTGGAGCTCCGCAACAGTCCGCTCACTCTGACCAAGCCAGGCACCACCACAACACACAAACAAACAAAATTCATATCTATTATGTTTTTAATTTTTTTAGAATATGATTATTTTCAGAATTGATTAATCTGTTGTGTATGTCCTTGATTTATCGATTAGTTTCTTGATCTACAGTGTACAGTATGAGATGTACACTGTAGCTCCGCAACAGTCTGCTCACCACCGCACAAACAAACAAAATTCACATTTGTAATATGTTTGGAGCATTCCTACTAAAAAAATCTCTGAACTAAAGGCATAATATTTTTGCTACCACTGGGTACTGGTGTATTATTTTGGGTTCTGCTCCCTGCCCTGATATGTCTCATCACCTCACCTGGGCTGTGAGGTAGGCAATGACAAATGGCCTCCACAAAATCTCCTGTGCAGAAGGCCTGAGTTCTGGGTCGGTCTGCAGGACGTCGCTGAGGAGCTGGTGGAGGGACTTGGAGAAGGTCTCTGGGAGAGGCTCGTAAGAACCGCTCAGGATCTTAGGAACCAGATTCACTGCACTCTTTGTTGTGAACTGGGGCATGAAGAGGAAGAAAATGATGACCTCATAGAGGTTCACTGAATAGCACATGTAGAGTTTTTGCATTTATATTAATTTAGGTTTTATTTCTTATTGATTTATTATGTATTATTATTGATTGATTGATTGATTTATTTAAGGTTCTAGCATATACAGTATAGCAGGAATAGCATGCATAGTTTATGTACACATAAATTAACTATAAAAATATGCAGGCTTTATTTAAATGTATACTTACTGCACTCTTCATCATACACATTTCATAGAGCAGACAGCCCAAGGACCAAATATCACTGCACACACAAATACATAGGAGAAAAAGAAAAGTGATTATCTAAATCCTATACAGTATAGATTTAAACACATCCACTAAATAATGTATGATGTCATTGTTCAATATATACCACTTAAACATGTTTTTAAACATGTACTCAAAAGTGTGTCCTTGTATTTTAGGCAAATGACCAATGTTAATTGTAACAGTGGTGAAGTTGTTACCTCTTGTCATGATATGAATCTCCCTTCAGGATTTCAGGGGGGATGTTGGTTAGTTCCCCAGTAGAGTCACTCTCTACTCCAGCTCTGACATGCAAAGCAGATCCATCAAATATTCAGAAACAGATATGTTGGTTGATGGATTGAGTGAATGAGTATACTGTATTGAGGCGGTGATATAATAGATACCTTTCTTTGATTTCTGGAAGCTCACCCAAACACACAGTTCCAAACTCACTGAAGAGAATATTCTATCAACCAAGACAAGAGTATCACAAAGACACAAGTAAAGAAAAATCCAAAGGAAATTGCTACATTAAAAATCATGTTAGGTTGTGGAATCAAAGCAAGCAGCATCAGAGGATACAGATAAGTTTAGTCTTAGCACAGTGTATGATAACCTGCATTTGTTGATGCATGAGGTTACATTAAATTCCATAAATTATATTGTTTTGCTGTGCATTGTACCTGAGGTCTTATGTCTCTGTGAACAGTGTTATTGGAGTGCAAGTGCTTCAATGCCATGCAAATCTTGACAAAGTAATCCATACTCTGGAATAAAGATATTTACAAATATGTGGATGCAATAATGTACAATAATGTAAAAATCTTTTAAATAAAGACGCTCATTTATTCAGAATGATACTGAAAGAGTCAGAGTAAGAGCACCTCTTCCTCTGAAAACTGTTCCCCACGTTCTTGCTTGGCTTTCATCTTTTTGGACAAATTTTCTTCAAAGTAGTCCACCAAAACATAGAATGTACCGCCATCTGTACACCAAAGAAAAGAAAAAAAATTAACATACATTCATCACCAGTATTGGCTCACCACATTGGTGGGTTTGTTCAGGGGTGGACTGGCAATTTGGACAATCAGGAAAAGTCCAGAACAGCTGTCGCCCCGTCGGCCTGGCTCAATATTATGTTTCATCAGCCAAGTAGCCTTGTCAGTGTCTATCTCTCCAAATAAATATGGTTTACTTACTAATCAGTAGCCCATGTCTACGATATCAGTTATCATTCTCATTAATTAAAAAAAAAAACCTGCAACATTTGCGCCATCGCGTTTTTAATAACAGGATCAGCACAAGGGACATTGGAAAGGCTACAGCGTCACCGAGGTTGCCAACTCTTGCAATTGACAAATGTCTCACTGCCTCTCTTCACACATGACTTTTTTCATGCCAACCTTTCATCTTTGTTTCCTTTGATGGAGCTTATTTTTTAATTTATTTTAAATGAAGCTGAAAAGGAGATGCATATGCACACAGCAGGCCCATAGCCAGCTATGAGGTCACCGAGGTCTGGACCTCTGTAATGTTTTAGATTAAACTAAATATTAACCTGAATTTTAAAAAAAAATCAGCAGTTGAAAATGTCTCCGTGGCAATTAATTAATTCAGTTTTGTGTTACCGGTAACAGTGTCTGCTGTCTCTGTGTGTGTGTGTTTTCTTCACTGTCAACATACATGTAACTGAAGTAATCTATGATGACTATGAGAGAATTTTCAAGCCCCACCTGACCCCATCACCCTGATGATGTTTTAATTCATATGTCAGTATATTTATGTTTTGCATGAATAAAGACAGGCACAAAATACGGTAACACTTTACTTGACAGTATCGACATTAAAGTGACATGACACCGTCATGAACACATGACACCGTCATGACACATGAACCCTAACCCTAACCTCTAACCCTAATCCTAACTCTAACCTTAATTTGTTATGACAAAAACTGAATGACACTTAATGACAGAAGCGTTATGTCATAAACATTTATGACTTGTTTATGATACGTTCATGACAGTGTCATGTCACTCTTATACTGTCAAGTAAAGTGTAACCCAAAATACAAATGTCCTCCTGTTCATCGTGCCCCACCTGTCATGTCTCTATTCCCCACTAGTGGGGCCCGTCCCACACCTTTGAGAACCACTGCCTTAGGTCCATACATTCATCTTGATGATGTACTGTGCACCAACCTGACCAAGTTGTAGGATTTGTATGTATGTGCCATGTCTATTAGTCTTAAAAAGATGGAACAGACACTCAAGGCCATTTATTGATATTGACCCCCATTTACCAATGGTATATGACATCCCTGTCATGACTATCATGATAGACAGCTGTGTGTGCACGCGGATGGTACAGGACCTATTTGGAAGAAAGTCCAGGGCCTTTTTTAGTACCACCCAGGGTTTGTTAATAAAACAAGTAGCTCAGCAGAAAATGCATAACTTTCTTGTGCTCATTGTGTATAATGTAATACTCCGCATTTGACAAGAATTAAAAAAATAGTGCCTTCTCTGATAACTGTCGGTCACATACCTTTAAATGACTTCTGATGTCCAATGATATGGGGATGCTGCAGGCTTTTGAGAATTTCATTCACAGTGAAAACATCCTGCAAAACGAGACATTCCAGTAATGAACACCTAAATTCCCAAGCATATCATTTGGATATTATCCACATGACTTAGCAAATCCGGATGAAATTATTGACCAAAAATGAAGATGAAGAAAGCAAACTATTAATGTGCTGGCACAACAACAACAAACAAAGTTGGTGGCTAGGATGCAGTCATAGCCATTCAGTAACTTTTATGGGAGATGGACATCATTATCTCACCTCTGAGTTTTTATTGACCTCTCTGACGACATACTGATGGCCTTCCTGTGACTTCACCAGGCTGGCCCCACCCTCCTGTCTCACTAGGGTGAAACCGTGTTGCTGCAGGACGCTTGGTTGGCTGCCCATTCTTCCCAGGGGTCAAGCAGGCTGAGGCATAGCACTGACCCTAACCAGAACCTATGCACAACATTGGCATAGCTATTATGACATATTGGCATTTCTAGAGATGTAGCATGAAGATCTCTGGCATTTCAGAATTGCATGGAAAAACAGCAGTGTTTTCCATACATTGACTTATTTGTGGCGGCCCACCACAATATCAACATTGACCACCACACAATGATTTTCCAAGTTGTACTAAATTGTGCTTAAAGCTGGTTAGCATCATAACCACTCTGTGCTCATTTGTTAAAAACTGTTGCATTCAAGTTAATTCTGCAAACCTACCACCAGAAAATAGAATTCAATTATTTGGGAAACACTGAACAGGTTCTTTTGTTTAGTGTTTACAGAAAAGGAACAACTGCTATACAAAGTACATGAAATAAAAAATAGAAATTAAACAGAAATATGTTAACATATTGCAGTGTTCACTGCTATTAAGATTAAAAGGGAAACAACTTAACTGAATGCTGTGTTTATTTGTGGCTGTCATTGGCTACTGCCACGCCTTACAAACCGGTTAGCTGAATAAATTGAACCAACTGAATAAACCTAATAATTCTCTTGACATAAGGCCAGGAAGAGGCACTCCCCCCAATAGAGCCTATCACTTAGACTACACAACATAAGCTTAGGCCTACTCTCTGCACAACTCACAAAAAGTGACTGCAATATCACTTGGAGTTTAGCCATCTGTGACCAAAGCAAAAATATGAACACATTCTAAAGTCAGGCATTAGGCTATGACTAATCTTATAGGCCGGTCAGGTAGACGAAACTTCCTGAATTATTAGTCAGATAGTGTCAAGAAAGACATGGCCTGAGTTAAAGATATTTTTTTTATTAGGCTATAAGATTGACATTTTACAAAGAGTAGACGAAGAAACTGGAATAGAAATGTGACTGGGCCAAATGTCAGACAATAACTAGGTGTGATTATTAGGCCTAATAGACATCTCATCTCTTGTCACGGGTTCTCGTTAAATAAATAACAAGAGAGTCTGCTGGTCAATAATAATCTTGAGGAAGTGGAATTTCCATTCGGAGACTAAAACTTTGTCCTGTGGTAGCCTAGCCCAGTGTTTCTCAAACTTTTTCAGACCAAGGACCACTAACCAGTAAAAAATCCTACTTCAACAGTATATTACACAATAGATCTCACTGAACAACCTTGCTTATTGTCTTTGCACCTTGCTTATTGTGTCAGAGGATTCATATAATTTATGTTGCAGAACTGTTTAAATTTACATACGAATTGGTTCAATATTGCAAACAACTCATCTTTTACCACGACTGCTCGCGGACCACTTGGGATAGCTTGCGGACCTCCAGTGGTCCCCGGACCACAGTTTGCCTCGAAGATATCGCGCAGGTCTGCAATCTCAAGTCCTCTTTCGATTTGATGAACAAGATGGAAACTGTAGGCCTAAGTTGCGTTTAACTGGAAAGTCAGCGACATCGACCAGCCAGCCAACACTACCTCAGAGCCTTGATTATTTGTTGGCAGCAACGTTAAACGACCAGCCAGCGAGACCAACATCGTTGTTGTCTCTGTATCCGCTTGCATGCATGCTTGTTTTAGAAATTAGAACAACAGTTGACTATTCGATAAGTGAGTGACTCATTGGGAGTTTCAAGAAAACAAACACGATTAAAAGACACACACATAGCCTACCTGAAGCAGAGTAAAAGAGCAAAAAGTAGTTCTTATTTAAAATGTCGACATTTGTTATTAGTGGACGATTTGAGGTTCATCAGAATAGGAACTCCTTCCCCTTGTAACTGCTGCAGCCGTCTCAAAGTGAAACTCCTCGGAGGTTTTACGTCAACATTTGTGTTGCCAGATAAGCGATTTGTAGCGACAGTCTGATACGAATCCCAAACAAGAGATTCGCTTCATTATTTCAACTAAGACATAAAACCGAAAAATACCCGAAGTCAACTCTGAAATTATTAGGGCACGATGTTGGAAAGTTACAAAACACATCGAGATATAGCTAATCCTTTATTTTTTACCAGACTTGGCAACATCGATCAACATTACACTGTGCCTAGTTTGTTTTGGTTGTTGTTGTTTGGAATCTTCTCCTAAAGAGACATAAGCCACTTTAAATAAATCAACCAACACCAGTGACACTCAAATGCAGAAAACCCCAGCAGGTCTGGGATATGGTTTGGTTATCCTAATTGTAGGCTAGCCCAGATATTAATTTTAAATAGACTTTCCAAAAGATTTATGATAGACAGATAGAACATGTCTCTCTCACAGACAGGCTATTGACTGGCTTAGTGATGGTGTTGTTTTCATCCTCCTCGTGAGAATTACCAATGCAGATTTGTTTTAGCCATATGCCTCCAGCAGCCTCCTCTGCTGGTGATAAACAGTACCCTCTTTGTATTCTGCTTTTCACCCATCTTCCACCAGAGGGCACACTCGCATCTCTGTCGGCTCTGAGTAGGATGCTGCATCCTGTCCGCCTGTAAAGTCCATACAATACCTGGACATAGCCCTATAGTCCTTGAGCCAGACCTTCTAATTTTGGTCATTCGCCTACCATTCTGGTATACATACCAGAGGTATAGATATCACCGATGAATTAGAAAATATGTGCATTTGGGGTAGTATATATATAATCCTTGGGTATTTATCATTTGGTTTTTATATTTAGCAATTATGATGAAAATGAGACATTTTCATCTTTTGGTTTATTCTCTCTCTTTAACCTCTTTAAACGTTATCTTTTTAAATTTGTTTTATATTATTTTTATTTAACTATATTCATGGAGTCTTGCACACCTGTTTATGTATCTCCAAGGCATATTGATTCTGCCTTCCCTGCTCTAACCTGTAAAACACTTTGGGTCAACTGTCGTTCGTCGTTAAATGTGCTATTCAAATAAAATTACTTGACTTGACATTTCTCCTTGGGGAGACTAATAAAGCAACTTTTACTTTGACTAAAATCGAAAAGATACAGATTGTCTCAAATTGACCCATACTTGTTAAGCCAATCAATTAGGCCTATCAAAAAATTATGATAGTAAGTAAGTTACATCATTAGCTATTGCTGTACTTTCTGTATTGCATCAACATGTGGGAATGTTCAGTAAGCAGCAGCAATGTTGTTGGTTTGGGCTATACTGTTACACTCTAGTTTCAAATATATAATAGTGCCTGTTTTTACTATACTTGTTTTGATGAATTTGCAGAGTGATGCTAGCAAATCGCCCCTCTCTAGACTTCAGTCTTATTTTCAGAATGCTGCTTTAACCACATGACTTCCTCTCCGTAGTACTGTATCTGTATTTCCATCTTTACTTTGAGGCCAATGAACGATTGAAAACATTGAAATTATAAAAATGCACTAAAAAGTGTGAAGGGTGGTGGTGGCTTCATGCTTCACGTCACATCACTTCCTCTTAACTAATACCTCATGCATCCTCTCCTTTATTGTAAGGTCATTGAACAATAATTATGACCGCCGCGCAGATTTATTATTATTTTTTTTTCGCATGTCCAAATTTCCGTCAAGGATTCCCGGGACACTGAAAGACCGGGGTACACGAAAGTTGGTGGGCATGTAACCCCACATGGATAGCATGGAACCATCGTTTTTCGTTTTGATCTGTAGCCCTCCCACTGGACTGGACCCCCCGAAAGGAGGGTAGGGCAGACACAGTTTTCTGTGAATATCTCGAGAACCGTAGGGTTTAGGAGGACCATTTATTTTGTATGTTGATCTCAAGGGGCCATGTCAACCCATTCTATAACCACTCATTTCATGTATAGCGCCACCTAGTTAAACACAAAAAAGTAAAGATGAGGTGTTGTAATTGAAGGTATCTGTGACCTAACATAGTCAAAACTGCACGAAATTGGAAGTGTATGATCATTATGACACCATCTGTATGCACGCCAAGTTTCGTGGAATTCTGTTCATGGGGGGCCACACAATAAATTAATTTATGTTACTACACACCAACTGGCCTGTAGGTGGCCGGAGACAGTTTTCTGTGAATATCTCGAGAACCGTAGGGCCTAGGAGGTCCACCTATTTTTTGTATGTTGGTCTTACGGGGGCATGTCAACCCATCCCATTACCACTTATTTCATGTATAGCGCCACCTAGTTAAAAATTAAAAAGCAATATCTCTGGCTGACATGGTCAAAACTGTACGAAATGAAAGTGTAGGATCATTATGACACCTTCCGAATGCATGCCAAGTTTTGTGAACTTTCGTTCATGGGGGGCCTTACAATAACATCATTTATGTGTACATTTAGTGACCGTACACCAACAAGGATTCCTGGGACACTGAAAGACCGAGGTACACGAAACTTGGTGGGCATGTAACCCCACATGGATAGCATGGAACCATCGTTTTTCGTTTTGATCTGTAGCCCCCCCCGCTGGACTGGACCCCCCGAAAGGAGGGTAGGGCAGACACAGTTTTCTGTGAATATCTTGAGAACCTTGGGCCTAGGATGACCAATTTTTTCCGTATGTTTGCCTCCAGGGGTCATGTTAACCCATTCCATGTGCACACATGTGCATAAACAGATACACAGGCACACACATACATTCACAGTAATCATACGTATGACACATACTCACACAGTAGACATATGTACGCATGCATGCACATGCACAAACACACATACGCAGACAAACACACAAGCACGCACACACACACACACACACACACACACACACACACACACACACACATAAACATAAACGTGTGCACGCACACATGCACACAATTCAAGAATTTCTCAGAATTATGAACAGGCGGTCATATTTTGTACCGCTCTGCGGTACATCTAGTTAAGAGCATTATCACCTTTTGGGGCGCCTGCAGGATTAAATGTTAAGGTACGCACAGACATCGGAACCCGCCACCCCCCCCCCCCCCCCCCAAAACATCAACACAAAAAAAGCGCATAACATAACAAGCGCTAACATATTTGAACGGAACTGATTTATTGAACGGATTTATTGAACTGATCGATCTAATGGGCACCAAGTTGGAGGACTGTGTCTCAGCCTGGCCGCTAGCCGTTTTTTGACGGTACCGGAGACGGCTGGTAAGCAGAGGACGCCTGTGCATCATTGCATTTAGGCTTTTTAGAAAATGATTGAAATAAACTCATTTGTTTGAAGCTTCGTTTACTAATTTTTATGCTGGTAATCGCACACGGTATGGTAGAACTACTGACTGATAGTTGCTGTTCTTCAATTTGGAGGGAATCGACACTGATGACACACAGCGAGGGGGCAAGCGATACAATTTAATTTTTTACTTTTCCCGTAACCAATCAGTTGTCATGGTCACTCACACACCCCGCCTCATCTACTAGACCGGTCTCTCTATCGCAAACCCCATCCCTGCCCCGCCCCCGATCACACACAAACTTCTAAACGCGTCTCTCTCTCTCTTTCTCTTTCTCTCTCTCCCCCCGCGGAGCTTGAAGGTACGCACAGTGCGTACGGCCGTACCACTGCAGGCGCCACTGCTTTTGATGATACATTCCCAAATTTTCTTGCAAAATCAAATACCACACACATATGTGCATCTGACAAACACACCATTTCAGACTTACAGTACTATTGTGACGTACTGCGTCTCGCCTACTATAGTGAGCTATTCTGAATGATATATGGTATGTTGTGGGCATAGAGCATGCGTGACTATGGTATACAGTAAAACATAATCCATGAACCAGAGAGAGGTAGAGGAAAAGGGAGAAATTTACCTTGATTGAAATGAGAAAGTACAAATGTATGAATTGCTTGTTTAATTGATTAATGCAGTATTTCATTTTAAAGGTTATGTTGATAGGTAGATGCACTTCTATTTCAACTTGTTTATGAATAAAAAGTTTGATATTGCAATTCTTCCAAGACCAATAATCACATCTTTAATCTCATTTGCAATAAGGCAAGGACCGTTCATGGAACACAAATCTACATATGAGTAGGTTGTGGATGTTGAGTGGGGAGTCTTTGGCAATTTTGATTAAATTATTGTAAGCTTAATATTGAAAACAGTCCAAGGGCCATTTCATTATTCAGTTCAATTCCATTTATGTAAAGAAAAAAAGAGCATTAACTGACATGGTCTCATGGCCTGAATATAATATGTTCACATGAAAATCAATCTAAATATTGGTGGAGGAGAATAACTAGATAATAACTAAATATCAGTAGGTGTATATTGTGCTCAAAAGGAAGCTAATAGGCCTAAGTAAACTGTGATCCAGGAAGACATGCCAATGATTTCATTGAAGTCATTAGTACATTTCGGTTTTTTTGTTGTTGTTGTAAACCCACCATCATCCATCTTTGGAGGACAACTTTATTTTTGATTTCAGTGTAGTTTCAATAGGTTGGCACTCAATTTGCATGGACGGAATGTGAAGTTGGGCACAGGTCGTTTGGATGATTCAACTAGTTCATGTTATCTCACTGATACCTCTGTTACAAAGTTGCAATGTTACAAACTGACAATAAACAGTGGTAACAATAAGGAAACAATGTATGTGGGTCTACCTTTGCTGTAAATTAATTTCTGCTTTTTCCCAAATGCCATTTTTTGACGTTTGCAGGTGTTGCTGCTTCTGTTTATCACAATAAGTTTCGGTTTTGTCTTTAACATTGGACTAGTTGATGCTATCTCACTGATACCTCTATTATTGGGGACAAAGGTCTATGTTGTTAGTTACAAGGGAAAGGTTTATCTGTTTATGAGTTTTACACAAGCATATCCTGAGACTTTATATGCACTTTCCACTGATAACAGTTTAGAGTAAGTCAATAAGGGTGTGTGTTAGATGCTCAAGGACCTATGTTATCCTTATTGTCTCTATACACAGAGGTGGACAAAGTACACAGTTCCTTTACTGAAGTGAAAGTATAGATAGACCATGTCAAATATTAATCCAATACAAGTGAAAGGTGCTAGGTCAGATTTTTACTCATGCTGAAGTACAGAAGTACTTGCTTTTAAAAATATTTAAGTATTTAGAAGTACAAGTATTCATTTTTAATGTATTTGAAATGTAATGTTTATTTAGTCATAATAGGGTGTAGGCCTACATCCTTTGGTCGGTCATAAGACTTGAAGAGACCTTTAGTTTCTTACATCCAACAAAAACCTATTTTCATAACTATGCAATTGTTCAAATGGATGCAATAATATCATTTAATTCAATTCAACTTTATTTCGCCATGTATACAGAGATACTAGGAATTTGATTTGGTCTTCTCCATGCAGGCAACAGTAAAACAGAAAGACAAAAAACAAAAAACAAAGACAAAAACACAATACAAGGACAAACAGAACCATTATGAGTAATACATTAATATGTAAATAGGCCTGTGTTAAATAAAAAATAAAGTGCAAAGAAGTCCAAGTTTAAGAGTTATTTAGGAGGGCTATTGCTTGGGGGAAAAAACTGTGGCGGTGGCATGATGTTTTGGGCAAAATAGCCCTGTACCGCTTTCCAGATGGGAGAAGATTAAACAGACTATGGCAGGATGAGGGGTCGGCCACAATCTTCACAGATCTGTTAATGGACCTGGAGCTGTGCAGGTCCATGATGGGGGGCAGGGGGCAGCTGATGATGCGCTCTGCTGCCCGGACGACTCTTTATAGCCTGGCCTTTGCACGGGCTGACACAGAGGCAAACCAGACAGTGAGGGAGGATGTTAGCACACTCTCAATGACCGCTCTGTAGAATTGTACCATGATGGGAGGACTGACCTCTAGTCCTTTTAGGCGGCGGAGGAAAAACAGGCGCTGCTGGCCTTTCTTCACTAGTTGGGAGATGTTATTGTCCCAATTGAGTGTGTTGGTGATGGTTGTGCCCAGAAACTTAAAGTGCTCTACCACAGTAACGGATGAGTTGTTAATGACCAGAGGAGGATGAGTCTGGTTTTTTTTGCAGAAGTCCACTATCATCTTGATGTTAAGCTCCAGGTTACTGACCAGGACTCCAGAGGTGCAGTCATTGGTGTACAGGGAGAAGAGCAGGGGGGACAGCACACAGCCCTGGGGGGCACCGGTGTTAACTGTGCGGGGCTGTGAGAGATGTGGGCCCAGCCTGACATACTGAGTCCTGTTGGTGAGGAAGTCTGTAGAGGGGATGGAGTGAGGGGAACCTAGTGCACATTGAACTTGTCTGGTATATTTGGGTCAGTGGAGGCTGGTGGGGGGGCTTTATGTAGCCCGTGGCAGATTGTTGGCCCTTCCAGACAGCTTTGTTGTTCTTATCCCCGACCTGTTGTTCAATCCTGGCCTTACACAGCCTCTTATACTAGCATGCTGGATGGTTTTGCAGAGAGCACATTTGGCCTTGGTGTAGGCAGCTTTGCCTCCGCTCCTGTGGGCCACCTCCTCTCTCCTCCGTAGCCTTACTTCCTTATTGAACCATGGCTTACTATTCCCATAAATGACAATAGATTGTCTGGGAATGCAGAGCTCCTCACAGAAGTGGATGTAGGACGAGCATGTGTCTGCATGTGTCTAAATGCAAGTTATTGCATGCCAATTTAATAGTTTCCCAGTCTGTAATGTCATAGCAGGCTTGTAGTGATTCAGTTGCAGTGGGTGTCCATTTCTGTACAGACCTCTTGATCGTTTTTTTTTTTTTTTTTGAGTTGAGACCGGTATGTGAGGATGAGTTTAATCACAGCATGATCGCCATTGCCTAGTGGCGCGTGCGCACAAGCGCGGTATGCCTCTTTGATGGTAGAATAGCAATGATCAAGAGTCTGTTCCCCCCTAGTGGCACAGCACACCAACTGATGGTATTTCAGAAGTTCAGATCTCAGATCAGTGTGGTTGAAATCACCCATGACTAATACAGTGGAGTTAGGGAACTTATTCTCCACTTCCGTGATATGATTCATTATTCATTCTATGTTCACAAATCTAAAACATTTTCACTGCCGAATACAAAACCAGATAACTCAATTATGAGTAGATTATTTAAGCAATAAGCGCCAAGAGCATTTATCCAACTGCATTTTTTGACATTTGCAGGTCATGCTGCTTCTGTTTCAGATAAGTTTCAGTTTTCTTTCCCTCTCGTTCCTCACTGATTGAAAACCAGAATGGTTCAACTAGTTGATGTTATCTCACTGATACATCTGTTATTGGGGAAAGGGGCTATGTTGTTGAGTTACTGTACAAGGGAAAGGTTTATCTGTTTAGATTTTTACACAAGCATATCATGAGACTTTAGATGCACTTACAGTACAGGTATAATGGTTCACAGTAAGTCTATAAGGGCGGTGTGTGTTTGACACTCAAGGACCTAGGTTATCCTTATTGTCTCTACGGGACAACTTATACCATAGCGTTATTCAAAAGAAATGCAAGGCAATGCTATTCACAAGGTAAAAGGTAAGTTTACTTTGGGGAGAGTGGCACAGACACAAGGGCTTTTATACATCTTACCAGCACTTCCTTCTCTAGTGTGATGCTGTGCTATTATATGCTTCATCGTTACACAGATTACGGAAACACCACTTGTAGGAATATTAGTAGGAACATTTGTATTTTCTCTTTCCAACATAAAAGCACATGAACACTAGCCTGGAATATCCAAACCCATTCATGGAGTGAATAGAGTCTGGTAACTAGCGATTGGGAAATGTTTGCTACACTGTCATCGCGATGGGCACTAACTTTGAAATCATTGGTCCAGCCTTACCAATCACATTGATCAGAGATTCCTAAAGTTACTTCCTACTTCGCCTAAACTTTACAAACCGACAATAAAAAGCACCAACAGTCAGGAAACAATGTGTGTGGGACTACTGTACCTCTGCTGTAAATTAATTTCTGCATTTTTCCAACTGCATTTTTTTGACATTTGCAAGTGATGCAGCTTCTTTTATTCTTTTTTATCTCACCACTGATTGTGAATCAAGATGATTTGACTAGTTGATGTTATCTCACTGATACCTCTGTTATTGGGGGGGGGGGGGCTATATTGTAGAGTTACAAGGGAAGGGAGACTTTAGACGCACTTTCCATTGATAACAGTTCACAGTCAATAAGGGTGTGTGTTAGATGCTCAAGGACCTAGGTTATCATTATTGTCTCTATACGCAGAGGTGGACACAATTCCTTTACTAAAGTGAAAGTATAGATACACCATGTTAAATATTAATCCAATACAAGTGAAAGTTGCTAAATCAGATTTTTACGTTGAAGTACAGAACACTGCACTGCAAAAAATGAAATCTAACCAAGTGTTATTAATCTTATATTAAGATTAAAAAATCTATTTGGTATTGTTTTTAGTACGAAAAGACTTACCTAGCGCCCTCTCAAAAGAACATTTTGACCTAATTTAAGAAGATTTTGACTTATTTTAAGGAGTCTTATCAAGACAAATTTGCTCAACGCACTGGCAGCCAAATTTGCTTGTTTTTAGGACACATTTGCTTAACGCACTGGCAGCCAAATTTGCTTGTTTTCAGGATGAGATGTCTTAAAATAAGTCAAACTTTTTTTAAATTAAGTCAAATGTTTTCACAAGGAAGCGCTAGGTAAGTCTCTTTATACTGAAAACAATACCAACTAGTTTTTTTTATCTTGATATAAGATTAATAACACTTGGTGAGATTTTGTTAGATAAGCAGTTTTTGCAGTGTGTAACAAGATTCTGTGATTTTCACAGCATCACTGCTGTTTTTGAGAAAAATGTGTACTGTATTTGTGAATACAGTATGTTGCTGTGGTTTCGCTATGAATTATGGTCAAAAATGGTCAAACTACAGTAATAAAAATTTGCTGCGAATCATAAAACAGTAATCTGACTCCTCCCTCACTTGTCAGCTTTTTGAAAATTTTGAAAAAACATGGCGGAAAATCAGTTGGGGTTTTTCTGTTTTCTTTTTGCACATAAATAGAAAGTTAAGCTCCCAGATAGCAAGGTGACATTGATATCATGTTGATTTTCCATCCAAATCATCATTTTGAAAAGATATTGAAAAGTCATGGATTTATGGTTTACTGGGAAATTTTGACGTGATGATTGAAACGTGCACCGCGCGACGACGTTTGAACTGTCCGGCGGCGGGAGATCAGTTCACAATCAGAGAACAGTTCAGAGTCAGACCAACGGTGTTCAGCACTCTGTCAAGCTCGCAGCTCCACCTTAATGGTAAGCAAGCATTTATTATGACCGCCGCGCAGCGAAGCGGCGGTCATATAGGTTTAGTCAGATTTATTTATTTATTTTTTTTTTTTTTCTTTTTCGCATGTCCAAATTTCTGTCAATGATTCCCGGGACACTGAAAGACCGGGGTAGACGAAACTTGGTGGGCATGTAACCCCATATGGATAGCATGGAACCATCGTTTTTCGTTTTGATCTGTAGCCCCCCCGCTGGACTGCACCCCCCGAAAGGAGGGTAGGGCAGACACAGTTTTCTGTGAATATCTCGAGAACCGTAAGGTTTAGGAGGACCATTTTTTTTTGTATGTTGATCTCAAGGGGCCATGTCAACCCATTCCATAACCACTCATTTCATGTATAGCGCCACCTAGTTAAACACAAAAAAGTAAAAATGAGGTGTTGTAATCGCAGGTATCTGTGACCTAACATAGTCAAAACTGCACGAAATTGGAAGTGTAGGATCATTATGACACCCTCTGAATGCACGCCAAGTTTCGTGGAATTCCGTTCATGGGGGGCCACACAATAAATTAATTTATGTTACTATACACCAACTGGCCTGTAGGTGGCCGGAGACAGTTTTCTGTGAATATCTCGAGAACCGTAGGGCCTAGGAGGTCCACCTTTTTTTTGTATGTTGATCTCAAGGGGCCATGTCAACCCATCCCATTACCACTTATTTCATGTATAGCGCCACCTAGTTAAAAATTAAAAAGCAAAAAATTAGGTGTTTTTATCACAATATCTCTGGCTGACATGGTCAAAACTGCACAAAATTGAAAGTGTAGGATCATTATGACACCCTCCGAATGCATGCCAAGTTTTGTGTACTTTCGTTCATGGGGGGCCTTACAATAAAACAATTTATGTGTACATTTAGTGACGTACACCAACAAGGATTCCCGGGACACTGAAAGACCGGGGTACACAAAACTTGGTGGGCATGTACCCCCACATGGATAGCATGGAACTGTCATTTTTTGTTTTGATCTGTAGCCCCCCCGCTGGACTGGACCCCCCGAAAGGAGGGTAGGCCAGACACAGTTCTCTGTGAATATCTTGAGAACTGTAGGGCCTAGGATGACCATTTTTTCCGTATATTTGCCTCCAGGGGTCATGTTAACCCAGTTCATGTGCACACATGTGCACAAACAGATACATACACACACACACATTCACAGTAATCATGACACATACTCACACAGTAGACATATGTACGCTTCCATGCACAGGCACATACGCAGGCACGCACACACATACACACACACACACACTCACACACACACACACACCCACACACATAACATAAACATAACACAAACAATCAAGAATTTCTCATAATTATGAACAGGCAAGATGGAGGTGGGGTTGTATAAAATGAATTTTACATGTGAAATCTATGAACTAATCATGTTTTGGTACTTGTTGTCTAGCAGATACCAGTGAGAAGTGAGTGTGGATAATGCAATTTAGTGAGACAGTTAGAATCATATAGGCCTTTCAGCGTGATTTCTTTTTGTGGAAAAAATGTGCTGGACTGGGCGGCGGTCATATTTTGTACCGCTCTGCGGTACATCTAGTTTATGTAACGTTAATGTTTCATTGTGAAATTGTACTACATTAAATTCGGGCATGTGTACAGTCTATGTACGTTGTACTGTCTAACTTACAAACTCATCCATGCTTGGTGGATCAACTAAGTAAGTAACGTTAGGCTAGCTATCATAGTTGGTGTTGCTGTGACGGTGGCATTAACGTTAATGTTTTATGTTAACGTTAACGTTTTGGCAGTCTCATTTATATTAGGCCTACCTTAGTTCTCAGTAAGTTACAGTTTATTATATTCATATAATTTATATAAAACATTCGCTAGTAGTGCTAGGCCTAGTATGTTACTGTCACAATGTTAGGCTGAAGATGATGTGCTGCTGGTTAACGTTAACGTGGAGGTTTAGCTGCTACCAGCTAACTTATGTAACGTTAACTCCTCGTAATCATGTACGGTTTTGTGAGTTTAATAGGCTAACTTTAGCAATATTGATATAAGTTAACTTTAAGTCACATCTGACTATCATTAACCGTTGTTTGGACGAACAGCGCGAATGGCTGTTGCTGCAAGGAAACATCATCAATGAGCTCACCCAGCTGGCTAACTTTAAATATACCTTGCGAAACTGAGTTATGCCAACACCATCTTCAGCCTGGCATTTTGACAGTAAACTCAAAAAACATACAGTATATATAAATGATTATTCTAAAGTTTCACTTGTAAGTAGCCTTCAGTTTCAGTTGAAAATTGTTATCTAACACTGTTTATCTTTTTTTCTTCTATTTCTGCTAGGTGCTGCTTCACTCTGCTACTGGTGGTGGATCAGGCTGACTGCAACCGTTGGTCTAACGTTAGGATGCAGAACACGAGAATTTCTAAACGGAAAAAAAGTGAATAAATGTACTTGCTTTTCAAACTGATAACAAGTTGTCAATGGTTATTTATGCAAGTTTGTGTAACCTAAACCATATCTAGGCCTAGTCAAATTTATCCTGGCTGTAGATAAAGCAGGATATGATTTTCCCAAAATTACTGTATATAATATTACAGCACTGGTATTACTACTGTACTTAGTTACAGTATGATCCATAAGTACTGTGATTAAAAATACGGTAGACAATTCAATACTGTATACATTACAGCACTGGTAGTACTACTGTAGTTGGCATTTACAGTATCAGGCATAGGTACTGTGATTTCATATACAGTAGAGTGAAATACAGCAACTTGCTGGTTATTTGCTGCCAGCCAGTTGCTGTAAATTTTACGTTAAACTTTTTACAGTGAAGCTTTTAAAAAATACTTAAGTATTCAGAAGTACAAGTATTTTCCTTTTTAATGTATTGAAATGTAATGTTTATTTGGTCATTAATAGGGTGTAGGCCTACATCCTTTGGTAGGTCATAAGACTTGAAGAAACCTTTAGTTCCTTACATCCAACAAAAACATTTTTACCTATTTTCATAACTTTGCAACTGTTCAAATGGATGCAATTATATAATATAAATCATTATTCATTCTCTGTTCACAAATCTACATCAAAACATTTTTACTGCCAAATACAAAACCAGATAACTCAATTATGAGCAGTGTTGGGAACGTTACTTTAAAAAGTAATTAGATATAGTTACTTACTACTTGTTCCAAAAAGTAACTGAGTTAGTAACTGAATTACTTTATGCTAGTTACCAGGAAAAAGTAACTATTTGCGTTACTGTTAAAAAAAAAATGTTGCTCTATGACAAATAATTTGGATTTTTTGAGCAATTTTGAGCAGCCAGTTGAAATAACAGGCAGGTCTTTGTAGACTACATAACTTTCGATATTCATTGGATAGATAGATAGATAGATAGATAGATAGATAGATAGATAGATATACTTTATTGATCCCCAAGGGGAAATTCAAGATATTGCACATCGACAGACCTACGGTTGACTTCAGCCTGTGTCATAGGTTTTTGTTGTGAGGCAGAAAGATAGTGACTTTGTTGCTAGATTTAGCGACTAATTTTGGCCATCCCTAGTGACAGAATATATGTGTAACAACTATTGGAACTACTGGACCCACAATGGCTGCCTTGCACTACTCCACTTGCACTACTCCACTTGTACACTTGCACACTTTGCAACTTGTTGTTGTTGTCCTGTTGTCCTGAAAACACTTCTGAACACACTTCTGCTGCTCTTACATAACTTGCACCACTATGCCACTTGCATACCTACTTACTGTAGGTCAAACAGAACTACCTCAGCCATTTATTGGCCTGACTTTTGCACTATTATATTGACTGTCTACTGTATGCACAATTGCACAATTTCAACCCAAATCTTATTTCTTCATTGTATGTGCCTTCTTATTTACTTTTTATATTGTTTACTTGAATGTTATGTCTTGTCTCCACCGTGGGATAGTGGGAAACGTAATTTCGATCTCTTTGTATGTCTTGACATGTGAAGAAATTGACAATAAAGCAGACTTTGACTTTGATAGCGAGAAATTGGGCGACTTGCGCAACGATGGCAAACTCGGTTTCGTTGAATCGACAGAAAATCATCTCCCTTCTCATGCCTGTTTCGTTTATGAACATCGCGTTCGCGCAAAGCGTTGCCCCATGATTATAGAAGTAATGACTGGCCTAAGGCTATGTAGTATCAGCCCATGTTAGGGAAGTAGGCCTATAGATGTTAGATCTATCAGCTCAGATCATCATTTGTCGCCAACGTCATGGAAGGCAGCCAGCTGCCGTAGCCTTCTGGTGAGATTATACCAAAGACAGTACCTATGACAGGGAAACTAGGGACACACATCGTTCAACAAGCACATTGATCAAAAGAAAGAGGGGCTACAATCTCATTCACAAACAGAGCAAATAATTCAAATCGAGCCATAGGCGTAGCCACAGGCGGGCCTAGGCCCGTCTACTTGTCAGTCTTGCCCGTCCAATTACGTTCACCATCTAAAAGAGACGCGCAAGTCAACACTGCTCTGAGAGCTCAAGAATCAGTCAAATCGCGAACAGGCGGCAGCTCCGTTTAATTGTCAGTGTGAAATGCGTTCATATTCCACTTTTTATGTCATAGACGTTGCATGCCTATGGAAGGAAAGGCTTTGCAGTAGGATTGTCCAAGCTGTTGCTTCAGTTTGTGTTTTAAGTTATGCGACGCACCGTTGCTGGGTTCATGCCGTTTTGCGCAAGTTTAAAATGTTTAGCCGACTGCGTAATTTGCCATTTTTGTTCAATAAGTTCTACTTTTCATGTCACGAATGTAACATGCCTATGATAAGGCTTTGCAGTTGTACAATATGGTCAATCTATTGTCTCAGTTGTGTTTCATGTGACGCGCCGAAGCTAGGCCTACATTCATGCATTGTTTTGTTCCAGTTAAAAATGTTTCAGCTTTGTCAGCTGTGATCAAATGCGTTCAATAAATTCCACTATGTCATAAATATAACATGCCGATTAATGTTTGTATGGTGTATCTCATCTATGCTTCTCTTAGGCTATGTTCAATCAAATTGGCTTTGCCCACCCTTTTCTTTCTGTGCACCCATTTGAACATTTCTGGCTACGCTACTGAATCGAGCACAGGAGTAGAAAAACTTATTCGTTTAGACTGCCGACTGAGGGGAAAAAAAGAGATTCTGTTGCTCTGTCCGAGTGGTCATTTAAATATAGATCTGTTAAATTGTGTGTGGTAAAGTTATAATCGGACTGGTAGGCCTACTCCGATTTAACACTACAAAACAGAAGCAGCAGCTGGCAATGGAAGTCAATAAATAATTTCCGGGTCAGAGCAATCGGAAAAAATAAATATCAAAATCAGTTTTGGGCCTGAGGCCGTTTTTTAAATGTTGTACTTTTGATCTGATCATGAAATCAAAAGTCTGAAAAACAAAGCATTATTTGTTGGTTTGTATCACATTTATAAACAGATAATGAAAAAACAAGTCTTTTTTCGTTTTTTCATTTTGGATTCTCAATTGAATATCAAATGAACGAATGATACACGGACCTTACCCCATTACTGAAAAAATTACGTCGTTACCTAACGCTGTTCTTTTAAACGCCGTTATTCCAAACACTGATTATGAGTAGATTATTTGTTGTTTAATAATACAGGCTAAAGATCTATGCTATGTGGCGAATGTCAGGTGATTGACTGATTTCATTCCAATTTTGCAATGATCATAGAGGATAGCCTAGTTAACACCAGACCACTTCTCAAATCTCAATTGCTAACAGGTTCGTCTGGGTTGTCCCAGGCTACATGGAGGATGTTCTGATGTAGAATCTGTTGTCACCACAGCCAATTCAGCCAAGTTCAAATTGAGCTATTGAAAAAATTCAAGATGGTCTATCCCATTATTTAAAGAATCAAATGTGGGTAAAAGTAACAAGTACTTAATGCTCATATTTTAAATGTAGTGTAGTCAAAAGTATTTGTCAAATGTAGTGGAATAAAAGTCACAAGTTTCCAAAAATATTAATACTCAAGTTAAGTACAAATTAACTTTACTTAGTTACTGTCCACTTCTGTCTCTACGGGGCAATCTGAACTATAGGTAGCGTTATTCAAAACAGGCATTGCTATTCATGTAAAAGGTAAGTTTACTTTTGGGGAGAGTGGCCAATTAGGCACAAGGGCTCTTGCGCTTGTACAGACACAATCTTGCAGCAACTCCTTCTCTAGTGTGATGCTGTCCTGTTCTGTGCTTCATCGTTACACAGATTACGGAAACACCACTCGTAGGAATATTAGTAGGAACATTTGTGTTTTCTCTTTCCAACATAAAAGCACATGAACACATCAGAAGAATAGACTCAAGTAGGAAATTGGGACCTTCAGAGGAGCTTTTCCTTGCCTTTCTTCTGGTTGTCGCCATCTTTTGTGAAATTCTGTACAGACAGACAGACAGACAGACAGATAGACAGATAGATAGATACTTTATTGATCCCCAAGGGAAAATTCAAGGTTGTTTACCAAATGCGGCACAACCTATTGTCAATAGACACAAAAGGAGGGGAGTCTGGTTATCGATTTGTACAGACTTCCTCCTCACATCACTTTCTGGTTTGTTTTCTTGCTTCACCTGTTCATTGTTGTGAATTTCAAGCCACTATAGGCCCAAGTTTTAGAATGGAATCTCCTGGAGACCTGGACAAGACGGTATTCGGCCTAAATGTATTGCAAAGATAGAAAATGAACATGTTTGACCCATGTTGTGCATTAACATGTCTAGTTTCTCACTAGTTTTACAAGATTTCCATTCAATGTTTAACTTCACTCTATAATTCTCCTTAAATGAAAGTGAAACATTTAATCGACCCGTCCTTCAAAAACTGAAGACAAAAAAGAAAGCTAATATTTTGTCTCCATATATGTCTAGACATCATGACATCATGTGTTTGCCCAACCCCTCTGAACCTAGCTTTAAATAGCCTGTGATGATCTACTACTCCTGCATGTGTGTTAAACATGGAGCTGAGGATGAGATTCGTACTGGCTATGAGTCTTATCTCCAAAGGTAAGACTTTAAATCGGAGCAAGTCTCAATTAGTGTGATAACTTTTTACAGTGCATGAAAATGCACTGTTCTGTTATCCGAAGTCTTCTTCTTCTTCTTCTTCTTATTCTTCCCACCAAATTTCTGCATCTAATTCAACATCTATTCAACATCTATCTATATCAACATCTATTCAACTTTCTGTCTATCAACATCCATTACACTATCTATATTTAACTTTTAAACTATATACTCTGTCTCAGGCTTTAAACATACAATCTGGCTCTACAGATCCTGTTCAACTAATTCACTATTAAATAATTTAACTATTTAAACTACTCAACTATTTAACTGTTCAGCCATTTCAACTGTCAGTTGTTATCGACTATGACTTCTGCCAACTGTTATCAAATAAAAGTTTGGTTTGCATTTTATGTTAATATACAGTATGTTTATATTTTCATGCACTGGTAATTTCCTCGAAATTACATTTTCTAGTTTTCCTAGCTATTTGTCAATGTGTAGGTTATATTGATAACTTGAAATCTGCTATAGTGTAACCCTATCAATCTTGTTATACTGTATATAGATAGATATAGATAGATAGATAGATAGATAGATAGATACTTTATTGATCCCCAAGGGGAAATTCAAGAAGTGCTGTGTGCTGAGTGCTGTTTAATATTTGTAGGTCAATTTTATGAGAATCTCTTATCAAAAACATGTGGTATGTCTTGAACTGCAAACCTTTAGGACTAGCCCTCTCCTGTTATGCGAATAATGGGAATGCCTCTCTGTGGGAAGTGAAGGAATGCCCAAAGGACATGGTGTGTATCACCGAAACAATGGGCCTATACTTTGGTAAGGCACATTTAGCTTCATGCAGTACTTAAAGAAGTTGAATGTTGTGTGTGTGTGCTTATATATGCCTGTCTTTAATCATGTAGGCTGTTGTGTACTTAAAAAAAAAAAAACATTTAATACATGTAAAAATCTGTTGAAAAGCTTATATATAAAACATATTCCCTACTTTCAAAATGTAGTTTGATGCCATGTTTAAGAACAGTGGTGGAATGTAACGAAGTACAAATACTTTGTTACTGTAAATTTTCCACGTATTTGTACTTGAAAAAGTATGATAAGGGATAAGGGATCAGATTCCAAAAATAATTCCATGGAAATGCATGGATTCCAGTGATCCCTTATCATACCTGTTCATTCGTACTCGTCGCTCGACTTATCGTGACTAAATTCAAGATGGCGGCGAACGGTAAACTTCCTGAAGATACTGTCTGTATAAATCGTCTTGTAAATAAATTACAAGTGCTTTTTTAAAGTTCTCAATGTCTCGTATTTTAAATGTCAGGGCCCTCGGAAGTCTACCAATTAAGTGTGGAGCTACTTTGAGCCTCGTAAATGGTGTAAAACAGTGATTTATTTGCATGGCTAGCCCGATGCCCAAGGCACCCCTATCGAAAACCTGTTGGTAGCATCGGCTAACTAGCGCCAGATTTCGGAGTGCAGGGGACAAGCCGAGATGAGATATGAGACAAAAGTTCACACTCGGTATCATGTTTCAACACACTAGGTCAATATCACACCGAACTTCTCCTTTAAGTATACTGAGTTTCAGTACTTCCTCCACCACTGTTTAAGAACACTGCTTTGTTTTGATTACATCACAGTACAGTAACTTTAACTTGAAGCATAACTTGTAATACATGAATACTGCATTTCATTGTCTTTGTACTTGTACTCTGCACAATGACAATAAAGTTGAATATAATCTAATCTAATACATATCCATGTAGACAAATTCTCTTTCATGTTGTATCTGTGATTTTGCAGTGGATAATACGAATTCAGAACAACTGTGGAGAGATTGCTATCCAAATCTGGCTTGTGTTCCGTGGTCCTGGTCTAATGGTATTAGGACAGTGACAGGAAACACTACCTGTTGTGAAACAGATCTATGCAACAACAAAAACGACAGCCTTCCAGGTAGAACACTGGCTAGTACAAAGTGTTAAAACTGTCTGATTGCTCATATCATTTTGTAGGTGTAATTTAAGTAATTTCATGTTGTAGTAAAAATACCCTTGGGAGATCCCAATGGGAGGAAGTGCTACACCTGTGTGGAAAAGGGCTGCACTTCCCAGATGGAATGCTTTGCTGATCAAACCCACTGCCTCACTCTGGGTAAGTTTGCCAACATATTTTTTTTTCATAAAGAAAAATAAACTATGATCTGCTGTAACACATAATTTCTTTCTATTATTTAGGCAACCAGAAGGGCTGTGCCACAGAAAGTGCATGCAACTTAATAAGTGTAGTAAGTTCTGAAAAGGTGTCCTGCTGTAATTCTACGAACCTGTGTAACAGTGTCAATGACATCACTCAGAATCTTCTCCCTCTTATTTTGATGTCCTTGGGATTTATCTCTTTCCTCTTCTGAGGTTTGTCTTCCTCTACTAGATCACTCTTTTTTCCTCTACTAGATCAGCCATCTTTTTAATGTGATGTATGTTTTTTTTTCTTTTTTCAGATGACCCGATGTTGACATTGAATCATTCGGTCTTTATATTTTCATCTCAGTCCCTTGGGTGGATTTCTCAAATCAGAATGGAAAATCTCTGTTTGCTCAAACTCCATATACTCCATCTTCTCACTTGTACACATCATAAATGCAATTCTCATTGCTTCAAACCACTTCATTTGGTACAGATGCTAATGTCATGTTGGTCAAAATGCAGTCGAGGTTTCCGACCTACGTCATTGTTTACAGAAGGATGGCCTGGGTCATTTTAGTTTGAAGAATGATTATACCTTACCATCAGGTGGAAGCACATATTACCCATAATGTACTGATGTTGAGGTGGCTAAAGTTAATGTTATGTACAGACAAGTTCTGCCTGATTTGGTAGGAAGACTTTACACTAGGAGTAGTGTTGGGCCTACTGCAGCAACATTAGGTGATCAATGGTGTTACTGCAGAAATGTAGATGATGGCACTATGATAAGGTGTATGGGTAAGCAGTGAAAAATCATAACGTAAGCAGTAAGCAGTGCAAAATCATAACGTTTCATACCTGCACTGGTTTGAAGAGGTTTCCAAAAGTGTGGTTGTGCATTGAATGTAGAAAGACAGACAATAAAAAACAACTAAATATGAAATGCATTAGACTACTTACAATGTATACCTATATAATTGTTGATTTAAGATAATTTAAGTGTGTGTCTGTGTGTGTTTGCACATTCAACAATAAACCAAACAAAAACTACATTACCGGTAATTGTTTTCCCCATCAATATTGCACTCTTGGTGGATCATCATTCCGTGTGAAATCAGATAAGGTTGTTGCTGCACCATCTCGGATTTTGTTCAAACGTTGTCTATCAAGAATGGATAGCAAAACCAATGCCTGTAAAATATTTCTGTTCAAATCCTGCCTTCATATAATTGTCAGCCCTTGAAATTACTTAAGAGTCATTGCACAAGAAAACCAGGCAAAACCAGGCAGAGGTCGGAAGATGGGGGTCGGCCAAATCGTCTCATACTTTGTATGTGTGATAAGTATGTGGAACTATGAACAGCCATATGATTAAAACCCTCCAGCTATTGCTACTCCCATTCATACCTATCTGAACCCATGTGATCTCACACAATTTATCAGAAACACTTTGGGCCAATCCCAAAGTGAGCCCTGAGGACTAAGGACTAAAGACTCACAGACTTAATTGATCTCAGGTGCTAAGTGAGTGAGTGTATGAGATCACATGGGCTCAGATAAGTATGAATGGGATTGGGACAGCACCAAAGTCTGTGAGTCTGTGAGTCCGGACTTTGGGATTGGCACATTTTCAAATGGCTGCCGTGTGTCCTGCTGTGAAAATGCCCTCAAATCTAAGATTTTAAAAATGAACTCTGACAAAATGAGGCTGAACACCATCCCAATTTTTTTATATGATTTTAAGACTTTGATCATTCAAAAAAAGTCAGTTTGGACCTGACACCTGTTGTCAGTTTTTTTGGAATATGGCTCTGAAGTTGGCCGAAGATGTGTTTTTTTCAAATTTGAGCCTTAACGGCTCCTACACACAGTTGCGTTCCGTCAATGCATGCCAGTGGGTGTTTCCGACGGTAGCTATGCAAATGACTTGAAGTAAAACCGTAATATGATTGGTTGGTGCCATCCGTAAATTGGCTTGATTGGCCGGTGCCGTTTGTCGGTGCAGCAACAGCTGAACTTCTCAACGCGAGCGACGGGAGAACGCAACGCGATGCACTCCAGCAACGCGATGCACGCAGCTGTGTGTAGGAGCCGTAAGCCACGTTAAGCTTTTTGCTTAGGCTACAATAGGCGTTAATGAAGAATAAGCGATTAATGTCATCTTTGGCCAGGTGCGAGGCCCACGATCAGACGCGAGGCCGACGGCCCAAATTTAGTTGTTTTCATGAATACAAAAGTTGGGTGACCCTCCCTCCTAGAATAAAAAAAATGGGTGACCCTCCCCTCAACAAAGAATAAAAAGACATGGCCCTCCCCTATTTTCCTCCAGTGGTCCATTCCATAAATACCGAACGGTCCCTTAGCTTATACACTTAGTATAGCAATCATACCGACGGGCGAATTAGTGAACTCACGTTTGTCTTGTTCAAAGACAAGGAGGAGTCTTCCCTCTTCTGATTTGACCAAATATCTTCCTGTCTAATTTTTCACCTTTGTATAGCCTTCCTCAAGCTCTTTCTGCACACTGTCACTCTCTAATCAGACTGAGGGACAATACATCTGTGCTGAAACACAATAGATATTATATATCTTAATTACAGATTTTTTTATGTACTTTATGTCCTGTTTCCTGGATAAGTGTCTTTATAAAAGATGAGAAATAAAAAGTTATTAATTTTATCTATTAATTTAAAGAGGTGGGGAAATACCATCCAGATTAAAATTTCTCTAGAACATCGATATCTGGTGAAGGCCTTGGAATTCACTGCAGGGAATGCACAAAAGACGACTTTGTTGATAGCTGTGCATGTAGAAAAAAAATCAAAAGGGTACAATTGTGGTATCATGTAACATTTTGTGTCAAAGCTATTTTGTCATCATACAACATGCACTGCCAGTAGGCCACAACTGTTCAACACAACAACCGGATTAGGTTCTATGGTTAGGCAATCAGCCACAACCAACATCTCCAACAAAGTAGCTTTAGTTTTTGAAGGAGGAGTGGAGTTTTCAAGCAGGTACATAATACAAACCATTTACAATATCGATATATACACACAATATATATGCTTTATGCAAGTTTTGGCAATGCATGTTAAAGTACATACAAAGTACTCTTTGTCTTGATAAAATCCTGATATGAATTTGTTGTGACATAGGCAACAGCAGTACCACAATTTCTGGATTGAAGTATTTTGATTTAGAGGACGGCATTTAAAGGGAATTTCCTCTTAAAAAAAAGAAAAACAGTACCTCAGCAAAAATTATTTTTATTGATTCAAAGCTTATCTGATGATCCATTGCATTATTGATATGTCATAAAGGATGTGAAATATTCAAAAATATAACAAAAAGCCATGAGTACAAAAATGAGACTTGTGGTCAGGAAACATATTTCCTCTCATTTCAGTGCTGTCAGAGATTCAACATATTTGAAAGGGTAGGATGTCTGATAAGGTGCTTAACATAACACTGAAATGCGATTTTGTGCTTAGGCTTCGACTTTTGGTAGGAAGGTGATAATGTCATTCAGCTCGTCCAGAATCTCCTCCAGTTGGGTTGCCGTCTCCCGGATCCGCAGAACAAACTGCATGGTCTCGGACTTCACCTCTGGCTTGCCCTCCTCCACGATTTCAGAGTCCTCAGCGTCCAGCACCTTCAGCTGGACTGGGCTTTCTGGGGTGGACGCCTCCGCCCAGGTCTGCCGGATGTCGTGGATCTCCTTGGCGTCCATGGCGATGAAGAAGACGTCAACGGCCAGGAAGAAGGCGGAGAAGATGCCGGTGGCCACCTCTACTGCCCGCACGGCTCTGGCCGTCTGCGCTGCCACCTTGCCTATGTTCGCCACCTGTGCCAGGCGCATCAGTTCAGGGATGCCCCCCAGCCCTCGCCCTATTCTAACGCCCGCCTTGGCCATGTCCCCTGTCGTCCCTGTCCCATTACCATTCTCAGCTGAGAGATTCAGGGCCTCCAGGCCTTCACAGATGTGCTGGAGACTGACCACCACAGAGTTCATCTTCTCCTGGAACTCGCGGATGAAGTTCTTCACATTGTAGCGGTCGGTGGACTGGTTGACCATGTTGGTGATGTTGGAGACTCCTGCGGTTGCACCACCAGCGACAGCGATGCCCACCCCGACCCCCGTCACGATCAGAGAGGCACCCAGAGTGAAGGGGGCCAAGATGAGACCCACGATGGAGGTGATGCCTCCAGCTGCTCCAATCACCCCGCCAGTCAGACTGCCCACAGTGGTGCCAAAGTGCACATTCTCCAGACCGTCAGCCAGGGCCCTCAGCTTCTGCAGGCTCTCCTGGAGCTCCGCAACAGTCCGCTCACTCTGAACAAGCCAGGCACCACCACACGGAAACAAACAAAATTCACATCCATCATGTTTTTATTTTTTTCATAATATGATTCTTTTCAGAATTGATTAATCTAAGTATGTGCTTGGTTTATCGGTTAGTTGTTTGATCTATGAGATGTCCGAACATTGTGAATCAGTATTGATCAGATTTTTTTCACTTGCATTTCCCTAAATTTGATAAATTTGAGACCTGTTGTAAAAGTGTCGTTTTTCCCTAGTCACAATGTTCCATAGAGAAACAATTGGAATTGAGCACCACCTGGAGGTAAAAAGTATTCTATGTAAACGCTGAAGAAACAACATAAAATGCAGTTTCATTTTTCCATCTACACATTTTTGTTTAACTCAACCTCTCTGTGATATGATACTAATCCTATAGGGCATGACATATTAACCAATATTCACAAGATATCTTGTGTCTAGTGTCTTCAACACAAAAATGGCCATCACCTTAACACAGTACACTTATAAAGATAAGGACAAACTCTAGGAGGAAAAAATAGACCTAAGCAACAACAGCTTTGTGAGAACCAACATCATGTAAAGGCATACGATTTCTGTACAGGTGTGATTACCAATTGCAATACTCCAAAATCAAAGAAGGTCGCACTCAAAGACATTTTTTAATAGTTTCTTAAGCAGCGACAGGGGTAACAAACAAACCATTAGTGCTACCCCAGTCACTACTTAACAAAATATTAACACGATTTTGCACTGCCATCACATCCAAATGCGGGTTCAGTGTGCAGGGACCACAGGCACTGCTTTGCAGCTAGGACCTCACCTGGGCTGTGAGGTAGGCAATAATGAATGGCCTCGCCAAGACCTCCTGCGCTGAAGGTCGACACTCCGGGTCTGTCTGCAGGAGATCGCTGAGGAGCCGACAGAGAGAACTGGAGAAGGTCTTTGGGAGAGGCGCATAAGAACCGCTCAGGATCTTAGGAACCAGATTCACTGCACTCTCTCCTGAAAACTGAAAAGAGAAAGAAAATGACCACTTCATACAGGTCATCTGGCACATTTAGAGTTTAAGCATAGTTTAAGCATTTATGTTTTTTAAAGTTTTCTTTAAATCAGTAGTTCTACTTACTGCACTTTTCATCATACACAGTTCATATAGGAGACAGCCCAAGGACCAGATATCACTGCACAAACAAATATAGAGGGGGAAAAAGGAAACTGATTCTCTCATATTGCATTCTCAGCGGTTGTTACATCTTTGAAATCATATCAACTCCAAAATGTTTGATCTTGTGCTCTATATGAATATCCTGTGTGTTTGTACACCATGACAACATTTCAACAAGTACTTCAACATGAACTGAATTGTATAACCTCCCTATCTTCCAGACAAATGGTTTTGCAACAGTGGTGAAAGTGTTACCTCTTATCATGGTATGCATCTCCCTTCAGGATTTCAGGGGCGATGTTGGTTAGTTCCCCAGTAGAGTCACTCTCTACTTCAGCTCTGACAGGCAAGGCAGATCAATCAAATATTCAGAAACAGATTTACTGGTTGATGGGTTGAGTGAATGTGTATGACATTGAGGCATACCTTTCTTTGATCTCTAAAAGCTCTCCCAGGCACACTGTCCCAAACTCCGTGAGGGAAATGTTCTATTAACCAAGACAAGGTTAATGAAAAGACAAAAGTAATGGTGATGGAAAAGACACACATAATAAAATCAAAAGGAAATGACAATAATGGCATATTATGTTAAATTGTGAATTTAAATCAAACCACAATACAGGAGTACTGAACATGAATTGAAATGCATTAATAATATTAATAATAATTAATTTACTCTTGGCACCTATGATGACCTGAAAATTACATTCCATAAACTATATTCTACTACAGCCATTTTATATTTCACAGCTGTTTATCAGCATACTGTACCTGAGGTCTTAGGTCTCTGTGAACAATGTTTTTGGAATGCAAGTGCTTCAGTGCCATGCAGACTTTGACAACCCAATCCTTAATCTGGAATAAAGATATGTACACATATTTGTATCTGAGCCAGACTAGTTACAGTAAAGATGGTAATCTATTCAGAATAAGAATAAATACTTATGGTAAGAGCACCTCTTCCTCTGTAAACTGTTCTCCGCATTCCCGCTTAGCTTGAATTTTTTTAGACAAATCTCCCCCCTCCGAGTAGTCCACCAAAACATAGAATGTTCCATCATCTGTAAATCAAAAGAAAATGTTTGAGTCGTTTTACAACATCCATTTCATATTCAGCATTATTGGTTACATTACAGCAGTTCCATTGCCTCACCATATTGGTGGATTTGTTGATATTATTTCAGCAGTAAACATATTAATTTCCTCCATATTGGTGAATTTGTTGATATTATTTCAGCAGTAAAGATATTAATTTCCTCCATATTGGTGAATTTGTTGATATTATTTCAGCAGTAAACATATATTGTACCTTCAAAGGACTTCTCATGTCCAATGATATGAGGATGCTGCAGGTTTTTAAGAATTTCTTTAACATCCTGAAAGAGACATTGCGGCCATGAACAACATATGCTAAAGCAAAACATTAAAAGGCTAAGGCGTTTTTGTTGAGATTATCAGCATGAAGGAAAAAAAGGATGAAATTAGCAACCAAAAAATGAAAACGAAAGAAACAAACCACTATTAGCACAGACAAGCATACGTAGTTGGCTGTTACGGACATGTTCCTATATCCTAGGCCTATACTATACTTTGTAAGACATAGTCAAATTGTTTTATTCCATACATAAAATATGGTTTAGTCTATCGACGTCAATCAATCAACAGACAGGTAAACGTTGTTGGCCCACCGTCTACTATACAAGACACAGAAGGGGTTTTATGGGAAATACATGCGTTCTCACCTCTATGCTGTTATGGATCTGTCTGACGAGATACTGATTGCCCTCCTGGGACTTCACTAGGGTGGCATGGCCCTCCTCTCTTACCACGGTGAAGCCACGTTGTTCCAGGACACTCGGTTGGCTGCCCATTCTTAGTGGACATGCAGGGGCACAGCACTCTTCTCTTTATGAGCCTATGTACATTGTACAGACAAAATAGGCTAAACATTTAGCAGTTCTCGATTGTTCATCTTATTTATATAACAAAATGAAAAACTGTCAACTGGAAGTACAAAGATGAGACAAATGAAATAAAACACGTATTGTATTCAAAGAAACCCATAGGAGTTCCCTCTCTAGGGAAGTGGTTCTTAAACTGGTGGTTGTCAAATATATGGTAGGGGTTACAAAATGATTTGTAGTCTGACTTTTTCTAGTTTTTAGACCAACATGATTAAAAATTGGGATACTCAATAGCCCTAGATGTGGTCCTTACAATTCAGAGTGTTTCCATAATGTTTCTCTGAAAGCAGATGCTCTGTTTACGCAAACTCTAATCTCTACCTGAAATACTGTGCATGAGATGCTTATTACCTTTTCCAACAGGACTCCGAACCGGCCCACAGTGCCAAAACCGCTAGTAACTGGTTTGCTTACCATGGTATTACTGAGTTCGATTGGCCAGACAACTCGTCTGACCTGAACCCCATAGAGAATCTATGGTTTATTGTCGAGATGAAAATGAGAGATACCAGACCTAACAATACAGACGAAGGCCGCTATCAAAGAAACCTGGGCCTCCATAACACCTCAGCAGTGTTGCAAGCTGATTGCCTCCATAACACACCACATTGATGCAGTCCTAATTTGTGCAAAAGCAGCCCGACCATGTATTGGGTGTATTGTTACTATTACAAGACAGTGATTCTTGGTTTTCATGAGCTGTAATCAAGATTAAAAAAAAAATGGCTTGAATATTTCACTTTATATCTAATGAATCTACTGTAGAATATATGGAAGTATGAAAGATTATTTTTTTGAAATAAAATAGGGTGGGGTGAAATTTTCCACGATATCAAAATTTAAGACCCACCTGTATGCACACACCCTATGTCCGAATGCACCTATTTTTGACCGTCGTCACGCTATCCAGAGAAATATTCTTTGGTCACCGCTATTTACCGATTTTCGGCTCCCATTGACTTCCATTCATCACATGTTAACAAAACGTCAATTATGTGGTTAAACTAACGCCGCTTACTTATGCCAGCAACCATTTCACTTTGATAATAAACTACATTTTGGTACAACATATACAGCAAGAATAACTTGTCCATGAGTGATTTAACAGGTCGTTATCCCTTACTTCTTAGAGTAATTACATTCAAAAACATACCTTCATATTACATAACAATTGATAAAGGAACAACGTTTAAAAAGAAAAACACAATATATCAGATGGATTACAGGAATAAGTAGTAGCCTAAGAAAAAACAAGATTTCTACCGTAATTTCCTGTTAAATTAAATATTTAATGGCGCTATTGCGCTGCACGACCCCCAGATGACGCCATTGATTTACATCCAAAAAAGGCCCGAAGTGCAGTGAATTGCCGCCATCTGGTGGCCTGAAATATGTAATGTAGCCCATTAGAAAAGAGCGACCGTCAAATAATCTCTCTTCAGTAATATCCAGCATCTTATTCCTCGTATAGATACTGATTTTGCTGAATTGTGTAATTCTGACTTTGCTGTTGAGGAACTTGATAAAACGGTAGAAAATCTCCTGGAATTGATGGTCTTACTGCCAACTTTTATAAACACTTCTGGGATTCACTGAAAGGGCCTTTCCTTCTTATGTTAAAGGAAGCGACAGATATTGTGACATTCCCCCCCACCATGAAACAGGGTATAATAACCTTAATTCCCAAACATGGCAAAGACCCTAAACTGCTAGATAATTGGAGACCAATTACCAATTAATGACTATACAATTATAACTCTTGTTTAAATGCTAACAGATTAAAAAAGAAAATCCACAACATTATAAGTGATTCCCAATCTGGTTTTATGAAGGGCAGATCTATCCACAATAACATTCGCTTGGTACTTGATGTACTAGACTACAAACACTTGATTAAGGATGAGGGCTTCTTGTTATTTCTTTACTTTTACAAGGCCTTTGACTCTATTGAGCATCCTTTTATTTTTCAATGTTTAAAACTATTAGGTTTTGGTGATAAATTCAGAAATATTATAGCTTCCCTATATAACAATACTAATAGCTCCATCTCCTTACCAGGGGGCACTTCACCCCGTTTTAATATCGGACGTGGAATCAAACAAGGCTGTCCTATTTCTCCCCTTCTTTTCATAATAGCCACAGAAATGCTCTCTATTCTTATAAAAAACTCAAATATTGCTCCACTTCATGTTTTAGGATTGCCAGTTGTAATTAGCCAGCTGGCAGATGACAACTATTTTTATGAAGCATCTGGCCGAGACACTAAAAGTTTTGAAGGCGATCGAGTCTTTCTCTAAAGCCTCTGGCCTGAAATTGAATTTAAATAAGTGTGAGTTAATGCCTATCCACCAGTGCAATCTAACCGAAGCCTATAACATTCCCATTAATCTACAGTTAAATACTTAGATACATATTTCTAGTAATCCAATAGAAAGGGAGAACATGAATGTATCAAGGATAACTTTGGGATTAAGAATTGTCAAACTTAATTCATGGTTACTGAGAGACATTAGCTTACTGGGTAGTCTTTCTAACAAAAATGGAGAGTATCTCAAAGTGTATATATATCCTGCTTATTCCCAAGAGAGCCATTATAAAAAATCAATTAAATAAACTTTGACTACATATGGAAGAAAATGGTTCACTATGTTAAAAGATATCAGAGATGGAGGGATTAGAGGACATTGATATTGACTCCATAAGCGGAACATAAAAAATCAAGTGGTTGAAATCATTCTTAAACAACAGTACCAGCTTCTGGTACCATAATTATCCCCCATGAAATATTCAAAAAAATAGGTGGTATAGATTTTTTCCTTAAATGTGACTTTTGTATTCAGAATCTGCCCATCAAATTATCCCTCTTCCATCAGCAGGTTGCTTTAAACTGGAAGATTCTGTACAATCATAATTTTACCCCTCAGCACACCTATCTGGAAATACAGCTATATTACTGTAAATAAGTCATCCTTGTATATCAAGGACTGGCTAGAGAAGGGCATCTGGTCAGTCCTGCATTTAATTGATTCTAATGGATGTCTTTTAACATATCCAAGCTTTTGTTTGAAGTATGAGATAACCTGCAACATTGATACATATCATTCTGTATTTGACGCCATACCTGACTCCATTTTAGGCCTAATAAGAGGAATAATTTCAGATCCCAATATTTGTCCTTCCCTAACACAGCTCTTTGTTGGAGGTTGTGCCTTTAAGAGTTTTAGATTATCCAACAAATGTCTTAGAAACCTATTTATCAACCTGTCTTACCCCTTATTAACATATAGAAATTCCATTTTAAAAGTCTTTCCAAAGAATCGTATACAGCTTTTGCGAACTAAATACATGAGATATCCCATAATGCCTAAGGCCAAAGAGCTACATTTCAAAACTTTGAATCAAAAGGAGCTTTGGGATTGAAACTGATAATTGTGTATTTTGTAATGGGCTGGAAACCGCTGAGCATCTGTTTGTCGAATGTGTTTATGTTAAAACCTTGTGGCTTGACCTTCATAACTGTCTCAGTCCTAAATGTTTTATGTTAGATAACTTTGACTTAAAGGACATTATATATGGACTCTTTACTGTGAATGATAAAGACGATCTCTTAGTCAATGTGATTGTTATTCGCTGTAAAAAATGTTGTACATAAATGTAAATACTCAAAGGTTAAGCCCACTTTTAGTGGGTTTTACAATGATTTCCTTTATTATACAAAAGCCTTTAAAGCTATGAAGTATAAGAAAGCAGTACAACTTTTGAACAGTGTTACAGAATATGATTTAATGACTAAGCCCTAGTTATATGTTTTTTTTTCTGTTGTGTTTTGTTTTTCTGTTTTGATTATTATTATTATTATTATTATTATTATTATTATTATTATTATTTTATCTTTATTACGCCTGATCCTGTATGGATTCCTCATGGATTGTTTTGACCCATATTTATTGAACTTGAAAAAAAAAAAACCTTGAATAATTTTGTACTTCCTTGTGAATTATTCGTGTAATCCATCTGATATATTTTTCTTTTTAAACTTTGTTTCTTTATAAAGTTTGGAGTAGCCTATCATTAAGGTACGTTCTGGAATGTAATTACTCTGACAGCGAAGCTACACCAGGCGCGTAACTGAAGCGTTCCGTTCGCGACGCGTACAATCCATTTTACATTAAACGGCCATAAATGTAGGCAATGGATGGGCACAGTCAGGGGCTGACACTTTGCATAACATTTCTTCTCAGGGCTGAGCTACACCAGGCACGTAACTGAAGCGTTCCGTTCGCGTTGCGTCTGCTGCAACAATAGACCTCTGAAGTTCGCCTACAAAAAAGATCCAAAACGGCCATCTTTGCCCATATAAGGAGATCCGGTTGTTAATTGAAGCTAACTACCTATGGCAAATTGCATTGCAAGTTAGCTCTGGAGTAGCAAAAATCTAAGTGTGCCGCCTTCACTTACCGGAGATCACAGTATCCACTCGAAGGCAGAGGACAAAAGTGTGTTCAGGAAAACGTCTGCATTTCAGACTTTTTCATCCCCACGAGACTTTAACAGGTGCGATTATTCAAAATACCCATGTTATTTTCCCATAGGAAAAATCGCCAGATACCGGATGTCAAAGATGGCAGCTTTTTTGTAGGCGAACTTCAGAGGTCTATTATCTTCCATTATAATCAATGGAAGTAACTACACCAGACGTGACAGTGGGCCTACGTTCGAAAAAAATAGACCATTCATCTAAAATGGATTTTACGCGTCGCGAACGGAACGCTTCAGCTACGCGCCTGGTGTAGCTCATACCTCACCTTAAGCCCAATTATGTTATTCCTGTTGTAGGCCTATATATGTTGTACCAAAATGTAGTTTATTATCAAAGTGAAATGGTTGCTGGCATAAGTCAGCGGCCACATAATTGACGTTTTGCTTAGCCTACATGTAGCCTACATGTGTCCTACAGTGACCAAATAATAGCCTATTTCTCCGGATAGCGAGACGGCGGTCTATTTTTGGGCACCCCTTCAAGTCTGTCGCCCAAATAACACCTGTAGCCTACCAAATTCATATCCATCGTGTAACGATTTCTTACATAATTGCCCCTAGCCTACTAATAGAGACGAACCGTCAGTGGGTGTCAGACAAGAAACTTTTGAACTTCTGGAATTTAAAATTCCTTCCCTTTTTTTAGGAAACTGAAACTGGATTTCAGGAAACTGAAACTCAGTGACCTAGTCCAAGGTGGTGTTTCGACATGATGCCTAAATATTCCAGTAGGCTACAGCGAAAATGCTCACGGTCACTTAATTACATTTTGACATGAACCATTTTCGCAAGTTGCCAACATTTTGCCCATTAGCCCCTTCCGTTTGTTTTATTGACAGCAGCAAAGATAGAACGCTCAGCAGCAGCAACATGCCTGTTTCTCCCCCGACTTGCCTAAACAAGTGTAGACTGTCGTAGGCTAGTTCTCTACGCATTAGGCTACAATTAAGGTCACGAAACATATGCCTACCTTCAACTTAGCAATACAGCAAAAGTAGGGTGCTGTTATTATTATCCATTTTGACTTTTCAATTGCCTAAGCAGTCACAAGCTAATAGACTTCACGTTAAAGGATCATTGAGGTAAGTTTGGCTACTTACGTCGGTGGCGAATCAAACCTAAGCGATGTTTCTCATGAAGTTCTTTGTTTTCTTATCTCGACGGCATGGACTCTCCACTTTCCCAAATAGAGAGCGTGAGAGTGTTGGGGAGCGCTGTGATTCACAGTGATTGTGCATTGCTGATCATTCATGTAATGTAACACTAGTTTTTTTTAAAGAGATATGAACCATTTATCAACCAAGTGCAGTGCAGATGGGCATACATTTTGTATTGCCTGAAGTTGTAGACTGTATTTTCAAAACAGACCATTATTTCACAATAGCCTGCATTGAAATAGCTATTACAAATAGGTCAGAAAAATATTATTATTCTTCATTAAAAGGGTTATGCCAGCAACCAACTTAACTTAGAAATTCCCATTCCACTCCATTATTGACAGAATAGGCTACCAGCTGTGATCATTTTGCATTGTTTTTTTTTTACTCAGGGCAGCAGTTTTAAGATGACATTGTGTGCTTACATAATTGCAAAAGGGTTCTCCAATGTTTTCTCAGTTAGCCTTTTAAAACGATATCAGATTAGTAAACAGAATGTGCCATTGCAACATTGGATGAATGGTTGCTGATAATGGGCAATGTAAATATTGCATTAAAGATCAGCCATTTCTTTCTACAAAAGTCGAGAACCCTTTTGCAATTATGTAAGCACATACTGTTATCTGAAAACTGCTGTCCTGATTAAAAAAAAACAATAGCCTACAAATGATATCGGCTGGTATTCTGTCTATAATAGAGTGGAATGGAAATTTCAGTCAAACTTTTTACTTGTAGTCTATATGTTTGTGCCAGCTTGATTGGACAAACAAAAACTCATTCAAAGGAAAGTGAAATTAAGTTATTCTTGTTTGTTGAAACTGACACTTTACACAGACAGTTTACTGATCTGATAAAACTGAAAGAAAGAAGAAAACATGTTTCCTCAAAACACCCTCCCAAATTAATCCAAATGAAAATGTAGGCCCTAGATAACTACTGAATGGACATGCAACCAAAACATATTTCCTGATTCATCAAGCTACTTGTTCTGCATATCCTCTATGGACTGTGACTTGATGGTGTTGTTTTCATAGTCTTCATGAACAAGAACTCTCTTTGTTTTCTGTCTTTTACACATTTGTTCCACCAGAGGGCACCCTTGCAGCAGTATTTCCTGCTCCTGCACATGTTTCTTCTCTGGGTCTTTGACCCTAGACCAGAACCGTCCAGTGGTTTTCAAAGTGGAGGCCGGGGCCGCAGCAAGTTGGAAGGAAAAATAAAAGCAAAAAAAAAAAAAATATATATATATATATACCTATTATTATTATTGGGATAAAAGTATCTGCTAAATGAATACATGTAAATGTAAAATGTATTATGTGTGTTAGTTACAAAATACCACTATAATAATTTTGTCGCATATCTGAACATTATATTTTACATGATAGTCTTTCGGACTGGCTGGTGTTCATCATCACGTAAACTAGTGTAGCCCTGGTAAAGTACATGACATCTGCAAGTGCTCCTGCTATTTAGTTTAGGAAAAAAGAGATATGTTTTCACATTTTGGATGGGTACATTGGGGTAAATGGAGTTGACTGGACTTCTGTGGGAGTTTGTTCAGACGGGGAGACTGGCTATGATTGGGAATAACAGTGGAGTGACAGCTCTCATCAAGCAGAAAGCCCCAAAGCAATTTACACACACTGTATGCTCCATTGCAATGTGCTAGTGGCTAAACGGTTAGAGGATGAGCTTAATTTATTTTTACATTTGTCGTCCATGGGTTTAATAAGACATCTTGCAGAACCTAGAGGTATTTGGGGGGCCTTGTCATGGAAAAGTTTGGGAACCTGTGATCTAGTCTACTAGAGGTCTATTGCACTTTCCCTCAAATTCAGAGAATTCAGCAAGTGTGTGTGTGTGTGTGTGTGTTAATAGAAAATTATCCCGTGTTCAAGCACAGCCCAGGCTGTGTAAAGTGGAAACACACACAGTAGCCTGGGTAGAGCCATATAATATTGAAGAGGATTGACAATAGGGTCACAGAAGGGAGGAGTGAGTTGATTAGCTTTTGAGCTCAAATAACAACAACCGTTTGCCACACCTTTGACCAACAACAATGGTAGTCCTGGGCTGGCCCAAATAATGACTATTTTATTAAGAAGGAGCTGAAAAGAGTCCATAATGATGACACTGAATATGGAGTCCATGGATGTCTTTAGCTTCTTTTTCACCTCACTTTGTATGGTTTCATTTTAGACAGCTTGCCTCCCCTTGAAATAGATAAAGTTCACCACTTGCTATAATGACACATCTCATATGATATTGGTGGCCAATATTGATATTAGTAAAGGATGTTTTTATATGTATATTGTATCACATATATGTTCCTCCATTGTGTCCATTGTGTTGCTTTAGCTTGGCTAAACTTGTATGGGTAGTTAAATGGCTACTGTACAGCTCTTAATCTGAGTTTTACTCTCCGTCTGTCTCTACAAAAGCAATTTAATCAGCAGAAATTTGGTGGGGCAGTCTGATATACTGAAAATAGACTGTAAGGTCAAGGTATGACTTTTCTATTGCATGACTATCTTCATCTCTATTATCTTATAGCCTGGAAGACTGAAGTGATTGTACTGGGGAATTAGTCATGATGATCTGTCTCCACCAGGGGGAGCCTTTATTTACTTGTATGGAAACTGCACACACTTTTGTGCTGTTGCGACAGCCTAATTTAATAGCCTGGGTGAACCCATACAAAACTGAATATATAGTATTTGAATTCGGTCTGCAGAACCATCTGGGCACCTTCCCATTGAAGCCCATATCTGAATCACCAAAACCCTAGGAACAAATCCTAATCACTTATCTAGCACGAGCTTTAGCCATTTAAAGATGGCCTTCAGTTAGCAGCGTTGTTTAGCAGTCTGGTTTTAGAGCTCACCACAGTATTGAATCAGTCTTAGTTAAAGTTTTTTTTTTTGCTGCCGATAATGGACATATATCAATATTGGTCCTCCTGGACCTCAGTGCTGCTTTTGACACCATAGACCATGACATACTACTCCACAGGCTTGAATATTTGATAGGCATTAAAGACTCAGCACTCGCTTGGTTTAGGTCATACCTTTCTAACTGCAGACAATTTGTACAGGTTCACAATAAACCGTCTACCCAGATTATGGTAAAATATGGGGTGCCCCAAGGCTCAGTACTAGGGCCCTTGTTATTTTCTCTCTATATGCTTCCCCTAGGCTCTGAAATTAGGAAACATGGCATTAAATTTCATTCTTATGCAGACGATACACAACTATACCTTTCCATAAAACCTGACGAATGAACTCCGTTAGCCAAACTTGACACATGTACAGCGGGGAAAATAAGTATTGAACACATCAACATTTTTTTCAGTAAGCATACTTCCAGTGAGGCTATTCGCATGAAATTTTCACCGGACATTAGTATTAATTTAGGTAATCCACACATATATAAAAATCCAAACATTAATGTCTAAAAGTAGAGTTATGAGTAAAAAAGTGGAATGGCACAGGGAAAAAGTAGTTAAAATAGTTCAAATAAGTGTGCAAATTGATATACAGTAAGCTGGGTTAGTACATTCTGATAGGCTATAAAAAGGTTTTTTGTTACCAAGGTGTCACACAAGAAACATTTCATGATGAGTGTGAGGGATCGAGCAGGCTGGCTTAAGGAGACACAGGTTTTTCAGTTTCAAAAATGAAACATTTATTTTTTTTGTCCTTTTTTAAAAAAAAAAACCCAGATATGATAAATCATATCCAAAATGATAACTTAACACAACATAATAGGCCTATGAGGTAAGACAAACAGAACATAACTCAAAGCATATGAGCAAACTGAACACAAAAGACTGACCTAACTAAATGGGATGACAGGGGAACATATATGCCGGCCGGCTAGACTAACAAGACACAGAAGGGATGACTACAACTAATTGATATTTAGAAAACAACAAACATAACAACTATGGCCAGTTCAACATAATCATAAAGGTAAGTAAATAATATTTCTTGAATGGAAATAATCTTAAACAATATAGTTAACAGATAAACTGTTAGGACTCTTAACGTGACATGGTTGCCGCAGGAAGCACTTTGCGCAGAAGCAGAATCCGGAAGTCCAGCCAGACGTATTCGCTGCCGGCCTCTCACCACCGGTCACGGTAACTTAGGATAACTCAAAGAAAACATGTAAGTGTGCGTAGATTCAAACATAAGATACAAACTGTGTGCACCCAGCTGTAACTTAATGTGTTAACCGTTAAATAAAGTTTAAAGTGTGAAACGAAAGTAAACGTGTTGTGTGTTTTGTATTGTAGCATAGATTGCGAGTGTTACTGTAACTAAATAATACAGTAATACTTAATGAATGACAATGTGACTGGGTAATATTTCAAATGTGCATAAACAAAGACAAATAAATGAACTACGTGAGTGTTTGGAGAGTAGGCTAAATGAGAGAAGAGAACTGAACATTTGCCACCTCTTTGTTGCTCTGTGCGGCGGCTGGTCCGGCCGTCACATACTCCCCCCCCTTCGGAAGACTCGCCATGGGAGCGAGACAGGAAGTCAGCTGTGGCATTAGACTTCCCCGGGATGTGGGCAACAGTGAACCGGTAGGGCTGCAGGCCAAGTGATGTGATGCGCCCATTGGTGTCTTGTGATGCGCCCATTGGTGTCTTTCATTCATGCCAGCCACTGGAGTGCTCGATGGTCAGTTTCTAGGACAAACTCCCTCCCCAGAAGATAATACTTCAAGGAATCCAAAGCCCACTTAATAGCTAGTGCCTCTTTCTCCACGGGTGAATATCGTACCTCCCTGGGTACCAGCTTCCTGCTGATATAGGCCACAGGACGTCGGTCTTCAGGCGGTCCCTGTAGAAGGACAGCTCCAAGACCTCTATCGGATGCATCGGTCTGCAGGACAAAAGGTGCTGTGATGCGCCCATTGGTGCATCTTGTGATGCGCCCATTGGTGTCTTTCATTCGTGCCAGCCACTGGAGCGCTCGATGGTCAGTTTCTAGGACGAACTCCCTCCCCAGAAGATAATACTTCAAGGAATCCAAAGCCCACTTAATAGCTAGTGCCTCTTTCTCCACCGTGGAATATCGTACCTCCCTAGGTACCAGCTTCCTGCTGATATAGGCCACAGGACGTCGGTCTTCAGGCGGTCCCTGTAGAAGGACAGCTCCAAGACCTCTATCGGATGCATCAGTCTGCAGGACAAAAGGTTGATCAAAGTCGGGACCGCGCAAGACAGAGCTCTTACTTAGCGCCTGACGGAGATCATGGAAAGCTGCAATGGCCTCCTTTGACCACTGGATTCTGCTAGGACATTTTGATCCAACTCTGTCTGTAAGAAGGGCTGCTCTTGCAGAGAAGTGTGGTATGAACCTCTGATAGAATCCTGCCATACCGACGAAGGATCTCAGCTGTTTCCTAGTCTGGACAGTTTTCAATTGCATGCACTTTCTGAAGCTGAGGTTTAACAATGCCATTACCAATGGTGAACCCCAGGTATTCCGTTTCGGCCCGTGCAAGCGCACATTTGGAAGCGTTGATGGTTAGGCCTGCAGATTGGAGACGATCCAGGACTTCCTTCAGATGTTCCATGTGCTCCCCCCAGGTGGCGCTGTGAATCACTATATCATCAAGATAAGCAGAGGCAAAATCAGACAACCCATAAAGCACCTCATCCATCATTCTTTGGAACGAGGCAGACGCGCCATGTAACCCAAATGGAAGTACTGTAAAGTGAAACAGGCCCCAAGGGGTGTGGAAAGCTGTCAGGTCACAGGAATTCTGGGCCAGTGGAATCTGCCAGTATCCCTTACATAAGTCAATAGTTGTCAAAAACTTCGCTTTGCCTAGGCGCTCTATTAGATCATCAATTCTAGGGGTTGGGTACGAATCAAATTTAGACATTTACCCGCCAAAGTCGCAAAATTGCGACAAACAAAGTCACTGATTAAAACAGACGATAGACGCGAGTACAGTGTAAAATCTCATTTGTACTCTTGACCACTAGTTGGCAGACACCCAGAGCTTCGATTCAAGCTCAACCTTTTTTTTCAAAGTTTTCAGGAAGCATGTGAAAAACACGCGAGAAACACACGAAGAAGACGTGCATTTCCTCCATAATGCGGAAGCGATGCGGGCCATAGTTTTGCACAAATTGAAGCAGAAATACACCAAATGTTGAAAAAAAAAATCACGTGTGATGAAGTCTCGGGTCTTTTATTCATCTATTCTGATTCTAAAGGATAAAATCTGCATTTTGGAGGATATGATCTATCGTCTATTGGCAGTGATAGTCACGGAGCGTCTGTGAATGGAGGTGCGTCATTTGCGTCTTTCAGACAGTGTTCACTAAGCATACCACGCTTATGTCGACCCTCTGCCCAACGTAGCTGAAGGTGCCAGTGGTAAAGGTGATGATAGTGTCCGTAATGGACGTAGTAAAGACAGCAGGGGTAGTAAAAATAGGGCTCTGAAGAACTACAAAGTCACCCGCGATAGGAACTGATTTGACCAGGCTACTTTATTGTATAGTAGAATAAGGTTTGTGGTAATAGTAATAGTTTACTATTGTTGGTTTACATGTGACTGCTTTCCTGTTCAGGTGTTATGTGGGTGAAATGACAAAAAAGTAAGCAAAACTGCTCAAATATATGTTCAACATCCAGTATTTACTGAAATGTGCATAATTCGAGGTGGTTGTCATCCAGTGACGTCATAATATTCAAATTAGATGTGTAAATTTACCCCCGTCATAAACTTTTGTTCATACTCAATGATTTTCACATTTACAGTAGGACTTTATCTCTGACCACTTTCAAGCCATGGCCTTTTGAAATTTTGATGTAAAAATCTAATGATGTTTTTTTTTAAACCTGGCGCCTAAAGGGTTAAGGTAGCGGAAATCGATGCAAAACCTCACACTACCATCCTTCTTCGGTACCAACACCACCGGATGGCACCACTCACTCTGTGAGCGTTCGATGATTCCAGATGACAGCATGAAGTCCACTTCCTTCTTCAAGGGCTCCAGGAGGCACTCAGGTATCCTGTAACTCATGCGCCTCACCACAGCGTCAGGCTTCAATGAAATCTTATGCTCAACAAGGTTGACTCGGCCCGGATTCTCTGAGAAGAGGAGAGGGTTGCATAAAGCTCTCACCTGGGACTGCTGTTCCTCGGACAGATGTTCTAGGTCCAGGAGCACTGGAGCAGAAACAGGTAGGTAGTGCTCATCCATTTCCTCCTTTTCATCGATCTTCCTAATCAGCATCACCTCCTTCCCTTCAGGTCTTGAGATCCACTCTTTGAGGAGATTAACATGTAGCACCTTGGTGGATCGGCCTCGACCCGGAGTTGCGACCTCATAGGTAGTAGGCCCGAGTCTCTTCTTCACCTCGAACGGCCCCTGCCACTTCACCAACAACTTGCTTTCTTGGCTAGGTAGCATCACCAGGACCTTTTGTCCAGGGCTGAAACTCCGCTGCCGAGCTGACTGGTCATACCAAGTTTTCTGCTGCTGTTGAGCTTCTGCCATGTGTGCCTGGGCCAGAGCACTCATCTTCTCCAGCCTCTCCCTCATCGGTAAGACGTAAGACACAACATCAACAGGCTCTTCATCCCCTTGACCCCCTCCCAGAGTCCCCTGAGCAGTGTCAGAGGCCCCCTCACCTCTCTGCCATAAAGCAACTCAAAGGGGGAGAAGCCCGTAGAGGACTGTGGCACCTCACGGTACGCGAACAGAAGGTACGGCAACCATTGATCCCAGTCTGAACCCGTCTCGTTAACAAACTTTCTGAGCATGTGTTTAATAGTTTGATTAAACCTCTCGGTCAACCCATCCATCTGGGGGTGATATGGAGTTGTACGAAGGCTCTTAATACCCAGCAGATGGTAGACGTCCTTCAACAGGGTGGACATGAAGTTTGTGCCTTGGTCTGTAAGTATCTCACAAGGAAAGCCCACCCTGGAGAACAATTGCACTAAGCACATGGCCACGTATCTTGCCTTCACAGATTTCAGGGGAAAAACTTCCGGATACTTCATAGCATAATCAGTAATAACAAGCATAAAGCGGTTACCTAATTTGCTCTTCTCCAGCGGCCCCACCACGTCCATCCCAAGCCTTTGGAACGGGACACTGATGATGGGCAGAGGCTGCAGAGGAGCTTTAGATGGGCCTTTCACAGGAGCCTGCTGGCATTGAGGGCAACTCCTGCAAAACTGGGCAATAGCATCCCCTATCCCTGGCCAGAAGAAGTGACGCTTAACACGTGCAGCAGTCTTGTGCTTTCCTAAGTGTCCAGCCCAGGGAATGGAATGACCCAGGGTAAGAACAGTTTCTCTAGCACCCTGAGGAAGCACCAACTGTGTAGCTGGCCCATACTGACGGTAGAGAACAACTTCCTTCAGGAAATACTTCTTCCCAGAATCCCCCCCAGTCTGGACTCTCCCTTCTGTTTCTTAGCCTTCCGCACATAGCTCGCTAAGCTTGGGTTGTCATTCTGCATTTTAACTATATCCACAGGCAGTTTAAATTCTGATGGCGGTTCAGGAGGAGATTCAGAAGACTGCTGGCTGACTGTGTGCTGGAACCTCTCTTGCCTTTTCTGACTGCGTGGCAGAGACTTCCCGGGTAGATTCTCTAAGTCCGCCTCATAAAAAGGCAATGCATTCACCCACGGAGGAGACTCCTCACCCTTCTTAGATTGGGACCTGGTCATCGCAACAACATCGCCTCCGCTGCAGCAGGTCCGGCAGTACTGGCAGATCTCGGCCCAGTACCACGGGGAAAGGGAGGTTGGCTGCAACTCCCACAGTCATGTGGTAGGTCTGTTCCTGTACTTGGAGATATATATTAGCAGTCGGGATTAGTTTCTCGTCTCCATGCACAGAACGCACTGGAATATGATTAGTAAATTGAATGACATCATATGGAATGCATTGCTGGTGCACCAAGGTTTGGTCACTTCCGGAATCAATAAGTGCTTGAAAATCCTTGTTGTTCACCTGCACAGCAATCATATGAGGCATCTGTTGAACCATCTGAATGGACTCGTTCTGGGGTCTAGGCACATGGCACACTTGATTAACCTTTGGTGCTCTTCTAGGACACATCGGCTTTGTATGGCCCTTCTCCCCACACTGAAAACAGACAGGTACTCTGCTAACCTGGTTTATTGTGGAGGCAGATGCTTCCTGCGAGGAAGGCTTACCAGACCCCTGGGGATACCGCCGGGTTTGCTGTGGTTGAGACTTTAAGGGCTCTCTGGAGGTCCTCCAGGCGTTGTACCCCCATGGCTGGTTCTTCCTCCTTGCGGCCACGAAGACATTCGCCAGCTCTGCTGCCCCAGCGCCTGATTCTGGATTGTGCTCCTTGACCCAGGCCTGTAACTCAGGAGACAGCATACGCAAGTATTGCTCAAGAATGATGAGTTCATTAATTGCATTTACTGTTTTACCTCTCGGTTGGATCCATTTGCCATATAGCTCCTTAAGTCTTACATAAAGTTCTTTCGGACTCTCCTCTGACTCAATGTCAAGGGATCGAAACTTCTGGCGATATGTTTCAGGATTGATGTTGTACTTCCTCAAAATAGCGGCTTTAACACGGTCGTACTCCAGGGCCTCGTCCCCATCCATATGGACATAAGCGCTCCTAGCCTTTCCAGTCAATAAGGGAACAAGATGCAGCGTCCAATCTGCCCTCCGCCACTGGCAAGCAGCCGCCACTCTTTCAAAAGTGATCAGGAAATGTTCCACATCATCGGAGTCGGACAATTTCTCCATTCTGGGCTCAGAGTAGCGGTGCCCACCTGGTTGGGGACCTCGTGATGGTGGTCCACTGGGATCCGTGCTGCCTACCAGGTCGTCGTCCTCTCCGCCCAGCAGTGCTGCCGCACCTCGGGGTCCCCCTCGTGGTGCCGGAGGCTGTTGCCCTGCCACATCCTGCCGCAATAGACCAAATTGTTGTTGGAGGACTTCGAACCGTCGGTCTTGATCCGCCATCTCTTGGGTGCGTTGAGCTTCCCGTTCCTCCTGAGCCACAATGTGTTGGCGCAGCATGCTGGCCAGATCCCCGAGAGATGGTTCACCTAGATTCTTGGCATCCCCATCTTCTCCACTGCCATCATCCAAAGCCCTCATGGGTGTTGCCCGATGGGTGCCACGCCCTCTGCCGCCACGTTGCATCCCTGGAGGTGGTTAGACTCAGAAAAAAAAATGATGAGGATTGAGGAAGAAGGATGGGGGAAAAAAAAATTGCAAATCTGCGCCTCCTACTGGCGATCCCACCATTGCCACCAAATGTGAGGGATCGAGCAGGCTGGCCTAAGGAGACGCAGGTTTTTCAGTTTCAAAAATGAAACATTTATTTTTTTTGTCCTTTTTTAAAAAAAAAACCCAGATATGATAAATCATATCCAAAATGATAACTTAACATAACATAATAGGCCTATGAGGTCAGACAAACAGAACATAACTCAAAGCATATGAGCAAACTGAACACAAAAGACTGACCTAACTAAATGGGATGACAGGGGAACATATATGCCGGCCGGCTAGACTAACAAGACACAGAAGGGATGACTACAACTAATTGATATTTAGAAAACAACAAACATAACAACTATGGCCAGTTCAACATAATCATAAAGGTAAGTAAATAATATTTCTTGAATGGAAATAATCTTAAACAATATAGTTAACAGATAAACTTAATTTATAAGACCAAATTAATCTTCCTCTTTCCCCATGACGTTTCTTTGAGATGGTCACTTCCGGAGGACTCTTAACGCGACATGGTTGCCGCAGGAAGCCCTTTGTGCAGAAGCAGAATCCGGAAGTCCAGCCAGACGTATTCGCTGCCGGCCTCTCACCACCGGTCACGGTAACTTAGGATAACTCAAAGAAAACATGTAAGTGTGCGTACAACTGTGTGCACCCAGCTGTAACTTAATGTGTTAACCGTTCAATAAAGTTTAAAGTGTGAAACGAAAGTAAACGTGTTGTGTGTTTTGTATTGTAGCATAGATTGCGAGTGTTACTGTAACTAAATAATACGGGATAACTTAATACTTAATGAATAACAATGTGACTGGGTAATATTTCAAATGTGCATAAACAAAGACAAATAAATGAACTACGTGAGTGTGTGGAGAGTAGGCTAAATGAGAGAAGAGAACTGAACATTTGCCACCTCTTTGTTGCTCTGTGCGGCGGCTGGTCCGGCCGTCACAATGAGTAAAAGCAAAGAGCTCTCCCAAGACCTTTGCAACCTTATTATTGCAAAACATATCAATGGGACTGGTTACAGATGTACATCAAAACTTCAGAATCATCCAGCAAGCAGTATTGTAGCAAATTATCTGCAAGTGGAAGGAACATCACTGCATCATCACTTGGCCATGCACAGGATCACCATGCAAGATTTCTGACCAGGAAGTCAGAATGATAGTCAGAAGAGTAGCCCAAGAGTCAAGGACCACTCGGAGAAAGCTCCAGAAAGACTTGGTGGCAGCAGGTACAATTGTTACAGAGAAAATCATAGGTAATGCACTCCACCGCCATGGCCTCTATGCACGCTCATCCCGCATGACTATTGCTGAAGAAAAAAAACAAGTCAAAGCTCATTGAAAGTTTGGTACATTTGGAGAATCCTATGAAATACTGAGAGAATGTATTCTGGTCAGGCAAGACCAAAATTGAACTTTTCGGATGTCATACTACACACCATATTTGGAGGAGAAATGGCACTGTGCATCACCCTAAAAGATGGACCAAGATGGACCCCTGGAATCTTCAATATTAAAGGACTATCTGTTTAGATGAATGGGCACACTCACACCAGAATACAGTGACTGATTAGTTTCGTCATACAGGAAATGCCTTGAAGCTGTCATTACAAATAAAGGCTTTTCCACAAAGTATTTAAGACATTTCAGCAGGAATACGTTTTTCCTGTGTCATTCCACTTTATTACACAAAACTCTACCTCTATGTACTTTAATGTTTGGATGTCTTTATATGGGTGGATTATCTGAGTTAATACTAATGTCTGGTAAAAACAATCATGCAAATAGCCTCATTGGAAGTATATTTACTGAAAAAAATGTTGACGTGTTCAATACTTATTTTCCCCGCTGTATAAGAGACATAAAGACATGGATGACAAATAATTTCCTGCTTTTGAACTCCGATAAAACAGAAGTCATGGTTTTAGGTCCTAAAAAGATGAGGGATATCCTATCCTCATCACAGGCTACATTTACTGATCTTCGACTATCCTCATCCACGAGTGTTAAAAATCTAAGAGTTACAATTGACCAAGACCTATCACTAAGTAATCACATAAAACAGATTACCAAAACTTCATTCTATAATTTAAGGAACATTTCAAAGATAAGGAAGTATTTATCCTTACCAGACGCTGAGAAATTAATCCATGCTTTTGTCACCTCAAGGATTGATTATTGCAATGCTCTATATGCTGGCTGCAATAACACCTGTTTAAAGAGCTTACAGCTTATACAAAATGCAGCTGCTCGCACACTCACTAGAACTAAAAAATATGAACATATTTCCCCTATCCTGGCATCTCTACACTAGCTGCCTGTTAATAGTCGCATTGACTTCAAAATATTACTTCTAGCATACAAAGCCATTAATGGCCAGGCACTAGAATATATTAAAGATCTCCTAGTCCCATATAACCCACTCAGACCGCTACGATCACAGAATACTGGCCTTCTTGTAATTCCAAGAATCTCAAAAACTACAGTAGGTGGCAGAGCTTTCAGCTATCGCGCACCCCTCCTCTGGAATAATCTCCCTTCCTCAATTCGACTAGCAGACACCCTCCCTATTATTAAGTCTAGACTTAAAACATACCTCTTTACTGCCTCCCATAGTTAGGTATGGTGCGGTGTGGAACTTCACCCACCTCAGGGATTTTTGGAATGGACCACCCTGCTGAGTCCTCATGTGATTGGCACCCCAGTCACGCGTGCGATGGTGGTTACTGACCATACCTGCGCTGGTGTCGACTACCCCTCACCATGCCTTGGTTATGCTGCTATAGCATAGTGCTGTCATGGACTTTTTCTCTCAACTCTCCCTCTCTTGCCTATTCTCACTATGATTTACTGTAACAATATATAGTACCACTGTTTACTCATTGACATTAACCATTTTGATTTTCAGTAATACTAACCCACTCTACATTTCTCTTTCTTCCCCCTTACTGTACCTCACCTGGCCCTCCTCTCACCCATCCCACCTGAAGTCCCATCCTTGACTGCCCTATTACTGTCCCTATCTGGATTCCTGGCCCGTACAGCCCCATCACCTGCCTATGATAACTCTGCCCGGATTCCTGGCCCGTCTGCCGACCCACCACTTTCCCCCTGACAACTCTCTTTCCCTGGACAATTCCAACGCCAGACTATTTGCACTTTCTCTCACTAAATCATGATTAATGCATTATCATACCGGATACATAATCATCCCACCTCTTATAACTTTCACCTCAGGTGCTTTAAACACCATGTCCTATTCTCCACACCTGACTATCATATGCATTTGTCATGTGTACAGACCTTACTGTCCGTATTGACCCTAGGCAGATGGGTCAGACCCTTGAGTCATGGATCTGCTCGAGGTTTCTTCCTATATCTATCTCCAATTCTAGGGAGTTTTTCCTCGCCCCTGTTACCCATGGGCCTTCTTTCTCTCTTTCCTTTGTTTTCTTTTCTTCCTCTTTTCCTTCTCTGATTGCCTACATTCTGTAAAGCGCCATGATACATGTGTAATGTTTTGGCGCTCTATAAGCACAATAAATTGAATTGAAATTGAATTTAACACAACCAATGGTTACACTGATGGCGACAGACTTGTATTTTCTTTGGGATTGAGTAAACAACTGCATTTAAAATAGGGCTATAATGGCATGTGGCTGTTCATTTCCGTTATGATCGCTGTCTAAAGAAAGTAATGTAACTCATAGCAACATGTGTATGTAAACGTATAGCTGTGGGTATGTCAGCTTTAAAGATATTCATCTTGAGAGTGATATCATTTCTTGTGTACTCACATAGATGGCCATTTGTATTTGCTCTGCAGTTCCATATCGACCTCACCACTTAAGCCGATTTCATAATCAACAAAGGCCCAGGAACCAATCATAACCGCTTAACCAGTGCTGTTCAACAGAACTAATGGCTGTTCTGATGTTGTCAGTGTAAACTGCATGGATGCGTATTTTCTTTGGAAGTGTGTGAACAACTACATGACTTTATTTGCAGTCAGTCAATTTGTAGTTCGATTTTTTATATATAAATTTGGATAAGAGTTTCATATTACAATTTAAAGGAGAATTCCGTGTGCAGGGGACAAGCCGAGATGAGCTATGAGACATACGTTCACACTCGGTATCATGTTTCAACACACTTTAGGTCAATATCACACCGGAATTCTCCTTTAAGTTTATTTTCACTAGTGATTTGTCTATTCCCCTAGGAAATTGGAAGTGAATAAAAGGTCCCCAGACACAATCTCAAATGAGATTTGAGGATCTGTCTGATAGATAGATGGATAGATAGATAGATAGATAGATAGATAGATAGATAATTTTATATTGCCACACAACAATGTTGGTGGTATTTTTGTTACAGAAAGCTATAGTGTAATCGGAAATAATATATCAATATCCAATAATAGATCATTCAACTGGGCCCGACTGTTGTATACAAGTGTGTTTGTGTTGGTTGTGGTCAGGGCATCCTAAGAAGTTCCTGCTAGTGGAACTGAATAAACAAAACAGACAATTTGGTTGTGATCAGGGCCTGGGAATCCCCAATAAATCAAACTGGGGATTCGGTAAACAACCACTAATTTGTAAGTCTATTTGCATTATAGTAAAATCCATTTTCCTCCCTATGGCATGCATACAGACCTTCAATCTTGGCAAATATCCAGGTTCACCTTAATGAAAACAACAAATACACGAGTTTGCATCCTGCCCAGACAGGGGCTAGTATAGGCAAATACTCAACTCCTTGCTTAATCTCGTCAATTTGGATGGTGATCTCTTTTCCAGCCATGCCATTCGGAATCTGGTGTGTAACTATAGGTGGCACAGCTGTGGGGCCTCAGACTCAAGGGGTCCAGTGCAGATGATGGTGACCCAACATGAAGGTAGAGGTCTGCCTGGCATATACCAGACAGACTTGTCAAAGTAAACGGTAGACTAGAGTGATGCGAATGAAACAATTCTTTACCTGATAGCTCTTTTACACAGTGACACTTTAAAAAAAATTATTAGCAAGATATATCAGATGTATCTGCAAATTACATCATAATTGGACACAGCCAAATTTTGCCAAGCTTTAGAGTTATCTTTCACTGAGAGGTCCAGTAATAGCCATCTTAATTCACACTTCTTACAAGCACAATATATGGAGACAAACACATTTCTACCAGAAAGCCAGAAAGGAGGCAGAGATATAATAATATAATAATACTAATGGACATTTAATCCTGACTGTGACATACACAAAAAGCAGCAGAGGTGAATATAGCACAAGAGTTTTAAGACAAGCACAAGCTGCTGAATGGTTAGTGGTAAAGGATGAAATAAACTCCTTCCTGGAATAACTTTCACCATAAGCTAATGGCTTAATTGTAACACTCAGGCCACATTAATGACCTGGTAGCTTTTACTTCCTATGTGATGTACAGTATAATATGAAAATTACCAGAAATGCATACAGGCCCACAAAAAGTCTTACAATGATTTGTCTACAATGAGCCTTAGAATAATTATGACCGCCGCTAACGAAGCTAGCGAAGCGGTCATATAGGGATTGTAAAAGTTTTTTTTTTTTTTTTTTCCACGTCATCTACTTCCTGAATTTTTGGTCAACGATACCCGGGACACCGAACCACCGGGACACATGAAATTTGGTGGGTATGTAGCCCCACTAGACTTTTACGGAAAAATTTCGTTTCGTCCCCGGGGTCCACTCCCCCCCCCGTGCTGGGCCCCCCGAACCGCAAAAAAAGCAGTTTTTCCTAAATAACTACCTGAACCGTGGCACCGAGGATGAAGAATCTTTTATGGTATGTTGGTCTCAAGGGCCCACATCAATCTGGCCCATAATTACTCATTTGCATAAAAAAATAGATTATGTGTACATTTAGTGACTGTACACTCATTGGCCTGTAGATGGCGGTGCACACATATACACATGCACACACACACAGGCACCCACATACTATCGGTATTAGAACGGCCGATACATAATTACAAATTCAGTAGGATTAAAAGAAAGCCAAAATATATATTCATCATCATCATCATGGCTGCATTTCCAGTATTGGCGATAAGTAGTCGTTTGTCCACTAGATGGCGCATCGTTGCAGTGAGACGTAATTTTGTTGGAAGTTAAACGTGGGTTGGAATAACAATGGACGCTTCCTACAAGGACTATAGTTTACCGCAGAGAATGTCTAATAAGGATAGGATGATGTTCACATGAAATGTAATTCCCATTTCTTCTTGAAGCCGAAATAAATCTGAGGATGTTTATCGGACATGCTTGTTTTTTACTGCAGGTACGTTAATCTTATAATATCAATAAGGACCTAGGTAATGTTACCGTTAGCGTTGGTTGAGTGATGGAGGCCAATTTGATTGATTGCATTTGTAGAAAACTATAAATGCGGTTATACCAAGCAAATTGATAGCAGCACTGTAATTGTATCTTTCGACTGTCATTTGTTGCATGTGCTACAAAAATCATTCTGTGCAATGGAAGATTTACCAACGTTACACCGGTCTGATACAGTTTTGCCTATACATGCGTGAGACTGAGACGCCTGTTTATTTTGTGTATAAGTGCGTGCAGGGTGTGAGAGGGGAATCGATGTGCTTTGATTCCAGCTTGGTAGTTGTAGTCTGTGAAATTAAAAAGCATGTGTGTGTGAAGTATAACAATGACACCTTCATTTCATTATGGCTGCTTTAGCAACACACCTTAACTGTGTAGTGGGTCCCATTTAGAAGTGGCTACTTCATTCGCGCTTTCCTTGACTCATGGAGCTGCTGTAAGGCGTAAGCCATTGGTTTCCAAAGGAGATTTTATTTGTGTCGCCAGCCAGCATAGCCTATTGACAATTTATGTTGTAAATAGGCCTACCTTATAAGCCTACCTGTAGCTTAGGGAAGCTAACAGCTTTCTATTAGGATCTAGTTTGTTAGTTACAGTTTTGTCATAACTCCCTGATGCATTTTTGCATTTAGAATAGCCAGAGCGTGAACAATATAGGGTGCCTATGGACTAGGCTTGGTGAACCCAGCCTGATCTGCCCGCTATTTATTTTTTGATTTCTTAAACGATTGAGCTTGGTCTGGTGAAAGCCAGAATAGCCATGGACCTCAGTTACACAATGCAAGGGAACATGAATCAGCCTATATTTGCACGAACAATAACGGACAACAGCTCTTAACTGGCCCGTTAAAATGTGTATGAACAGTCTAGCGACGCATTTCATCAAGGCCCATTTGGACATGTCAGTTATTTGCACCACTAGATGTAAAACAGCATTTCGTTTCACACTACTGTTACTTAATTTGTGCATTAACAATAACGTTTCAGACTACTGTTACTTAATTTGTGCATTGACAATAAAGTATTACATTAACTAAAGATGACTAAAATCTTATGTAGAAGAAGAAACATTCACAAAAAATCCATCCATCCAAAAATGACCTTTGTTTTTGATAGCTGTTGAAAACGGCATGGAACTGACAGAGATGATTTTGTTCATAAATAAATAAATAAATAAATAACATTATGCTGATACCTTTTGCTTTTCCCAAATACAATGTAGCCTACAGGTGTAAGTGACCTTTCATCAATCCAGTTGCAATGGATGAACTGTGATGAACTGCCCTACTTGTGATTGTTTAGAGATTTTAAAGGTTTTATAACAATGCTACATCTTCTTTGGCTATTCTACAATCTATTCACCTTTTCAGCACCAGTAGGCTACTTTCTGTGCAGCCGCACACACACACTCAGGCATGCCAAACAAGCATACACAAAAGTTTCAAGAGTGGGGGATGGAGTAAAATATGGAGACAAACTGAAGTGTGATTTATTTTCGCGGAACGGATGTACAGGACTGAGCGGCGGTCATATTTTGTACCGCTACGCGGTACATCTAGTTTAAAATGGATTCATCATATGTTCCTTTGTCATTTCTTTGATGGATTTTCTGGAACATTCCTGGTGTTTGGACACACCTGTTCATTGTTAGCACAGTTTCATTGTTGACTAGAAACTCCTGTTCCATCATTCTTCCTCTAGCCTCTTCATGTAACCTCGCCATTCTCTCTTACTTGCCTCCTTTGATGTTAAATTGACAAATTCTTCCTTGCTTCCTTGTTCCATGTTAAAGTCATCAGAACACTCCTAATTTTGACTGAATTGAAGTTTCATACAATTCTGTAAAGGAAATCAACAGATAAATGTGCTCTTATTTACTGTGACCTGAGCAGAGTTGGAGAGCACATTAAGTGATAGAAGATTGCTGATAGTTGAACTACATTCATATTTGCATGGTGATTTGAGTAGTTAAACGATGCAGATGCATAGCAGTCAAGTCTGGTTGGGCAGCAACAGTGAACAGGAACAGGATGAAGAATAGCATGATGGTGATGAATGGTAATAATGGCACACTCTACCTTGTGCTTTTGGATATTCTTGCTATTATTTGCACTTTAGGAACAAAAGTCTTGGTGGGCAGTAGGGGGTAATTAGTTTCTTGAGGTACTTTGGAGATAGACCTTAAAAAAGGTTTTATCTGACTGAGTATTCTTGGTGCAATGCCTCCACCTGGACTCTAGCATGGCTGATAGTCTGAATAACAGACATCATAAAATAATCAATATGGTTACTTGCACTTTCCCATGAATGGGGGGGGGGGGGGTGGGTTTCTTCAATTTAGCAGAGTAGTATTTTCTTTCTGGCATGTTACTTCATTGAATAACACTAGTTTCATACCACATGTAAATTTTTATTTGAGTTTTAACTAAATTTCCCAGGTAGCTTTATTTTGCTTATCTCTGTAGGGAACTTTTGCTGTCATTCAGTTTCTTCTTATGTGAAGTAATTGGTACCCTTTAAAGCTATGATTTCAAAGTATTCTCCCCAACACTGAACTAGCGATTATTATGCTATGTTTTCCATTTTAATTTGGCTGTGCTGACAATGTTGAGAAATGGCATAATATTTATTTATTATAAAAGACAGAAAAATAAACATTTTAAAAAACATTACATTTATGTCATTGTCCACCAATCAATGGCTTCATGCTTCATGTTTCTAGACACACACAGTCTCTCTTTTTTTCTCTCACACACGCAGTCTGCTTAGTCTAAGTACAGTAAGTGAATGCAGGTATAATGTCACCTCAAGGTTATGTCCATCATCTCATAAATACACACACACACCTCATTAAATAGCATGGCTAGAGTGAAATGGCGATGATAAAGTGAGGATCCTGTGGCTAGTAGTCTTTGGCAGTGGGAGAAGTCCTAGGTAATGTTACCGTTAGCGTTGGTTGAGTGATGGAGGCCAATTTGATTGATTGCATTTGTAGAAAACTATAAATGTGGTTATACCAAGCAAATTTATAGCAGCACTGTAATTGTATCTTTCGACTGTCATTTGTTGCACGTGCTACAAAAATCATTCTGTGCAATGGAAGATTTACCAACGTTACACCGGTCTGATACAGTTTTGCCTATACATGCGTGAGACTGAGACGCCTGTTTATTTTTGTTTTAAGTGCGTGCAGGGTGTGAGAGGGGAATCGATGTGCTTTAATTCCAGCTTGGTAGTAGTCTGTGAAATTAAAATGCACGTGTGTGTGAAGTATCCAAACAATGACACCTTCATTTCATTATGGCTGCTTTAGCAACACACCTTAACTGTGTAGTGCAGGGGTGGGCAACTAATTTCCCCAAGGGGCCACATGACAAACTGGGACTGTTGAGGAGGGCCGGACCCAAAATACCAAACTCAAGTCTGAACTCAATTCTGTTCAATTCTATTCTGTTCTTGTATAACATTAAGTAAATCATATGGTTTTGTTTACTAGTCGTAAGAACAGACGAAAATATGAGGGAGACAAAGGAAAAACAGCAATATTTAATCTATGTCCAGTATTTAATCCTCATTCTCCAAAATGATTTTTTGACATTGACATTTTTTTCAGTTTTCAAAGACTGATATAAAAAAGTACTACAATATCTATATAACTAGATGTACCGCAGAGCGGTACAAAATATGACCGCCGCCCAGTCCAGCACATTTTTTCCACAAAAAGAAATCACGCTGAAAGGCCTATATGATTCTAACTGTCTCACTAAATTGCATTATCCACACTCAATTCTCACTGGTATGTGCTAGACAACAAGTACCAAAACATGATTAGTTCATAGATTTCACATGTAAAATTCATTTTATACAACCCCACCTCCATCTTGCCTGTTCATAATTATGAGAAATTCTTGATTGTTTGTGTTATGTTTATGTTATGTGTGTGGGTGTGTGTGTGTGTGTGAGTGTGTGTGTGTGTGTGTGTGTGTGTGTGTGTGTGTGTGTGTGTGTGCGTGCCTGCGTATGTGCCTGTGCATGGAAGCGTACATATGTCTACTGTGTGAGTATGTGTCATGATTACTGTGAATGTGTGTGTGTGTGTGTATCTGTTTGTGCACATGTGTGCACATGAACTGGGTTAACATGACCCCTGGAGGCAAATATACGGAAAAATGGTCATCCTAGGCCCTACAGTTCTCAAGATATTCACAGAGAACTGTGTCTGGCCTACCCTCCTTTCGGGGGGTCCAGTCCAGCGGGGGGGCTACAGATCAAAACGAAAAATGACAGTTCCATGCTATCCATGTGGGGGTACATGCCCACCAAGTTTTGTGTACCCCGGTCTTTCAGTGTCCCGGGAATCCTTGTTGGTGTACGTCACTAAATGTACACATAAATTGTTTTATTGTAAGGCCCCCCATGAACGAAAGTACACAAAACTTGGCATGCATTCGGAGGGTGTCATAATGATCCTACACTTTCAATTTCGTGCAGTTTTGACCATGTCAGCCAGAGATATTGTGATGAAAACACCTAATTTTTTGCTTTTTAATTTTTAACTAGGTGGCGCTATACATGAAATAAGTGGTAATGGGATGGGTTGACATGGCCCCTTGAGATCAACATACAAAAAAAAGGTGGACCTCCTAGGCCCTACGGTTCTCGAGATATTCACAGAAAACTGTCTCCGGCCACCTACAGGCCAGTTGGTGTATAGTAACATAAATTAATTTATTGTGTGGCCCCCCATGAACGGAATTCCACGAAACTTGGCGTGCATTCAGAGGGTGTCATAATGATCCTACACTTCCAATTTCGTGCAGTTTTGACTATGTTAGGTCACAGATACCTGCGATTACAACACCTCATTTTTACTTTTTTGTGTTTAACTAGGTGGCGCTATACATGAAATGAGTGGTTATGGAATGGGTTGACATGGCCCCTTGAGATCAACATACAAAAAAAAAATGGTCCTCCTAAACCTTACGGTTCTCGAGATATTCACAGAAAACTGTGTCTGCCCTACCCTCCTTTCGGGGGGTGCAGTCCAGCGGGGGGGCTACAGATCAAAACGAAAAACGATGGTTCCATGCTATCCATATGGGGTTACATGCCCACCAAGTTTCGTCTACCCCGGTCTTTCAGTGTCCCGGGAATCATTGACAGAAATTTGGACATGCGAAAAAGAAAAAAAAAAAAAAAAAAAAAAAAAAAAATCTGACTAAACCTATATGACCGCCGCTTCGCAGCGCGGCGGTCATAATTAGGCTAGGTCATGAAACCGATAGGCCTGTGCCACCATTTCATCAACACTTAGCAATATTTCATCATTAAATCATTACCATCATTAAATTAACTCTATGCAGAATTAGACTACGAAAATGTGGAGCAGACAATAGTAGGCTGTCATTAGTTAATCAACATGTACAAAGAAAACTTTTTTAAAAATGTAGGCTATTTTTTGCTTTAACTTTATGCACATAACTGTGATTGGTCAACTCGCTCTGTGTGTTGAGCCGGCTGCTTCAAGCAACCTGTGGGTAGTAGCATCATACTAGTTCGCTAACATAAGCTTTGCAAATAAACTCAGACATATTTTGGTTACAATTACGGGGTTATCCGATTGTAAACTGTCTATCTGCCAGTAACGCTTCGTATCGCCAACGAGCAGCAGTAGGAGTTCCAGTCGTTCTAACAACTTTGCGGTGGTGAGCGACGCAGACATAAGAGACACAAAACTTTGAAAGGTTTACGCCGACGTAAAGGCAACTGCATTGTGTCGACGCAGAAGCATAAATTCTGTTCACCAGCACATCAGTGAGGGTGTTTACGTCGTATGCATCCACGCACAAATGTATGGGCGTACAAATAGCAGTCGCTTTCAAAATAAAAACAACGATATTGATTTGCATGCTTTATCTCTATGCTAGGCTCTTGACTATTGTTCTTTCACGGACCTTACGCGGGCCGGTCAGGGAAAGCCCACGGGCCGGATGTGGCCCGCGGGCCGTATGTTGCCCATGTATGGTGTAGTGGGTCCCATTTAGAAGTGGCTACTTCATTCGCGCTTTCCTTGACTCATGGAGCTGCGTGAATTTTATTACAACTTTTCGCCACGATATGGCAGTTTAAGTCCGCTTGCTACTGTAAGGCGTAAGCCATTGGTTTCCAAAGGAGATTTTATTTGTGTCGCCAGCATAGCCTATTGACAATTTATGTTGTAAATAGGCCTACCTTATAAGCCTACCTGTAGCTTAGGGAAGCTAACAGCTTTCTATTAGGATCTAGTTTGTTAGTTACAGTTTTGTCATAACTCCCTGATGCATTTTTGCATTTAGAATAGCCAGAGCGTGAACAATATCGGGTGCCTATGGACTAGGCTTGGTGAACCCAGCCTGATCTGCCCGCTATTTATTTTTTGATTTCTTAAACAATTGAGCTTGGTCTGGTGAAAGCCAGACTAGCCATGGACCTCAGTTACACAATGCAAGGGAACATCAGCCTATATTTGCACGAACAATAACGGACAACATCTCTTCAACTTTGGCCCGTTAAAATGTGTATGAACAGTCTAGCGACACATTTCATCAAGGCCCATTTGGACATGTCAGTTATTTGCACCACTAGATGTAAAACAGCATTTCGTTTCACACTACTGTTACTTAATTTGTGCATTAACAATAACGTTTCAGACTACTGTTACTTAATTTGTGCATTGACAATAAAGTATTACATGAACTAAAGATGACTAAAATCTTATGTAGAAGAAGAAACATTCACAAAAAATCCATCCATCCAAAAATGACCTTTGTTTTTGATAGCTGTTGAAAACGGCATGGAACTGACAGAGATGATTTTGTTCATAAATAAATAATAAATAAATAAATAAACATTATGCTGATACCTTTTGCTTTTCCCAAATACAATGTAGCCTACAGGTGTAAGTGACCTTTCATCAATCCAGTTGCAATGGATGAACTGTGATGAACTGCCCTACTTGTGATTGTTTAGAGATTTTAAAGGTTTTATAACAATGCTACATCTTCTTTGGCTATTCTACAATCTATTCACCTTTTCAGCACCAGTAGGCTACTTTCTGTGCAGCCGCACACACACACTCAGGCATGCCAAACAAGCATACACAAAAGTTTCAAGAGTGGGGGATGGAGTAAAATATGGAGACAAATTGAAGTGTGATTTATTTTCGCGGAACGGATGTACAGGACTGAGCGGCGGTCATATTTTGTACCGCTATGCGGTACATCTAGTTTAAAATGGATTCATCATATGTTCCTTTGTCATTTCTTTGATAGATTTTCTGGAACATTTCTGGTGTTTGGACACACCTGTTCATTGTTAGCACAGTTTCATTGTTGACTAGAAACTCCTGTTCCATCATTCTTCCTCTAGCCTTTTCATGTGTGTAACCTCGCCATTCTCTCTTACTTGCCTCCTTTGATGTTAAATTGACAAATTCTTCCTTGCTTCCTTGTTCCATGTTAAAGTCATCAGAACACTCCTAATTTTGACTGAAATGAAGTTTCATACAATTCTGTAAAGGAAATCAACAGATAAATGTGCTCTTATTTTACTGTGACCTGAGCAGAGTTGGAGAGCACATTAAGTAATAGAAGATTGCTGATAGTTGAACTACATTCATATTTGCATGGTGATTTGAGTAGTTAAATGATGCAGATGCATAGCAGTCAAGTCTGGTTGGGCAGCAACAGTGAACAGGAACAGGATGAAGAATAGCATGATGGTGATGAATGGTAATAATGGCACACTCTACCTTGTGCTTTTGGATATTATTGCTATTATTTGCACTTTAGGAACAAAAGTCTTGGTGGGCAGTAGGGGGTAATTAGTTTCTTGAGGTACTTTGGAGATAGACCTTAAAAAAGGTTTTATCTGACTGAGTATTCTTGGTGCAATGCCTCCACCTAGACTCTAGCATGGCTGATAGTCTGAATAACAGACATCATAAAATAATCAATATGGTTACTTGCACTTTCCCATGAATGGGGGGGGGGGGGGGGGTTCTTCAATTTAGCAGAGTAGTATTTTCTTTCTGGCATGTTAATTCATTGAATAACACTAGTTTCATACCACATGTACATTTTTATTTGAGTTTTAACTAAATTTCCCAGGTAGCTTTATTTGGCTTATCTCTGTAGGGAACTTTTGCTGTCATTCAGTTTCTTCTAATGTGAAGTAATTGGTACCCATGATTTAGTAGTATTCTCCCCAACACTGAACTAGCGATTATTATGCTATGTTTTCCATTTTAATTTGGCTGTGCTGACAATGTTGAGAAATGGCATAATATTTATTTATTATAAAAGACAGAAAAAATTTTTTTTTAAAAATTTTAAAAAACATTTATGTCATTGTCCACCAATCAATGGCTTCATGCTTCATGTTTCTAGACACACACAGTCTCTCTTTTTTTTGTCTCACACACGCAGTCTGCTTAGTCTAAGTACAGTAAGTGAATGCAGGTATAATGTCACCTCAAGGTTATGTCCATCATCTCATAAATACACACACACACACACCTCATTAAATAGCATGGCTAGAGTGAAATGGCGATGATAAAGTGAGGATCCTGTGGCTAGTAGTCTTTGGCAGTGGGAGAAGTCAGTGCATTGTCTCAACACAGCTCAGGTGGGGTGGGGCTTCACCAGGGAGGACTCACATCATCCCGATGGCCAGGACACCGAGGAGGATCAATACAGCTGTGTGAAAAAAAAGTGATTGATGGAAATTTTACATTGACTCAGGAATCTAAACGTCTCGCTTGTCCAGCAGCAGCGATTTTGTTGTAAACAAAATCAATTCAAGGGAGCTCAGAAAATGTGGATGACTGCTCATCTGCACACAAACGTATAAAGCCCACCCAAACGTTTGATTGGCCAGAAAACATCTTAACCAGGCATATAAATTTCGCAATGGAGCGACTCCAGACACAGACCTCAAATTTTGTGGGCAGGATAAATTCACACTGGCTCCCAGACTACCTTTACCTTGGACCACAAGCACAACACGTGGATACATAACTGGCTAGATAGAGGAAGTGGACAGATAGAGACTCTTACGGCTCCCACACACAGCTGCGTGCTTCGCGTTGCTGGAGACGCATCCCATTCACTTTACATGGGCTCACGTGATCCGTTGCCGAACTGAATTGTGGGTCCGTCGTGTCGCGTTTCTCCCGCCGCTCGCGTTGAGGAGTTCAGCTGTTGCTGCACTGACAGACGGCACCGGCCAATCAAGCCAATCTACGGACGGCACCAACCAATCACATTACGGTTTTACTTCAAGTCATTTGCATAGCTACCGTCGGGAACACCCACTGGCATGCATTGACGGAACGCAGATGTGTGTGGGAGCCGTTACCTTGTGAAAGACCGTGCTGCAGAGAAATGTTGGCCCCTGAGGTTGTTGTGGTGGTGGCAGTGGTGGTGGTGACAGTAGAGGCGTTTGTTGAGTTTGTGCTAGGAGCAACAGTTGTTGCTGTGTTGCTGCTAGTGTGCAGTGACTGTTCGCACAGTCGGGTTTGAAAGTGAACCTGTGGATTTACATGAGAATGGGTTGAATGCTATGGTCTGTAGTGTGGTGGAGATATCACTTAGGCCTACAACATGGCTCTGTACAAAAACTGTAGGTTATAAAAAAAGTGTGTGTGTGTGTTGTATATTTACCATCAGCAGAAACAGTCCCATTGGCCAGTACAATTGAAAAGGTGGTTGCAGCATTGGCACGGGATGTTGCGTTCAGGCCAATCACGTCAAACACACACTGGATGGTGGTTTGATTGATTGAAGCACTGACATTTGCAATGCTTGACTATGGAGACAAAGAGATAGGAGTCACTTTTTTATCCGGTATAGTTGATATATAAAATATGAATAGTGTAAATTAATAAATGTGATTTAATATTGTTTTGTACTCACTACGTCACTTTGAGTGGTTAGTGCACTGTTGTTCAGCAGGGCAAAGACAAACAGGACAGCAGAGTTGTTGTTAGCGCAAATGTAGGTTTTGTCGTTGCCTCCCTGTAGGAATTAACAAGAACATAAACACTATACATCAATGTATTGAACAAAATTCACAATGGTGAATGTGAATCCGGTTCAAACTCATAAGAGGTTGTTGGATGAGAAGGGAAAAAAAAGAAAAAAAACCACGCGTGCGCAGCTTTGCGAAGGTAGGCCTATCCATGGGTTTCATCCGGTCCCTTTCCACAGGTGTATTAATCAAGCATCATGCAGTCTGCATTGATAATCAAGGTGCTTGATTTTATACACCTGTGGAAAGGGATGTGATGAAACCCATGAATTCACGCGTTCACTTGAAAGACGTAGCCTATCTGATATGCATGAAGAAGGGAAATGTAGGCCTACTTACCGCACTGTCGTCAGTTGATAGAGCTACGGCGATGTAGCCGCTGGACTCTCCTCGGAGTTCAAAATTCAGGTTGCCGTTGCCATCGGACTTTGTGGAGACGAACAGACATGAGCTATCCGTCACGGGGTTGCAGGACACTGGATCAGAGAAACATGCGCGACTTGTCCCACAGGTGGAGTTGGTCACGGTCGTCTGAGAAAGAAATAGATTTTTAACAACATTTAATAATCAGAAAGAATTGCAAGACAGAGTCGGCATTTCTGCTTGAAGGCCAATATGGTTTCTTTGTTTTAATCGAAACATGTCTTTTAAGTAGGGCTGTCAAAATAACTGATTAATTTCGATTAATTAATTTGAGAAAAAATAACTGATTAAAATAATTAGCGCAGATTAATCGATTCCGTATGACCTTTGACCCGAGCCGTTCTAGTCAGTAAAAATTAGACTGTAAAATGAAGGAGAGAGAAGAAAAACGTGCTGCCTGGATCATTGATTGGAACATTTACTTTTAAAAAACGGCCTGATGGTGTTGATAAAAAATAAAGTGTTGAAAATAAAGTCCTCTGCAATGTCTGCAGCAAGGAATTTGCATATCACCGGAGTTCATCAACTCTATAATCGCACATCAATGCAAAGTGTTGATATTGAGGGGAGTGGTAATTTATTTTCATTGTGTCCCCATAATATCTGTGGCCTGAAATGCCTTGTATGTGAAAAAAAAAACTTTATTTTGAATTTGAAGCACTTTGAATTTATTTCCTCAGCATATTAGGTCATATCATAGATTATTATGGCAATTATTTGAACAGTGAAAATAATAATAAAAGAGTTTTTGAACTTTAATGTGATTATTCAATGATTCATTTGAATTTAAATATTTTAAATACTTTCACAGCAAAAATTATATATGCGATTAATTTAGATGAATTAATCACAGAGTATGTAATTAATTAGATTAATTTTTTTAATCGATTGACAGCCCTACTTTTAAGACACTTCTGAGTAGGCCTACAGTAGCGCATATTTACAGCATTAGGGAAAACATGAACGTAAATAGAAGACAAATCAGACAAAAACTTACATTGAGTGTGGACACAGTAACAGTGGACGCCTGCGCTGCGGCCAGCATCACACAAGAAAGTCCAAGAAAAATGCGGAAAAGTCTATCCATCTCTCTGTGAAGGAACATTCAATTATTATTATTATTTCCACAATTCTATATTATTTAAAATAACTTATACATAGGTGTATGTATATGTTCTAACAACTTCGTTTTCTATTATTAGCCTATTGCCGATTGATCCCATGAAGATGACAGTTAACGTAGCAACAGCATAAATAGACAACATATGATATCTAAAACGCCAACATGGAGCCAACAGTATGAAGATGGCCTTAAACGGTCACCAGACTTCATATCCAATATTGCAGATTAAAGGGAGGAAATTCAAGACATTTACCGAGCTAATAAATAGAGGCAAACTAACGTTACCAGAATAACTAGTCTATATAAAGAGTTCACTTACCAAAAATTATTCTTTGTCTTGCTTAAATATATGTGTAAAATTCTGAGTTGGCTTGTATTCGCTCCACAGATGGGCTGCGCGTTGTTCACCAAGTGCACTGGGTGCTGAGTCTGAGGGGTGGACTTTGGGTGGGTCTCAAAGTGTCATGGAAAGAAGTGAGATCGAGTTACGTCCAGGCTTCACTTATTTAACAGACCAGCACAGTGTCAAATCTCTCAATTATAGCCGAAACTTGGTGGGCATAGCCCCACAAGAATATAGTATACAACCATTGTTTTCGTTTTGATCCGTCACCACCCCCCTGGATCTGGATGGGAAGACTAGGGAGAATTAATCTCTGAATTACAGATAAAGTAAGGTTGATTTCATAAAGTTGGTGAATCACGACAGCCATAACCTCACTGCAACATTGTTTCATGTCCCCCTCCTGAACGCAGAATAAACCTGACAAACCTGCACCTACAAGGCCATGTCTTGTTGAATGTTTCTGTTTACTGATCACATGTAAGTAGAAGAAAAAAAAATCCTGAATGAAACCACAAGGACTCTTTGTGCTCCCTGCCAGGTGCACAGTGCCCTTACTAGTAGCCGACTGTAACATGACCCTGCATCTCATGACACACGTCTGTCCGGTTCTTCATGCTCTCCGATACCCATCGCCAGGGGCGCAGGAGATATTTTGAAAGTGAGGGGGACCAAATTGTGAACACAAACCCATAGTGAGATCAGATTTCCAGATATCGGATCGCCACCTCTGGCCCACTTTCGACCATCATCTTTTAAACTTGCCAGAATATTAAGATAATACCATTGATTGTTTTCAAAATATTTTTTGATAAAAAATACTGTAAAAATGGTCGAAACTGTGAGATGAGCACAACGCCAGATCTGCCCTCAGACCAGCTTCTTGCTACGTGCAATTCTACTTTTATTTATTTATTTTAGATTTATTTCACACTACTTGGGCCAATGGTAGAATACTCTAAAAGCAACATGATGTTGATATTTTATGAAGCCATGAATGAATCATCATGCCTATGATCCAAACATAGACTACATGATCAAACCTAGCCTAGTTAGGCCTACAGTACCTAAATTGTCTGGTATAAACCAAATCAACTCTCCACTCTGTGTTTGCAGTTAATATTTATGCAACGTTAGAACATGTTGGCTTAACAAGTTACCAGAACACACAGAAAATTGCAACAGAAAGTTGCCTTTATAATCAACTATTTGTTCCAACAGCATTTAAACAAAGCATTTATAAAATTGAAAATATATATATATATATTACATAAGAAGTAAAATAAAATTCTGTTACTGTAACTGTACCACATTATCCCAAGCTACAAAGAGCTCCCCACGTCTGTGACAGGCAGACGTGACACCGCTAAATTCTCAGCTTGTTTATACCCCACACTGAACACGTAAGAAACGCCCATCACTCTGGGGTGTGGTAGCCTACTCTCTGGGATTTATGCACCAAGGTAACTGAAGTATCCAATTTGTGTCTTGAAATTATGTTTGAAATAAATGTCTTAGAACAAAAACATTGGGTATAGACTTGTATTTTATAGTTAGGCTAGTGAAAACGAGTTGATCAGATAATGTCATGTTGAACAGGAGACTAGGCTACCATAAATCCTCAAATTATGCCCGGGATTGATTCTATTTATAGCAGGTAGCCTACCCGTATTTGCATATACCATACAACAATTGCCATCAGTCCACCAGCACTAAAAGACATTGCTTCGATTTAGGTCAATTAAATAACACCTCTTCTTAATATTTTATTATATTGTTGGTTGGATTAATAAAGTCGTTTTCCTACCATGGGTCTCCAACACACGTTCTCAAGCTCATTGTCTTGCCGCCCCTTTCAAGCTAATTGCCAGAGGCTGAAGCCTACTACATTTAAACACAATTGTTGCGTGACTCAAGGCATTTCAGTCTACGAATTTAATAAAAAGTAGCCGACTAAATCATGCATAATTAAACAATAACTCAATTTAGGCTACTTGGCTATGCAAAAAGGTTTCTATTACAGCACAACCCCTATTCAATGAATGGCTGCCTTGTCTCGCAATAAACAACGGTGGAAATCCTGACACTTTTTCAAATGCATGAAACATAAGAGTGAACCATCAAATATCTCCCAGATTTCAGTGCCCATCAGTCCCAACATTTAGCAATATAATCAAATAGTCCAAAAGTAAATTAAATCCCAAACCAAACCGAAAATGTTATGCTTTTGATAGCCTACCAGTATGCCGCTCCAAACGAAACGCATCTCTAATGATGGTTGTTAGTAGGGCTGTAACGATTTACGATTCGAAACCGAAATCGCGACATTCATATCCACGATACTGTGTCGCGGTGTGAAAAGGCAGAATCGCGACACACCCTTTCTAGTGTTTCACTCAGTGCATTGCAGCTTAGGCAGCCGCAAAAGCAACCCACAACTCCCGCTTTACTTATCGGTAGCCTACGTTGTCAAAAAACAAATAAATAAATAAATAATCATTTCATACCTCTCCTTGCTTTCATTGTAGACTATGTGTGCAACTTTACAAAACAGTATAGAAGTAAACCCCCTCTCCTTGCCCCGCTCTCTCTCGCGCTCCCTCCCTCTCACTCTCCCTCCCTCTCCTGCTCAATGAACACGCGCGACTTAAATAAAACATTCACAATCGTGAAAGCAAGGACGCATAGAAGACGACTAGCTAAATTACTATTAAATCCGCTTAGCATCATTAGCATGCTGCACATATTTGTTTAAAACTCTTGCATTGAAGTTGACTGATCATCTCAATACCAACGTTTCCCAAAAGGGCCTGTCCCAAAGAGAACTAGTATTACCTTGAAACTTAAACACACATGGAAACTGAACAGTCCAATCAGTACACTATGATAGGCTAAGCTATATGCTACTTTGTTTACAATATTTCCAGGCTTCAACCAGACAGCTGAATTAAAGAGGTAGAGTTGTAATAAAAAATAGTAGGCCTAGGCTATAGGCTAATCTGCATAAAGTGTGCTGTCATAAATATCAGTCATTCAGAAAAATATTTTTATATCAGGATATAAAATAATAGATATATTATATTGTAATCCTCTGGTGTTCTAAGGGAGGCTATTAAAATGTTATTTAATAAAATGTCTAGCCCCCCCCTCCCCACAAAAAAAAAGGGGGGAAAAAAAGAAAAATCGAGATTCGTATCGAACCGTGGGTCAAAAATCGTGAAAACGAATCGTGAGGTTGGTGTATCGTTACAGCCCTCGTTGTTAGTAGACAAACTGGCTTCAGATATCCAACAGAGTGAATATGAGATTGTGCAGTCTTACAGTACTGTAGATGGCTGTGGTTAGTGATGTGATGCTGTTAATGGGGAGTTTTACATAATTAGCTCAAACCTTATAGGTTATTATTTATTTAGCGTACCTATAAGGATTTTTTTCCTTATCAAAAGTGAGGGGGACGACGGCCGTCTCTTCAGCACTGCGGGGGACATATCCCCCACGTCCCCCGTGCCGTCTCTTCAGCACTGCGGGGGACATGTCCCCCACGTCGCCCGTACTGCCCATCGCACTGTCCAGGAGGCTGACTTATCAGCCTCATTAGTCCCACAGGGTCCTACCAGATGAGGAACCCGACAAACACGGGACGTCCCCCGGACCTTATGCCGACATTCACTACGTCCCCGATTGGTCCCGAACGTCATGTTCTCTAGCGGACGTTCCGGTGACCTTATTGACATCCGGAGCAAGTTATCGTTTGGATATTGCATGACGTCCGGTGCAGGACTTTCTGGGGACGTCACTGTCAGGTCCCTCGGATGACATTTGCATTTGGTCATTTCAAATACCTCCTAAGGACCCGACAATAACGTTATATCGGGGACATGGGGGGGACGTTTGTTTATTCACACATGGCAGCGGAGTTGAGAGCGCTCTGGCTACCGCCTGCAGGACGAAGACATCACATCCATGCACGACTTCACGTTACACGTCGGGATGACTAAAGTATCTATCTAGTCTCTCTAGCAGTAGCTGCATTAGCCTACCGTAGTCTAAGGCAACATATCATACAGTTTATGAAGTTGTGCGCAACTTCATAAACTGGGAAAGGGTTGTTGTTAACGTTAAACTCAAAATGTATGTAGCACATACAAAATGTATGTAGCACATACATTTTGAGTTTAACGTTAATGTATAACGTTACAAACTAGGGAAGGGATTTTATCAAATTCATGTTAGCTGATGTGATGCTTGGTGTAACGTTAGCAAAGTCGCTGTTCTTAGCTTCTAGCTTAGCCTACAATGCGCATTTCTTCAGATAACTGTCATTACGTGATTCATGTAACATGCTCTAAATAGACAGTGGTTTATTTAACGTAGTCACGTAGCCTACTTATTATCTGTTTTATTTTCAGAAACACACACACGGCCGATTTGGGACTGAACCGACTTTTGGAGCTGAATACGATGCAATAAAACTAGAGAAATGTTAAAAACAGACCACGTAGCATTTGTTTAGGGTTGTCTAGCAACAGAAGTGACTACTTAATTTGTAAAGCAAAACGATCTAGATGTAATGCTACATTGCAGAAGAATTAAGGATAGGCTACTGCTTCTTCATGACTTGTTTAAATGTCATTGTAATTTATTTGACGCATGCTCGCGTTTCAAAGTGTCACGCATAGCTGTCCACGATGTTACAGCAGCTCCTTGTGGAAACAGCAAAGAGTGCACGTATCCGATGAGATTTCTGACGGGGAGCAGAAGCTCTCTGCCTCACCAGAGCCTTACTGTTTATTAATAAAACAATGATATAGAATAGAAACATCTGGAATCTATTTATTTCATCTTAAAGTTGGCTACAAAGAGCATCCATAGCCTAGAGAAAACGATACATTTTTCTTTATCTGCAATGTTCCAGGAAGATAGGCTTACATTTATAGGCTGTCCCTCTTTGTCCCTCACAGGTCCAAGAAAACGAGTGGATATAACGTCAATGCATTCTATGTTCCATGTACTTATTTCATGTTGAGTTTTGCTTCCCAGCATGCATTGCGATTCATTTAGTATTTTTGGCTATTATTAGTTTTTAATATTTTGAAACAATATGGTTTGAACAATTTATCTACTTGACCTACTCTGATGATGTTTTGAACAATATGCTACGGGATATGCCCATTAAAACGTCGTATTAGTTTATTAAGAAAATGACACCGTAGATGTCAAAGCAGGACATCCTAGCCCGGTATAAATATCCAAGTCTACTCATCATTATTGTAATGCATTCGGAGGACGTGATTTCATACATGCGTGAAAATATGAGGTGAGTAAAGTTGATTGTGTAGTTGTAGAACAAGTCATTAATGCGTGTTCATGTTCCGTCTACCTCTCTCCCAGCAACGCTGAGACTTACAGGATGTAATAGCCTACCGTACTAAATCGCGCTTCATGTTTTTTTTTGTTTTTTTTACCATCGCGGAAATATAAACGTCGCGCGCATAACGTCGCGGTGACCATAACAGGACGTCCTCTCAAAGTCTCGTGGAAGTCTTTTAGACCTCCCGAAAAGAGGTCCGCGGGACGTAAAGGGAACCCTACACAATGTCGAGGAGGTGACGTTCGCCAGGGGACCTTTAGGGGACGTCGCCAGGACTTTATTTTGTTTACTGGGAAATCAGGGATGGACAGAGGGAAAGGGTAGGGTGATGAACAGGGAGAGAGAGAGACTTTTAGCTGTTGGGGATGCCCACTCATCAGTATCAGATAGATAGATAGATAGATAGATAGATACTTTATTGATCCCCAAGGGGAAATTCGAGTACCACCAGCCAACAGAGATGAAGGAGATGGAGGGATAGAGAGAATGGGGAAAAATGGTATAAACAGAAGGAGGAGAGGAGAATGTGCACAGAGACAGACATCCCAACCTGCAAAAAGTCATTTCAGGGAGGTATCACGAAGACCCCCCCCCCCCCCCCCTCCATTTAAATAAATAAATACAATAAATAAATAACAATACAAAAAAAAAAAAAAAACTTTAGCCTACTTAAATACTGAAATACAGATTAATATGTTTGTTCAATTATGTCTAGTCAGTACACCAAATAAGGAAGGCCTATAGATAATTGTGAAAATAAAATATGTAGATCGATAGATAGAGCACGGTCTTTGACCTGTGGAAGAAAATAAAGTGGAACAAAAAGTTAGCTGGCTTAGTTGTACTTTTATGGAGCGAACGCATCCAGCTAACAACACCATTTAGCTCAAGGTAGCTAACATTGCCAAGCATGAAAAGACCAAACTGCAAGATCTACATATTTTATTTTCACAATTATCTATAGGCCTTCCTTATTTGGTGTACTGACTAGACATAATTGAACAAACATATTAATCTGTATTTCAGTATTTAAGTAGGCTAAAGTTTTTTTTTTTCCCCATTCTCTCTATCCCTCCATCTCCTTCATCTCTGTTGGCTGGTGGTACTCGAATTTCCCCTTGGGGATCAATAAAGTATCTATCTATCTATCTATCTATCTATCTGATACTGATGAGTGGGCATCCCCAACAGCTAAAAGTCTCTCTCTCTCCCTGTTCATCACCCTACCCTTTCCCTCTGTCCATCCCTGATTTCCCAGTAAACAAAATAAAGTCCTGGCGACGTCCCCTAAAGGTCCCCTGGCGAACGTCACCTCCTCGACATTGTGTAGGGTTCCCTTTACGTCCCGCGGACCTCTTTTCGGGAGGTCTAAAAGACTTCCACGAGACTTTGAGAGGACGTCCTGTTATGGTCACCGCGACGTTATGCGCGCGACGTTTATATTTCCGCGATGGTAAAAAAAACAAAAAAAAACATGAAGCGCGATTTAGTACGGTAGGCTATTACATCCTGTAAGTCTCAGCGTTGCTGGGAGAGAGGTAGACGGAACATGAACACGCATTAATGACTTGTTCTACAACTACACAATCAACTTTACTCACCTCATATTTTCACGCATGTATGAAATCACGTCCTCCGAATGCATTACAATAATGATGAGTAGACTTGGATATTTATACCGGGCTAGGATGTCCTGCTTTGACATCTACGGTGTCATTTTCTTAATAAACTAATACGACGTTTTAATGGGCATATCCCGTAGCATATTGTTCAAAACATCATCAGAGTAGGTCAAGTAGATAAATTGTTCAAACCATATTGTTTCAAAATATTAAAAACTAATAATAGCCAAAAATACTAAATGAATCGCAATGCATGCTGGGAAGCAAAACTCAACATGAAATAAGTACATGGAACATAGAATGCATTGACGTTATATCCACTCGTTTTCTTGGACCTGTGAGGGACAAAGAGGGACAGCCTATAAATGTAAGCCTATCTTCCTGGAACATTGCAGATAAAGAAAAATGTATCGTTTTCTCTAGGCTATGGATGCTCTTTGTAGCCAACTTTAAGATGGTTTTACGGAAGCGGCCCGCTCCTACTTGCTAGCTGGGTAGCCATCTAGTATAGGCCTGAATAATGCACATGAATTGACATTAGTTAAACTCACCTCAACATGTTTCTTGCAATCATTTAACCCACCATGGGCAATGCTAACACTGTTACAAACAGTGCAGTGTGCAAAACTAGGCCTAGCATTATTTTTTACTCTTATAAACAAGGGTACACTTTGAAATGGGTCTTACATTTTCCTTTTTTTGGGCCACTGACTGATGTGGCTCTCCTCTTCCTAGATACACTGAACCGATTTAGTTCGGGAGAAAAGAGATAAAATGCCCACCTACACTGAAAACTGATTGGTTGATTTAGCGAAACTGGCAAATCAGGATGCTCTATTGGTGCTTTCGGGTTGTCTCGTAAATCATCGTACACCCACCCGTACAACATGTAGGAATGAGTGGCTTTAGGAACGCCTTTCTCTCGAGCCACGAGGGGCATTAGCAGGAGGCTAGTCATTGTTATTGTTTTGTGCTACATGTAGCCTCTAGCTAAACAGCTGGAAAACAAATTGTTACATTGTATTGCAGGCACAGCAAGACTGTGCAATGCATGAGTTGGTGACCGGATTGAAGCAGCAATGTAATCTAGTGTGTAAGAGCATTACATCAACATTGACATTACCAACACAGTACATATGCCAAAAAAATACATGCCATCTTATCTCAACTATGGGCACAGCCATGTTTGTTGTAAGGTCGTACGTCCACCTCAGGGTACCCTCAAGTACTCCGAGGTAAAGTGGGCGTGTCTGCCCAAAATGCCGCAAGAAAGCTGGGTAATTTACACTTTCCAACTCGGGCGGCGGATTTACGAGACAACCTGAAAGCACCATCTTGGATGACATGCACCACCCCTTTCTCTCCCCCCTGTCGTGTGCGCGCTACACTCAGATGCAAACGCGATTTTAGGTCTCCCTCTCGCGTGCGCGCTCTTGATCGCTCGCTCTAGATTCCGGGAGATTTTATCTAATTTGTGGGCGTCAGGGAACCGTTATCAATATGCGGGAGACTCACAGAACTTTCGGGAGACTTGGGATGTCTACAGAGATGTTCAGAAGAACTGAAACACAGCTGAGGATGCTTCGGCCTCATTCAGACTGGAAGAGGCCAGGAGTGATTTAGCAAGGATAGACCAATGTTAAAGGTGCTCTAAGCGATGCCATGCGTTTTCTATAGAGATGTCCGATAATATCGGCCCACCGATATTATCGGCCCGATATTAGCATAAAAATGTAATATCTGTTAATATCGTTATCGGATTTTTTTTGCCTTAAAACCGATAAAATAATCCTTGCGTTACACCCAAATAGTGCCTATGCGCTCCTGAAGCGTTTACCGGCGCACAGATGATGACTTCATCAAGCTGCGTCTTGAAGCATACAAACAAGCGTGGATGGCTGCAGTAACAAACTTGCTCGCTCTGTTTCAACATTATGTCTGTGGTTTGGAATTGGCCATGGCCGTCGTAGCCCCTTGCGTTGGCCGTGACGCCCCTTTGAAAATCAGAGGTTTAGGCCACGGTGGCCTTGGTGCCCCCTTCTTTAAATATTCTGCTTTGCGTCCTACTAATAGCGATATGTATTTAGCCTATGGCCTATGGCCAAATTACGCAGTGGAGAAAGTGACAGCGCAAGAAAGTGTGTCCAAATTAACCCATTCTTCTCAGTTGAACTACTCGCGAAGTAGCCTACTCATCACACAGACATCACAAGTATCACATGAAAGAGCTTTTTCTCAGCTTTTAAACGATGTTAGCCGCTAATTGCTGTGGTGAACGGTTCGCGAGAAAATTAAATAATATCATTCAATTTAATCATAAATTCTACTGAAGGTTTTGCGTCCATCTCCCTACCCATTCATCTTGGTGGAATACTTCAGAACCCTTCGTTTAACATATGACAAACCATATATCAGAATAAACAGCAGACCTTACCGAACAGAAAGGTGTAAATCAGTCCCCTGTACAGTTAGCCGTTCTAGACTAATCCCGTTTTGAATTTGCAGTAAATTTCAACATACATGGATGTCTCCAAATTTGGGATTTAAGTTTTACACTGTGTTTAAATTGTTCCACATTATTTCATAACGGGCCAAATACAAAACAAATATTACAAATGTCGCCTAGATATCGGTAAATCAGAGGACAGCTGACTATAAGAGTTTGTGAAAGTAGCCTTAATGATCACAAAATGCTAAGCATGCATCTGAGTTTCTTAAAGCTGAGCTGTGCTTAAATTGTTCAATACATGATTTCATAACAGGCCAAATATAAAATAAATGTTAAATATAGCCTAGATATCTGAAAATATTAGATGATCAGATGATTTACAGTTATATGTCATGTTTTATGTTTTTGTAATGTTTCATACAGTGATGCAGGTCTACTGCAGTGAATACAACTTTGATAATTTTAATAGCCTACTATAGTTAACTTTGGCCTTGGTGTCCTGACATGTGGCCTTTGTGCCCCCCACCAAATATGCCCAACTGAAGGCCAAGTGGCCTTGCCCCTAAAATGGTGAAATTCCAAGCCTGATTGTGGGTATGGCCCGTTATGAAGGCCAGTCAGTCTTTTAGCCCCGTTCATTGGACTAATACTAAAGGAGGACTTTGTTTACTACTCTGGAAGGTCTGGACTGAAACTTTGTGCCTTCCTTGTTCTTATTGCACACTACCTTAATGTTGCATCTCTTTGTTGTTGCTCATGTAGAGCAGTGCTGATTGAGCCCAGTTTATAATTTCAATGATTGCATTAGCCCAAGTAATGGGCTAGGGACAAAGGCTGCTTAGATTTGTACACCTTAAAATGTTTTATTTTTTGTACTTCACCTCAAGCCTGAAGTATTTTTTGTAGCTCAAACAAATGTTTTCAAAATTGTGCAGTATAGTTGCTTGCCACATTGTAATTGACTCATATTTGTGCATTCATTCAATTAAGGTGATTGAGTTTTAGTTAAAGAAACAGTTCATGAAGCATCCTACAAATGCAGGCTCATTTAACACAGAAAAAGGGTAGCCTGTCATACACTATGCCTGTTATTTTAGTTGGCTTTACATTCTGCTATGTTGCAAGTATTTTTCTTATTTTGCACAGACAATGTTAACATTTGGAAAGCCTTGTTGCATTCAAGAATGCATCCAGTGGGGCATCACAATAACATTAAGCATGTTGTGTTAATTCCACAACAGGAGATATGTGATGTTACCTAAATTAGTTTGGAGGAAAAATAACCCATATATCGACATCGGTATCGGCTGATATCGGAATCGAAATTTGAGAGTTGGACAATATCGGCATATCGGATATCGGCAAAAAAGCCAATATCGGACATCCCTAGTTTTCTAGGCTAAAACATTTTATGTCACTTACTGCAAACATCACCTAACCAACCGCTAGCATGTCTGTGTCCTGAATACACTGTAAATAAAATGTGATCTCTGTGGACAGCCCAGGCTCCAAAAACGGCAACAAAAACAACCTGGGCAAACGTAGCCCATAAAAACATAACAAATTGTTCCAGCAAATCACAGACAAGATGCACGAGAACAGCACGGGAGGGAGGGCGAGGAAGTAGCGAGCTAGCTCTCTGTTTTGTTTGAAAGTCAACAGAAGTGACGTTACCCAGCATCGCTTAGAGCATATTTTAACAGTGTTGGGCAAGTTACTGAAAATTAGTAATTAGTTACAGTTACTAGTTACTTCTTTCAAAAGTAATTCAATTACGTTACCAATTACTGTATATCAAAAGTAATTAGTTACTAGAGAAAGTAACTTTTGAGTTACTTTTAAGTCTGCTTTTAAAATGTCAATATGAACAGTACTGAACAGTCACACACACAATAAACCTAATTTTTGGACCTATTTATTGTAGTTTCAACGGGCCTTCAAATCAATAGCCTTGTGCATGAGTTCTCAAACTTTTTCCGACCACAAAACATTCTACAATGCATGAAGGCCTCCCTGACCTTGTTTTGCGCCACCCTCACCATCTAGGTGGTTTGATAGATATGTACAGTACACTGCCTACTGCTTGCCTACTACTTGCCTTCTGCAATATAGTAATAAGTTATTATTATTAAGCGGCGGTCATATAGGTTTAGTCAGATTTTTTTATTTTTTTATTTTTCGCATGTCCAAATTTCCGTCAATGATTCCCGGGACACTGAAAGACCGGGGTAGACGAAACTTGGTGGGCATGTAACCCCATATGGATAGCATGGAACCATCGTTTTTCAGTTTTCTGTGAATATCTCGAGAACCGTAAGGTTTAGGAGGACCATTTTTTTTTGTATGTTGATCTCAAGGGGCCATGTCAACCCATTCCATAACCACTCATTTCATGTATAGCGCCACCTAGTTAAACACAAAAAAGTAAAAATGAGGTGTTGTAATCGCAGGTATCTGTGACCTAACATAGTCAAAACTGCACGAAATTGGAAGTGTAGGATCATTATGAGACCTTCTGTATGCACGCCAAGTTTCGTGAATTTCCGTTCATGGGGGGCCACACAATAAATTCATTTATGTTAATATACACCAACTGGCCTGTAGGTGGCCGGAGACAGTTTTCTGTGAATATCTCGAGAACCGTAGGGCCTAGGAGGTCCAACTTTTTTTTGTATGTTGATCTCAAGGGGCCATGTCAACCCATCCCATTACCACTTATTTCATGTATAGCGCCACCTAGTTAAAAATTAAAAAGCAAAAAATTAGGTGTTTTCATCACAATATCTCTGGCTGACATGGTCATAACTGCACGCAATTGAAAGTGTAGGATCATTATGACACCCTCCGAATGCATGCCAAGTTTTGTGTACTTTCGTTCATGGGGGGCCTTACAATAAAACAATTTATGTGTACATTTAGTGACGTACACCAACAAAGATTCCCGGGACACTGAAAGACCGGGGTACACAAAACTTGGTGGGCATGTACCCCCACATGGATAGCATGGAACTGTCATTTTTCGTTTTGATCTGTAGCCCCCCCGCTGGACTGGACCCCCCGAAAGGAGGGTAGACCAGACACAGTTCTCTGTGAATATCTTGAGAACTGTAGGGCCTAGGATGACCATTTTTTCCGTATATTTGCCTCCAGGGGTCATGTTAACCCAGTTCATGTGCACACATGTGCACAAACAGATACACACACACACACACATTCACAGTAATCATACGTATGACCAGGGCCGGCCCGAGGCATAAGCGAACTAAGCGGCTGCTTGGGGCCTCCTGGCCACCAGGGGGCCCCCAATCGAGTTTCTTTTTTTTTTTTTTTACATAATAAATAACGTAAACAAGTGACATCAATGAATGAATAAATGAAACAATTATCATTCAAATCAAGAAAATTATGATTTCATGATCAATATGCCTGCCTACTGCTACTGTGTCTGCCAGCCTTTGAGTCACGCGCATAAAGTAGACACCTCGGTGGATAGACAATTCGTGCAGACACTGCAACAAGTTCAACAATCGGAAGAGACGGTAATGTTAAGACAAGTCACAAAAAAGGACGTATCCCTCTGGTGCCGAAAACAGAACGAAGAAAATGACAGAGGAGGAGAAAAACGAGCAAGATACAGGTATGTTTTGCATGATTATTTTCAGTATGTTTTGTGCTTGAGGTAGCTAGCTAGCTGTCATGATCTAATATAAGCCATCACCAGAGCTAAATCTCCGCCATCAACAGAGAAATGTCTCCCATTAATATATATTTATCTAGATGTATTTCAGATGTCAAGGATATTGGGATTGTTTTGGATGTTCAATCAAGCATGTATCCTAGCTCTAGGTGGGCTTATTATGTCGTAAATTAAAGTTAGCTAGCTGACTGAAGTGGACATTAGCACTACAGTAGCTACATGAAAACGTAGCTGAAGGCAAATTTACCACAGATGGATTGTTTCTGATTTCGCACCTGAAAGTGTTGATAGTTTATTACTGCTCTATAATATGTGACATAGTGGTAAGTCTGATAGCAACAACAGACTAAGCCCAGGCTCCCAGTCCCAACCCAACCCACTGACTAGCGCGACTCTGGGCATCGGTAACGTTCCAGCTTCATAGGCAAAGATGGAACAGCAGTGCGCTCTGCTCTAAGATCTTTGGAGAGAGATGGTAGTGTTTGAGAAAATATACCATGTTGGGTGGGGAGACTTCTGTGATGAAAATAAACTTACATTTGATTAAGATAGTGGCAAGTGATGTAGCGGTGCTACCCTAATATTTAGGCTGCAGTAGATCACCATGTTAAGGGTTCACCATACTGCAATTAAGTATACTCTTTTGATTATGCCTCATTTGCCAATAGAATATGAATTGTTACATGTGGAATTGCTTGTTATTTGAGTGTAAGTAATGATAGCAAAATAAACTCATTATGCTCGATCAACTATGCACTTATGCAATATTTTTTTTTTCAGAGACACTGTTGAAGTCCTTTGGAGCACATCTCTACCTCTACCTAACTCTACCTACCAGAATGTGAGGTTTTCTTGATGGCAAATGGTTACATAGCCTGTTAATATGACACGACACATTTAACATTGTTTTTTTTTAAATTTATTTATGTATTTATTTAATCATTGCAGGTTCGTCCACTGCAGAGTTGCAGATGCCTAAAAACCAGGAACGAAGTAGGAATAATTATCTATTTTTTGGGACATTTTATTTTTGATTATTAATGTTTGTCTATTTTGTTTTTATTTTGTAGTTGAAAATTGCTCATTTAATGCACATTTGCGGATTTGTTCAGCAAATCTGTTGAAAAACAAGTCATTAAACTGATATACTTGTTTACAACAAATACAAATGCTGTTGTATTTTGTTATTTGTCAATACAACTTCAGTAAACCACCCTTAGTGCTTCACTTTGAATATGAATGTTTCAAATAAATCTGTGATTTTAGTACCCTCTAAGATTTGGTGACAGGGTTGGTGTAAATAACAACTATATTAATACATTGGTTTACCAAGCACATGGGGCCAGAAGTCTAGATTGGAGCCCCAAAACATTTTTGGCATGTGAGCAAGGATGGATTACTGAATGAGCCTACTGAGCCCAAGAGGTCAAGGGACCCTGAACCCCAAGTAGTTGTGTGAATTCACTACCAATAAGTCAAAAAGCAAAAGGCTATGAATCTGAACAAATTTAGGTACTGCCCTTCTCCAGCTGACCATCCCAAAAATGCACCAGAATACAGGAAATCACATCTAACCCCCCCCCCCCCACACACACACACACACCCGTTTGTACCCACATTTGCACAAACAGGGTAGGGGGAGAGGGTCCTTATGCATCTGTGTCCAGGGGGACAGTAGTTCATAATCAGTCGCTGTATTAATACATAACCTCACTGTATTAATTTGTAGGCTGTTTGGAGGTTTCTTTATCTGGTAAGTGAAATCTGCATTTTCCTCTCGAGTTAAACGTGTGCTTGCTTGTGCCAAGGCTATATATAGGCTACCGTAGCCTATTGGTGTTGTGGCGTGGCTATGTTGTAAGAATGAGAAATTGATATAAGGAGGCTTTTGCGCAATAGGCGAAAAAGAGCGGAGATAAACAACAATGCGCTTTTACTGTAGTGGAGCTTACGAGATGGAAACGAAAGGGAAAAGGCTTTTAAGATGCCCATTTAAATTGTAGCGTAATGCACTCTTGTGTGTTTTAGCATAAATCCGAAATAAGGAGGAATGTGAGGAGGCTCCTATTAACTGTAAAGAATGCATCTGCAATCTAAACATGAAACACAATCGCTGGAAACACAGCTAAGGTCGGGAGACAAAGCAGCAAATGTGCATCTTGTCTGCAGTCGTTCATTCAAGATCAGAGTAACGCAAGTAACGAACTCTTAGAAATTTCAGTAATTGTAATTGCGTTACTGGATTTACAAAAATACTTCGTTACATGCTCGTTACCACTAAAAGTAGTGGAATTACAGTAACGCGTTACTTTGTAACGCATTACTCCCAACACTGTATTTTAATGAAATTCAGAAACTTGGAGCAGCTGAAATAACCATTGAACAACAACATTTCAACTAATCTCAACACTTCAGACGAGGGGTGATGAGGCTTTACTTCTCAGTCTTTGTGACACAGATGCTAGCTAGCAACACTGGAAGCTAGAAAGAGAGAGGGATGCATAGGGAGAGACAGGAAGAGGAGAAGAAAGGGAGGAGAGGGTTGAGAGTGAGAGGAAAGGGTGGGGGATGAGCAGGAAAGATAGTAAGAAGAGGAAGCTAAATGAGAGAGGCAGGGTATGAGAAGGAAGGAAATAGGAAAAAGAAAGAGAGAGAGAGATGCATGTGTAACCCAGGTTACTATTTGAGGTAAAAAGACCAGACTACGCCACTTAAGGCCCCGCCCCTTAAGACTTGTAATTAGTGTAGAGAACTCCCACACAGGTACAGTTGTATGAAACAGAAAGACAAAGACTGATATTCCAGTGACTGGGCAATGTTTATTTAGAAAAAACAGGATTATATTAAAACACTTCAGCAAGATAAATTCATCAATAGCAATCACTTTATTCCAGTATGAAAAGATAAAAGCAAGGTCTCGCAAGCAATAGTAAAGGCTGAAGTACTGGCGGTCTCATATAATAAGCAGCGCTAAGCAACAATTAGTTTAACAGCCAACGAGAGTGGTTACCTGGATGTAGGGAGAATGGGGGAAGTTCAACACAGCAACCACGCCACGTGCTCCAATATCTGAAATGTGTCACACACACACATAGGCTACACAGCAAACTACAAAATAGAATGGGGGTGCTCATCAGCCCTATGCCTAGTTCACCTCATGCAGTGCTGGAAAAGGAACAACCCAGCATCCCAACACCAGTACCACGTTCACAGGCTCTGTTAACACAAAGAGAGAGAGAATAGAGATGACACTAGCCTAATGCAACCAAGAATTTGGACCGCCAGTACCCAAGCTGAGTGCAGATGGAATCCTATGCAGAGAAACAGCAATCATTGCCCAATCATTGTCTTAGCATCACAGGTAAAGACGCACATCCATAACTGACAAAGAAACAAAATAAAATTAAACAAACAGAAACAGGCAAAACAGCAATGGCAACTCCTGAAACACACAGCCAAACAGATTAGTACAGCACAGCCTCAATACATCAGAATCAACATGTTAATCATGTATAGTGCATGCCACTCAAGAACCAGTTCGCCATACTTGCATTTCCGTACCTACATTTAACATCCGCACAGCACACGCACATATGTAGCCCCTCTCGGAATAACAGCAAGTCGTTATCAATGTCCGTGAACGCTCACGCAGAAGCTGAACACCGCAGAGGATACCCGCAACTGTAGGGAAGTACAATGCAGTTAGGTTACGTTATAAAAAGGTAATCTTAACACACAAACAGACCAACCTTGCCGGGATCTCCATTAAATCCCCACAGCTCGGAGTAAAGTGGAAAGACAGAACACGCAGCCCTGTTACGGCTGCTTCCTGGTTTTATTGTGTGTGGCTGCAATTACTCTAATCAGTGTAAGTGTCGTCAGGTGTGTGTAGCAGGAAGCTTAGGTCTTACTAGGCCAAAATGTAAACACGGGCGCCCCGGAAGTAAATAAAGTTTTAAGGTTATGGCAACTTGACCAGTGAGTGACGTAAACCACATCACTCCCAGGTTACACATTAATTTAAAGAGAGATAGGTTGAGGGACTACAAGATGGATAAAAGGGAAAAAGGCTAGAAAATAAACAAAAAAGCATGACAAAAAATGAGCACAATGAAAGTAAAAGAAAACAAGAGACAAAATAAAATATCAATCTGTCATCACTCATTAGAGCTTCAGCCTCCAAGTATCAGAGACCAAAATCAATTTAAATTCGGCTGTGGATTCAAAACACAACTTATCGTGTTTGTTTTAAAAGGTTTCACATTGATATTATTTGGGGTCTTATTATCAGTTCCTGAATCCAGACACAGCCAAGTGACCCTCTACATTACAGGGGTCTCAAACTCCCGGCCCAATTCCGGCCTGCGACCTAATGTCACAATTATAATGTAATTCGGCTTGAGGGTATTTTTAAATTGTGACAAACAACGACACTGATTAAAATAGACGATAGATCCAAGTATGGTGACATGTCATTTGTACTCTCCTCCACCCGGTCTCGAGACCGATTTCTGCTTTCTCGGACTCGTCTCGGACTTGTTCCTTCAAAGACTCGGTCTTGACTCGGTCTCGGACCACAGTGGGAGGAGAAGGACTCGTAATTTCAGACCGAGTCTTTGAGACCAACGCATTTTTTTATGTTCATATAAAAAACCCACAAAACACATAACGACAATAATATTAAAATGCAATGTTGGCGGGCATTATTTGAAAATGACATCCTATGGTGCAATGCAAAGATACTGCCATCTGTAAGCCTAACCAGGGTAGGAATTTCAAGGTGGCCACGTCATTGCCCCTTGCGTTGGCCGTGATGCCCCTTTGAAAATCAGAGGTTTACAGGCCACTGGCCTTGGTGCCCCCTTCTTTCAATATTCTGCTTTGCGTCCGTTTAATAGCGATTTTTATTTAGCCTATGGCCTGTCAAAATAATCTTAGCATCACAGCGCAAATTAATTCAGTCTTATGCAGTGGAGAAAATGACAGCGCATGTCAAGAAAGAAGTGCGTCCAAATTCACCCATTCTTCTCAGTTGAAATAGCCTAGGCCTACTCACGATCGCTAAGTAGCCTACTCGTCACACAGACACATGTATCACATCACATGAAAAAGCTTTTTCTCAGCTTTTAAACAATGTTAGCCGCTATATTGCTGTGGTGAACGGTTCGCGAGAAAAGTAAATAAAGTGCTCGAATTACGTGGGAGCCAGAGGGAGCCGAGCTCCCATAGAGTGAGGACTGGCTCCCATGAAAGCAACAAAGTCAAAAATCTGATGGGGTCTCTCATATCTGAAGGTGTCTGGCATTGTAATTTAATCTTAAACAACCGCTCATTATCCTTCCCTGTGCGATCTCTTACCATGAAAAACGTTCAATTAAAATATAGGCTACTACGGGACGTAGACCTACCCTACGCTCTCTCTTGAACGCAGCATGACTGCCTATATGAGCAAATGTGGTGTCAAATCCACATTAAATAATACAACTCAAAAGAAGTCCGCACACCGTGGATGTATACTGCAGATGATGGCTTTAATGCACTCCGGAGCATTGGTGAAGCAATTAAGTGAAAGCAAAGTAAGCAGTGAGCAGTGAGCAAAGTGAGCTAACATCCTCTGGCTGTTGTCCAGCCTTTATACCCCTTCAAGTCATCCCAGACAAAACCCACTTTGTTTACAGATAACTAACCAAGTAACGTATGGTACTTCACCTTTGCCCTCTCATCCTGTCATTCATACATTCTTTAGGTTTTGTATACATTTCCTGTCACCAAACCTTATCTATGCCATTTTCTGCCAGGCCTGCTCTTTCCTTAAACCAGTCTTCCTTTCCCACACTGAACATACTACAGAATTCAGTTTCACAAAACAATGATATTACACAGAATAAAGATACTACATAAAAGATATATATAAACTTAAAGGATATATTTCAATAAAGGCCACGACACAAACCGTATACGATTGACAGCACTCGCAATTCTGAAGAAGTCACCCTGCTTTGATGCGAGTGTGTTGTCTATTTACATAGGTGTTTATTGGGCTAGCCTACATGGTTCGATACGTGCTGAAAAGTCCTGTTTGCTGTTGAACTTGCGCTTCACCTCTTCAATGTTGATTGACAAAGCCATAAATTATGACCCATAATGCAGCCTACTTCAATGATTGTGTGAACTGATCTGTAGCTATCCTCTGCCATTCAGAGCTCTGGAAAGTTCACAGATATTTTGAAACACCTGTTAGCAATCTCTGATGGCGGAATATTTAATGGCTACCCGACAACCTCTCAGCAAATATCAAAATTGTTCGTCTATTTATTGCCACGGTTCAACACACGAGACGACTGAACACCCAGGTGTTGTTATTACTATGTGTACATTAGCCTATAATACTAGAACATAGTTTGGCTGCAATGGCTTTATTAATTTCTGCCAGTTAGTTCATTTTCCCTGTGTATAAGTTATACATGCATTATTGCGTTTGACACTGAGGATAGCCTATCTGAGACAGTGGTCTGGTTAAAATGAGTTACATTGTTAAATAGAGAATGGCACTCAGACTAAATCGTTTAGTCTATTTCTTTGTATTGTGAAATTGAAATGAAATATGGACTATTACAATCAATAATATGTTGAAATTAATTAAAAGGAATCAATTTCTATGAAAAATCTCTGTCTGTTGTATGCGTGTGTAAAAGTAAAGCCTAGGCCTACCGTGCGCATATACTGCGCAAAAGCGCCACTCGCGCCTAGGCTATTTAATTGTATAGCCAACTTTTTATGAGATAGAGAGACCCCCTTAAAGGAACACGCCACCCAATGTCAGTAGTAATATATGTTCTTACCTTAACTTTCACGAGTTGAGTCATACCTCTCCCGTGTCCGTACGTGCACTCAAACGCTCTGGTGCGCGGCTGGACTGTGTTAGCATGTTGCTATGCTAGCGGGCTTTGACGGCAACTAAGCGTAGAAGTAATCAAAAACATCCACGTTTTACCGACTTAAATACAGTTGCACGAGTAGTTGATAGAAATGCTACGGCCAATCAACGTGAAACGTGGCGATTTTCCAAGCGAATAAACCGGAGAACTACAATGTGTGGCGCAATAGCACTTGGGAGTACTTCGACCTAGCGTAGTAGTATTGTTAACACCTAATTGTAGATCCTATCCACCACAGAGTTTAGAATCCATGCTGGATCGACCCTCAGCCTCTCCCTCCCCTCTGAGCGAGAGAGAGGCACACACACTAAAGATGCGCTGATGGGCTATTATTTCAACCATAACTGCATAGCAAAACTTATCATCCATCAGCCATCCATCAACACCAAAGTTTTTTGACCAATTTTCGAAACGGCACCCGCCGACCATCCGCTGGTTGTTTTAATGTAGGCTATATGGGTGATAAAGCGCTGCTGACGTGAGGCTAGAAAGCCCTTGCCTGTTCTAGGAAGACTGATCCAATGCAGCAAATATATTAAAAGGCTAAAGTCGTACATTGGCTATGTTGTAGCCTATCCCCAGAATATCAGCAGCAAACTCAGTCTCTGTCTCGCAAAACAGTCTCCAAATAAAACGCACATCGGCCTGTTGCCTTTTCTGCCAGCTTGTGACAATATATCGTCCAAAATGCTTGATTGCATTGCATTCTCCACATTTTTAGCTACATTTTCATGTACCACATCAGCATTTTTGTTCAGTGAATCTTTTGTAAATTGCTTTACAATTACCGTCGGGCCTATAGGCCTATTGCCTGGCTTGCCTCAGCTTCGGTCACGTCCTTTTACAATTTTATCATTGTAATAAAAAACGCAATTTGCCACATAATTTCAACATGCTCCTGGCCTACTAATTAATGCCTATTGTACTTTATTTTTTGCAAAAAGAAAGAAATCCTTGATAAAATAACAAGTCATTCACATTATAGGCTACTTTACACACTGTTATGTCAGGGTGACTGAAAGCCTGTTCTGAAGACTCCCATTCATTTTGACTGCACGAGCGCGTCTTTTTCAGACAGACAGCGCAATTCATTTTAAAGCAATTTACAAAAGATTCACTGAACAAAAATGCTGATGTGGTACATGAAAATGTAGCTAAAAATGTGGAGAATGCAATGCAATCAAGCATTTTGGACGATATATTGTCACAAGCTGGCAGTATAGGCAACAGGCCGATGTGCGTTTTATTTGGAGACTGTTTTGCGAGACAGAGACTGAGTTTGCTGCTGATATTCTGGGGATAGGCTACAACATAGCCAATGTACGACTTTAGCCTTTTAATATATTTGCTGCATTGGATCAGTCTTCCTAGAACAGGCAAGGGCTTTCTAGCCTCACGTCAGCAGCGCTGTATCACCCATATAGCCTACATTAAAACAACCAGCGGATGGTGGGCGGGTGCCGTTTCGAAAATTGGTCAAAAAACTTTGGTGTTGATGGATGGCTGATGGATGATAAGTTTCGCTATGCAGTTATGGTTGAAATAATAGCCCATCAGCGCATCTGTGCCTCTCTCTCGCTCAGAGGGGAGGGAGAGGCTGAGGGTCGATCCAGCATGGATTCTAAACTCTGTGGTGGATAGGATCTACAATTAGGTGTTAACAATACTACTACGCTAGGTCGAAGTACTCCCAAGTGCTATTGCGCCACACATTGTAGTTCTCCGGTTTATTCGCTTGGAAAATCGCCACGTTTCACGTTGCGTGGCCGTAGCATTTCTATCAACTACTCGTGCAACTGTATTTAAGTCGGTAAAACGTGGATGTTTTTGATTACTTCTACGCTTAGTTGCCGTCAAAGCCCGCTAGCATAGCAACATGCTAACACAGTCCAGCCGCGCACCAGAGCGTTTGAGTGCACGTACGGACACGGGAGAGGTATGACTCAACTCGTGAAAGTTAAGGTAAGAACATATATTACTACTGACATTGGGTGGCGTGTTCCTTTAAAGACAAAAAGATAATTCGAGCCCTGAAATAATATTATTAAATTTAATCATAACGTCTACAAAAGGTTCTATGCCCATCTCCCTACCCATTCATCTCTTTGGAATACTTCACGAACCCTTCGTTCAACACATGACAAACCATATATCAGAATAAACAGCAGACCTTACCGAACACAAAGGTGTAAAGCAGTCCCCTGTACAGTAATCCGTTCCAGAGTATTCCGGTTAAATTAAACATGTAATTTGCAGCAAGCAAGGTCTACATTCATGTCTCCAACTTTGGTCTTGGGGGGCATTAGGGGGTAATTAGTTCCTTGAGGTAATTTGGAGCTAGACCTGAAAACTGTTTTATCTGACTGAGTAACTATTCTTGGTGCAATGCCTCCACCTGGACTCTAGCATGGCTGATAGTTTGAATAACAGACATCATAAAATAATCAATGTGGTTGTTACTTGCACTTTCACATAAATTGGGGGGGGGGGGGGGGGGGGGGTTCTTCAATTTAGCAGAGTAGCATTTTCATGCTGGCATGTTACTTTATTGTATAACACTAGTTTTATACCTCATATATTTGAGTTTTAACTAAATTTCCCAGGTAGCCTTATTTGCCCCATCTCTGTAGGGAACTTTTGCCGTCATTCAATTTCTTCTAATGTGAAGTAATTGGTACCTTTTACAGCTATGATTTCAAGGTAACACTGAACCAGAGATTATAATGCTAAGTTTTCCATTTTAATTTGGCTGTGCTGACAAATGTTGAGAAATGGAAGGAGTATGGCTGTTTCAGATAACCACTAAAAACTACCAAGAAAGAAATAAAAAAAGTGTGCATCCATTAGATAGATAGATAGATAAATAGAGATATATACTTTAATTATCCCACAGGGAAATTCAGTTGTTTCAGCAGCCTTAAGAACATACAGCAAGCACACACACACGTACATATATAGTCCACATACATTACATTACAACAAGAAATTACTTTCACCCACAAGACATAGCATATGCATAGCTGTCAAGGTACCATATACATCCAAGTACCAAAATGTAACTGCCTAATAAGACATAAATCAAGACAATTGCTTCCATATTAGATATAAAAGATTAAAAGATAAGTTGTCTCTCTCTACTCAAAGGAGAGTTGTTGTAAAGTGCTATTGCTGTGGGTAAGAAGGTTTTCTTATATCTGTCCTTACTGCAACTGAGTTGCCGAAACCACCAACTAAAAACACTTTATTGTTTTGCCAGTGTACTGTGTAGGGGATGTGATGCATTGTCCATGATGTGTAACAACACATGTTAATATCAATAGATAATATTTATTTATTATAAAATACAGAAAAATAAACCTTATAAAAACATATTTATGTAATTGTCCACCAATCAATGGCTTCATGCTTCATGTTTCTAGACACAGTGTCTTTTTTTTCTCTCTCACACACAAACACACAGTCTGCTTAGTCTAAGTACAGTAAGTGGATGCAAGTCACCTCAAGGTTATGTCCATCATCTCTCACACACACACACACACACACACACACACACACCTCATTAAATAGAATGGCTAGAGTGAAATGGCGATGATAACCATCATATAGTGACGATCCAGTGCATTGTCTCAGCACAGCTCAGGCGGGGTGGGGCTTTACCAGGGAGAACTCACATCATCCCGATGGCCAGGATACCGAGGAGGATCAATACAGCTGTGTGAAAAAAAAGTGATTGATTTGATTGAGAAAAAGAATTTACATTAACTCAGGAATCTAAATGTCTCGCTTATCCAGCGGCAGCGACTTTGTTGTAAACAAAATCAACTCAAGGGAGCTCAGACAACGTGGATGACTGCTCATCTGCACACAAACACTGAAGTGCCCTTGAGCAAGGCACCTAACCCCTCACTGCTCCCCGAGCGCCGCTGTTGTTGCAGGCAGCTCACTGCACCGGGATTTGTGTGTGCTTCACCTCACTGTGTGCTGAGTGTGTTTCACTAATTCACGGATTGGGATAAATGCAGAGACCAAATTTCCCCTCACGGGATCAAAAGAGTATATATATATATATATATATATATATATATATATATATATATATATACACACACACACACATATACATATATATATATATATATATATATATATATATATATATATATATACTTACTTACTTATACTTATATAATGGAGCGACTCCAGCCACAGACCTCAAATTTTGTGGGAAGGATAAATTCACACTGGCTTCCATACCTTTGGACCACAAGCGTAACACGTAACTGGCTAGATAGAGGAAGTGGAAAGATAGAGACTCTTACCTTGTGAAAGACCGTGCTGCAGAGAAATGTTGGCCCCTGAGGCTGTTGTGGTTTTGGCAGTGGTGGTAGTGATGGTGGTGGTGACATTGGAGGCGTTTGTTGAGTTTGTGCTAGGAGCAACAGTTGTTGTTGCTGTGTTGGTGCTACTGACATTGGACAGGTCTAGCTGTGCAGTGACCGTTCGCACAGTCGGGTTTGAAAGTGAACCTGTGGATTTACATGAGAATGGGTTGAATGCTATGGTCTGTAGTTTGGTGGTAAGATCACTTACAACATGGCTCTGTACAAAAACTGTAGGTTATAGAAAAAAAGTGTGTGTGTGTGTGTTGTATATTTACCATCAGCAGAAACAGTCCCATTGGCCAGTACAATTGAAAAGGTGGTTGCAGCATTGGCACGGGATGTTGCGTTCAGGCCAATCACGTTAAACACACACTGAATGGTGGTTTGATTGATTGAACCACTGACATTAGCAATGCTTGACTATGGAGACAAAGAGATAGGTGTCACTTTTTAATCTGGTATAGTTGATATATAAAATATTAATACATTGTAAATTAATAAATGTGATTTAATATTGTTTTGTACTCACTACGTCACTTTGAGTGGTTAGTGCACTGTTGTTCAGCAGGGCAAAGACAAACAGGACAGCAGAGTTGTTGTTAGCGCAAATGTAGGTTTTGTCGTTGCCTCCCTGTTAGAACAACGAAGTGTTTAAGTGTTTGACAACAATAACAAAAACACTATACATCAATGTCTAGCTTATTGAACAAAATCCACAATGGTGAATGTGAATCCTCTTCTCTACTCATAATAGAGGGTGTTGGATGAGAAAAACACGTGCGCAGCTTTGCGTAGGTAGGCCTATCCATGGGTTTCATCTGGTCCCTTTCCACAGGTGTATTAATCAAGCACCATGCAGTCTGCGTTGACAATCAAGGTGCTTGATTTTATACACCTGTGGAAAGGGACGTGATGAAGCCAAAAAGCCACTCAACTCTTTTACCAGCCACTATAGATACAGTATAAAATGATTAAAATGTGCTAAACCTACCACCAATGTTGGACCGAATTCATAATTGGCCTGCACAATAGCAACAAAACTAAAGGTCAATAGAACAGCATTCATATGCCATAGTGTCATACAAGTGGTGTGGCTCCTTTAAGACAATCATTTGTGAGTTCTGGAGCTGTCCAACTTTATCTAACTATACTGTGTAGCCTACTATATATATATAGGCTATATTTAACATTAAACATTTATTTTCTATTTGGTCTGTTATGAAATCATGCATTGACCCATTTAAGCACAGCTCAGTTTTAAGAAACTTAAAATACATGCATGCTTAGCATTTGTGAAAAGACATCATTAAGGCTACATTGACAAACTCTTAACCATGAGCTGCCTGTATATTCTCTGATTCTAATATTTACAGATATCTAGGTGATGTAAGCACAGCTCAGTTTTAAGAAATGCTTAAAGCCGAAAGACCATGTTGAATTTTGCTACAATTTATTTCAAAACCGCATTAGTCTGGAACAGCTAACTATACACGGGAATGCATTACACCTTTGTGTTCGGTAAGGTCTGCTGTTTTTTCTGATATATGGTTTGTCATGTGTTGCGTGAAGAGTGTGTACGATATTCCACGGAGATGAATGGATGTGGAGATGCATGGGCGCAGAGAATAATTATTAAATCTCTTTGAGTTAGTTTTCTCGCGAACTGTTTATCACAGCAAATAGTGGCTAGCACCATTTAAAAGCTGAGAAAAGGCTCTTTCATGTGACATGTGTGATGAGTAGGCCTAGCCTACTTCTCGAGGAGTTCAACAGAGAAGAATGTGTGAATTTGGACGCACTTCATAGCCTTGTAGTGTCAAAAAGTGAAGCGCTGCGCCATGCGCAGGAGATTGCGGCTCACTGGTAGTTATTATAGGTAACTTCAAATCAGCGTGATTTACCCTTATAAGCTACTGCACATTACAAGATCTGTACGAGATGATTCGCAGCACTGAAGTGAGAAATTATTTAACTCTAGCGCATGTGAGCGCTCCCCCTCATTTCAACCTGAATATTGGTGGGGACATTTCAGTCGTAATTTGACATTGGTGTGGACACGTCCTTCGGTCCCCACGCAAATCTACGCCCATGGATGAATCCCATGAATTCACACGTTCACTTGAAAGACGTATCTGATATGCATGCAGAAGAAGGGAAATGTAGGCCTCCTTACCGCGTTCATGTCAGTTGATAGAGCTACGGCGATGTAGCCGCTGGACTCTCCACGGAGTTCAAAATTCAGGTTGCCACTGCCCTCGGACTTTGTGGAGACGAACAGACATGATCTATCCGTCGCGGGGTTGCAGGACACTGGATCAGAGAAACATGCGCGACCTGTCCCACATGTGGAGTTGTTCACGGTCGTCTGAGAAAGAAAAATAGATTTTTAACGACATTTAATAATCAGAAAGAAATGTAACACCGAGATGGCATTTCTGCTTGAAGGCCAATATGGTTTCTTTTTTTTTAATCGAAACATGTCTTTTAAGACACTTCTGAGTATACCAGTAGCGCATATTTACAGCATTAGGGAAAACATGAACGTAAATAGAAGACAAATCAGACAAAAACTTACATTGAGTGTGGACACAGTAACAGTGGACGCCTGCGCCGCGGCCAGCATCACACACAGTCCAAGAAAAATGCGGAAAAGTCTATCCATCTCTCTGTGAAGGAACATTGTATTATTATTATTATTATTATTATTATTAATTCCACAATTCTATATTAGGCCTATTTAAAATAACTTATACATAGGTGTAGCCTATGTATATGTTCTATAACAACTTCGTTTTCTATCATTAGGCTACTGCCGATTGATTCCAGTAGGCCTACTTAAGATGATTGTGAACGTAGCAACAGCATTAATGGACAACATTGGTCTATATAGAATATATGTGATGTCTAAAACGCCAACATGGATGCAACAGTATGAAGATGTCCTTAAACGGTCAGCAGACTTCATTAATATCCAATATTGCTGATTAAAGGGAGGAAATTCAAGACATAAACCGAGCTAACAAAGAGAGGCAAACTAACGGTACATAAGTATATAATTACAAAGAGTTATCTTACCAAAAATGATTTTGTCTTGCTTAAATATAGGATATGTGTAAAATTCCAAGTTGGCTTGTATTCGCTGCGCGTTGTTCACCAAGTGCACTAGATGTTGAGTCTGAGGTGTGCTTCCCCGTGGTCCGCTATTTATGTTAACAGGTGTGACATTGCGTCACATCCCCGTTGCATTATTTTTGGTTGACATCATGATACGTACGCGAGGGGTGGACTTTGGGTGGTTCTCAACGTGTCATGGAAAGAAGTGAGATCGAGTTACGTCCAGGCTTCACTTATTGAAGATTATCCACAATGAACAATTCCACAGACCAGCACAGTGTCAAATCTCTCAATTTATGTAGGCCTAATCGTAACACTTGTGTGCCAAATAATAGGTAGCCTATAAGAAGCACTACAAGTAGGACGACCAATGTTACTGCCATTTACTGCATATAATGTTACAGCGTCTACTACAGATACCATCAATAATAATAATAATAAGAAGAAGAAGAAGAAGAAGAAGAAGAATAGTAATATATTTAGCTCTAAATTGTGTCTCACAGAGGAATTGAACGACCGTATTTTAACAATGAAACTCTTGCCTTGTTTTCTCACATGACAAAAATAATAATTGTATTAATATCTCATGACTCATATAAATGTGTTGTTGTAAAGGAACATTTAGGGCCATCCCCTTCACACATCCAGTAGTAGCTGTTCTGCAGGCATGACAAGATCGCAAGGACTGCAATGCCCATGGAAACTGTCCATGAAAACTGACTGTTTTCTTGGCTCTTGACAGACCAAAATAACATTCTCAGAGATAGCCTACCTACATAAAACACAGGACTAGTCTGTTCAGGGAAATATTAGTATCTTTGGAAATAGCAGCATGTCAATCTGGATGGGAAGACTAGGGAGAATTAATCTCTGAATTACAGATAAAGTAAGGTTGATTTCATAAAGTTGATGAATCACGACAGCCATAACCTCACTGCAACATTGTTTCATGTCCCCCTCCTGAACGCAGAATAAACCTGACAAACCTGCACCTACAAGGCCATGTCTTGTTGAATGTTTCTGTTTACTGATCACATGTAAGTAGAAGAAAAAAAATCCTGAATGAAACCACAAGGACTCTTTGTGCTCCCTGCCAGGTGCACAGTGCCCTTACTAGTAGCCGACTAGTCACATGACCCTGCATCTCATGACACACGTCTGTCCGGTTCTTCATGCTCTCCGATACCCATCGCACTGTCCAAGAGGCTGACTCATCAGCCTCATTAGTGCCACAGGGTCCTACCAGAGGAGGTTAGACAGGTAAGGTCTCGCGCCGTATACTCAAGGCCGTGCGGGTGTAAGTAAGTATAAGTATACTCTTTTGATCCCGTTAGGGAAATTTGGTCTCTGCATTTATCCCAATCTGTGAATTAGTGAAACACACTCAGCACACAGTGAACACACAGCACACACTAATCCCGGCGCAGTGAGCTGCCTGCAACAACAGCGGCGCTCGGGGAGCAGTGAGGGGTTAGGTGCAGGAGCAGTTAGGTGCCTTGCTCAAGGGCACTTGAGCACACCATTGTTTGCCGTTGAAAAATAAATAAACGAAGTGTTTAATCCATCAACCAATGTGCTACCAAGTGAGGTGATGTACAAACGTTTCGGTCCTCAGACCTTCATCAGTGCAAACCATACACAATGACGTGACGCCTATTTATAGTCTGCGTCTACTTGGTGGCAGCTCTGTCAATCAACCTGACCCCTAGCTAGGTTGAAGTGTAGATTCAGAGAATCATGAGATAACAAGGCCCTCAGGCTCATTACAGTAGACATAGTCATAGACAGTAGTCAAGATAATGAATAAAATAAAATAAAAATCACATGAAAAATAGAAAAACAAGAAAAACATAAGGAAACAAGATTAACAAAAAGCAAGTGAATATTAAAAAAAATAGATGGATATTCGGATATATCATCAGCAGATTGAACATTCCCAGATAAACCAGCTCAAAGGAAGCAAGTCAAATCAAAGTCATCATTTAACCCATGTGGATGTAATGTTTTGAGGTAGTAGATCCAGCGCGCTTCACACTGAAGGAGCATCTGTCCTGTACAGCTTCTCCTACGGGTAGAAGAGACTCTATCTATTCCTAGAAATTTAAGCTCTGAAACGAAGTGGTTATAGCTTCTGCGAAATGACGCGCAACTGGCGATTTAGGGTCCTGCCTGCTAATAGCACTGCGGTGTTCATTGAGTCGGACTCTTAACTGTCTCCTTGTGCAGCCTGTGTATTGCAAACCACAAGGGCAATATAGCAAGTAACATTAGTGGAATTGCATGTAATGAATTTTCTGATGTTGTACTGTTTGCCAGTGGAATAGCTAGTGAATTGGCTGGTCTTAGTGATCGAAGTACAGGAAATGCAATTGCGGCAGGGAAAGAAGCCCGTCAGATCATCCAAGCGTTCGCGGGGACGCATTGAGTGATTGAAGGTGTCCGAGTGGACCAGCCTGTCTTTTAAGTTAGCAGATCTGGAGTGAGTAAAAAGGGGTGGGTTGGGAAAAAGCTCAGCACATTTGGGATCAGCCTGAAGAACATGCCAGTGCTGTCTAATGACATGTTTGATTTGTTGGCTGAGGGGTGTGTAAGTTGTGCAACAAATCAAAGGTGGATCGCTACGCTGGGTGTTCGATATGGAGCGATCAAGATGTACATGTTTGCGTACTTGTTCCAAGGCACTATCAAGAACCTCGGAGGTATAGCCTCGTGCACAGAAATCCATGTAAAGTGCTTTGGACTCAAAGTCGTCATCTCTATGACAAATGCGTCTAATGCGTAAAAACTGACTATAAGGGAGTCCCTTCTTACTCGGTGCAGGATGGAAACTTGACGCATGTAGATAGCTGTTCATGTCTGTGGGTTTCTTGTATAAAGTGGTGTGTAGATTGCGGGTGTCAAGAAAATGTATGCACTTGTGATCAAATTCAAGACTGAATTTAATGGAGTCAATGAGACCATTAAAATAGTCATGAAAATCACGAAGATATGCTTCTGTGCCCTTCCAAATAAAAAATAAATCGTCTATATAGCGCCTGTAAAGCAGTATGTTGTCAGGAAATGGATTGCAGCATGGATGTGGTGATGCTCAAGGTAACCCATGAACAGATTAGCATAATCATGCGCGAATGTGGCACCCATGGCAGTGCCACGAATCTGTACGAAATAATAATTGTTGAACAAGAGTAATTTTTAGTCAGTACCAATCTGGCCATTTCAGTCAAGAAAGACGTGGGAGGATAGCACTGTGTGTGTGTGTTCAGAAAGAACTCTAACGCTAGGAGTCCAGAATCATGGGGAATGTTAGAGGCTAGTGACATCCATGCGACCAAGAGGATGTCGACCTCATCTAGACTAACTTTATTAATGGTGTCCATGAAATCACCTGTGTCTCTCAGGTAGGACGGTAAGTTGGTGACCAGGGGTCTAATATGTGCATCAATAAATTTAGAAAGGGGCTCAGTGAGAGACCCATTACTAGACACAATGGGACGACCAGCAGGTACTTTATGGTATTGCTTGTGGACCTTAGGCAATGTGTAAATTAAAAATGTCAACCTCCCTTTTGAAGGACGCTGTAGGATTACCAGTCAGCTTTCTATAGGAATCAGCGTCAGACAGTTGTCTTAAGACCTCATGTTCATAGTCAGTACGGTTCATGCATACTATAGTCCCCCTCCCTTATCAGCACTTTTAAAGATAATATTGTTATTATTGCTCAAAGAAGACAATGACAATAAGTGCTCTTTAGTGCAGTTAGACCATTTGTAATTGGGTGCCGACATATATATGGAATCTATGTCCTTATCAACCAGTTTACAAAAAGTGTCTATGGCGGCATTATTCACAGGTGCTGTGAAAGTGCTCTTTGGTTTAAAGATAGCCTTACGCGTTCTGTCCAAGCTGTCAGTGGTGAGGGGTAGGCCAGTTCTGTCCTTGTGGAAGAAATATTTCAGTTTGATGGTGCGGAAAAACTTGAATAACTCCACTTTGGTCTGGAACGGGTTGGCCCGGGGTGTAGGGATTAAAGAGAGTCCTTTGTTGAGAAGTTCCGTCTCATCCTGGTTGAATGTCACATCAGATAGGTTCAATAGTAGACTCTCTCTCTCCGGGGTCTGGTGCTCCAACGTGTCGGCTGATTGTTGCGTGTCGATGTTCCTCTCCCTTTTGGCATTGCGCGACCTCCTGTCCCTCCTGTGGGTCTTCGGGGCGCATTGGCTTGGGGATGGGATGGTAACGTTTCTCTGTCGGTGCCAGGTTGGTCAAAAAAATCCCCTTTGCTGTCAGAGAGAAGTTCACTGGCCAGGATTCAGAGGTGAGAGCGTCTCCAAAGCGGACCCGCCGGCAGGGTGGTTCGATGTCCCCTCTAAGCCATGGATAAACATTGTTGTTCTTATAGTCCATAGTGTCTCGTCTGAACTTGGCCACTTTCTTCTTATTAAGCTCTGATTCATACCTCTCCACAGCGGTTTTCATTTCCTCCTTGAGTTTGCTGAAATCTTCAGTCGGCGTCATTGATTCCAGTTGGGATGAGAGATTGTCGATCTCCGTTTCCAGAGAGGTCAGGTGTTTTTTAGAATGTTCAATGACGAGGACAGTGAGGTCCAGGGAAGCCTTGTTTAAAATCTGACACCATTTTTCACATTATATACCAGAGGAGGACATCAGGGATGGACAGAGGGAAAGGGTAGGGTGATGAACGGGGAGAGAGAGACTTAGCTGTTGGGGATGCCCACTCATCAGTACCAGATAGATAGATAGATAGATAGATAGATACTTTATTGATCCCCAAGGGGAAATTCAAGTACCACCAGCCAACAGAGATGAAGGAGATGGAGGGATAGAGAGAATGGCGAAAAATGGTAGAAACAGAAGGAGGAGAATGTGCACAGAGATGTTCAGAAGAACTGAAACACAGCTGAGGATGCTTCAGCCTCATTCAGACTGGAAGAGGCCAGGAGTGATTTAGCAAGGATAGACCAATGTTAAAGGTGCTCTAAGTGATGCCATGCGTTTTCTAGGCTAAAACATTTTATGTCACTTACTGCAAACATCACCTAACCAACCGCTAGCTGTCTGTATCCTGAATCACTGTAAAAAAAACGCGATCTCTGTGGACAGCTCCAAAAACGGCAACAAAAACAACCTGGGCAAACATAGCCCATAAAAACATAACAAACTGTTCCAGCAAATCACAGACGAGATGCACGGGAGGGAGGGGGAGGAAGTAGCGAGATAGCTCTCTGTTTTGTTTGAAAGTCAATAGAAGTGACGTTACCCAGCATCGGGTATCATAGGGAGAGACAGGAAGAGAAGAAAGGGAGGAGAGGGTTGAAAGGAGTGAGAGGAAAAGGTGGGGGATGAGCAGGAAAGACAGTGAGAAGAGGAAGCAAAATGTGAGGACAGGTATGAGCAGGAAGGAAATAGAAAAAAAGAGAGAGAGAGAAAGAGTGATGAGTGAATTTAAAGAAAGAGGGATAGGTTGGAGGAAGGACTACAAGATAGATAAAAGGGAAAAAAGGCTAGAAAACAATCAAAAAAGCATGACAAATAAGTGGACACAATAAAAGTAAAAGAAAACAAGAGACAATGAAATAGCAATCTGTCATCACTCATTAGAACTTCTTAGTCTCAGAGACCAAAATCAATTTAAATTCAGCTGTGGATTCAAAACACAACTTATCGTATTTGTTTTAAAAGGGGTCACATTGATATTATTTGGGGTATTATTATCCACAGGTGTGCCAAGAAGCACTCTTTGAAAGACTGGAAGAATGACTGGAACGGGCACACACACACACAAAACTCATACATCTGAAGCCCAGCTCAACGTCTAACTTGTTATCTGTGCATAATATGGTTTTGGCCACATCTATCAACGTCCAGCAGAGGAGTGTCACCTTTTGTCTCCCACTACACCACACAGCAACTCTCTTCGCTCCGCATGCCTCACTCTCGTCGCAATGGACTGAATAATATTTTTCAGCAGGTTATACGCAAACCAATTGGACTAATTTAACATGGAATTTTCTTTTTTTTATTATTTATTTTATATTATTTTATTTTTATTTTTTACTTACGTTGTACATCTTTTGTCTTGTGTGTCAGTCTTGTGTGTGGACTGTGGAGCACTTTGGGTTGCACTCTGTGCATACAAAAATGTGCTATATAAATTAACCACTTAAAAAGCGTCACCATCTCAGTATACCCACTTAAAATAGGATACATATTAACATTTGGGGTTGGAAATATGACTTTCACAGTGTTGTATATTGTTGTTAGAAAATGTAATCAGCATACAGTACTTAGACATCATATCAATCCTAGAACATCTCATGTATCTTAAACCCCATTTACAAGATGGGCCTGGCACCAGTCCAGTTGATGTGACCCATATAGCCATGACTGTGTGGGAAAAAATTGTTTTGCACAAAGTACGTTTCAGATTACACTGAGACAATAAAGACAAAAGCCATCAACTTAACACACAATGTGGCGGGCCATTTCTTTCCTAAACCTGATAGACAAGGCTTTTCAGGGGAATTTTTCTTTGTACTATAATTATGCTGTTGGCATTTCCCAACACGGCTCAGATTAGTTTTAGCTATCCTCCAGTATCCATCCTGTTTGCCATCAGACTTTCCACTGTTTAAAACTAAACATAAAACTAAACTGTCACCAAAAACAAAACTTAAAGGATACATAACAAAAAAAACATAATGGCAATTAAAAAAAAAAAACAGGAACTCAATGACAGATGAGGAAAGTGATAAGACAAATGATAAGGAATTCACCACTGTGATACATGTGATGACGACTACCTAAATGCCATCCACATGAGCAGGTGTACGCAATGGGCTGTTATATCACGACACACACACACACACACACACAAATACCACGCATGCGAATGTGATTGTGAATTGTTCAATTGTTTGTCTTTAGCCTACAGGTGGTCATTAAGACCAAAATGAACAAGTTCACACACTAGCCTATCAGGGTACAGACAACAAGACAGACTACTTACACGTAAAGGGAAGCTGAGAACATGTATTGTGCAACACATATAGGAATACATATTTTCCTATCCGTGCTCCTTAGATGAATGTGAGTGATGTGAGGATAACAAGTGCTTGGATCTTCAGAAAATCTGTAGTTGAAGGAGGGTGTGAGCATGAAAGGAGTTTTTGGACTGAATTTCGGACAGAAACTCTGTGTAGTTACATGTCTGAATTGTATAAATGCTGTTTATAAAAAAGTTGACCATTAAAGAAATCTGCTTTGCTTGACTGGAGTGTGGACAATGTGAAAGTCAAAGTTTTCTCAGACATACAATAAAAAAAATGAAGCATTTATAGCATTTAACTAGCATTTAAACAGTTTATTTTTATTTCCAAATACATAAACATTGTACAAATTTCAGTTGCTAAAATACAGTACAAAATAATTTAAAAATCTAATCTGATGATTGCTTAGGATAGGAAGATGGGATTCTTCACAAAGAACATCTCCCAGAACTTCTACTTCTACATTTTCAAACCCATTTCAGAAGTGAGGATAATGATCTTTACTCACTTGTGACATCAGGCAAATCATTTTTATGGTAATTTGAGTAAAACCTATTCATTAACAATCTAGTAAAATATAGCTCTGAGAGGTTGTGATGCCACAAAATGAAGTCAATACATTATGAAATTATACATTTTGCATCATACACAAACAGAAAATCATATTCAGCTTTTCAGGTGTTGATATTTAAGTAATTCTCCCCAATTTACACCAGGAAAAAAAAATTGGCACTACAAATACAGAGCTGTTTCTATCTACATAACCTACATCCTGTAACAGGCACTTCAGTGAATCACAACCCAATGTGCAATGTAGATTGGACAAATAACAAATCAAGACATAAAAACTGATACACAAACAATCTAGACATCATATAACAACTGGAATAAATGTGACACAACAAAAAAATGTGCAATAACAGTGAAAAATCTGACGTCGTACTGGTGTAACTATAGTTTCCCCTCATGTAACAAACCTGTGGTTTTTCGTCTACTTCAAATAGACATGGACGCAAACAGATGGATTAGCATATTTTATGCACACCCTCAGACAACTTCACACCTACCGATATTTCTTTTTTACTGAACAGGATAGTTCAATCAATGTCATGACTCAGACTCTAAACTTGCAACGGCCTACAGCAGTGTTTCCCAAAGTCTGGGTCGTCGCAGGAGATTTTATTTGGGTCGCCAGCACAATTTATGTTGTGTTATAGGCCTAACTGATACCATTTGTCATTTGATACCAGGAAAGCTAACAGTTTTCTTTTAGGATGTAGATTGTTAATTACCACAGTCACGGTTTTGTCATAAAAGCTCATGAAACTGGCGCATGAAACTGGGGGACGAACGCATCGCAGAGGGGGTGCCAGCATGGATATCTACCTCTCAAAATGAAACCGTTCTGTGGGGCGCCTGCCATGTACCTCGCAGTTGCAAACTGCAAGGGACATGAATCCGCCTATTTGCACGAACATTAATAGATACCAGCTCCTCAACTTTACCGATTCAAATCTAGTGACCGTGCTGTCAACTAAAGCAGACATCCATAGACCGGACATAAGGCCATTCAACTTGCATACAGTTTCGATTGCAGATGCAATCTTTAAAGTTAATAGCAACCTCCTCACATTCTTATTTCTGATTTAAAATGCACAACAGTGCATTATAGTTTACAATTTAAATGGGCATTTTAAACACTATTCCTCTCGTTTTCTAACTTCGCTAACTACAAAGTAAAGGTGCATTCTTCCGGCTATTGCGCAAACGCCTCTTGTTCTGATATAACGACTATACAATATAATATAATACAACAATACAATATAACGACTTGAGTTATTTGCTGTTTACATTGGAATTGACGTCCACAGTGTTATGGACCCATTTGTCTGTAACGCAACGTAGCCTAAAACATTTTTTTTTAGAAATACAGGAACAGCTTACTATGCTGACGAATGACGACTGCACAACATGCGAAAATTTCCCCTACTCTCGGATGCGCATTAAAACGTATCTTTTCGGTAGTCATTTCCAACTTTTCACGCTGATGGTGCTCAAAATGCAACACAACCGTGTTCAAAGCAGGGATCCTATAGCAATGTATGGTTGGGGGACGCATAGAAAAGTTGGAGAACCTGTGGCCTAAAACAATATTGGTGGTTGCAGGGTAGATTTGAAGTGAAATGAGTCGCGATGGTCTGTCATTTTTAGAAAGTGGGTTGCCAGAAAAAAAGTTTGGGAAACACTGGCCTACAGTGACTATTGTGATCTGTGACAGGCCTACGTACATTAGCCTACCCAGAACCCTCACAAGTAGAGGAGTTTCATCTCATGTATGACTTCATACACACAAGTGTGTCACCAGTGCTGATCGTGGTAAACACCATCCACATCACACGCTCTATCCCAGTGCCCCACAAGTCCGTAACAGTATAGTCTTGCTTCATATAAATTATTGTTGTGTGATGATGAGTACTAATAATCATACAAAGTTGTCGTCCCTTCCTATTTGGTCACAGCAAAAATGCTGGGTCAAAGTTTCAATCAGACATGTCAAGTTTTTTTTTTTGTTTTTTTTTAGAGACAAACTGGTGATTGCGCAAATGTAGTGTGCTGATGTTCTACCTAGGAAGGGCCATCTTTACAATTTCCACAATGTCGCAATATTTGTGCCTTTCTTCTTGATGTTGTAATTGGTTTCTATGACGAGCATGATTAACACATTAACTATGTGTGTGACGGCTTTGGCTCCATTCAAAGATCTGGAATGAAACTGGACCTGTTTGAGGGTCACATGAAACACTCAAGAAACTACTTTTGGCTGGAGTCCATAAGTGATGTCGCATCCACTTCATGAGTACCACACCCACTCTCACTACATCACCATCATCAAAGACAATTAAAGCTATGACTGCATGAGTAACACTGGTGTTTGTCCAGTATGTGTGTGGAAAAGATAAATATGAAAAATGGCACAAGATGTGTGCGTAGAAAATGGCTTTGTGTGCTCTTTGAATTTAGTTTCCATTTGCATTGTCCCAAAGATTGTCTCTGCTTGGCAGTTCAGTGATGTGAGGCAGTGAGGTTCATTGAAACGGAAACACATACAGGGTCATTACCAAGAAGAATTTGTGTATGTGTGTGTGTGAGAGAGAGAGAGAAGAGGAGTCAAATAAAGGGGAAAGTAGGAAAGAGAGTTCCTCCATCACCACTCAACACCAGGGACATCCACGACTACTCTTCAAGCTGAGCAAGCTTCTTTGCATCAGACTTCAAAAACTCATCACCCTCATCATCTTCCTCCTCCTCCTCCTCCTCCTCCTCCTCACTCTCACTCTCCTCCTCCACGTCCACCTCGATCCCGTCCATGGTCTTCTGCAGCTCCTCCTTGATGTGGTTTAGCTCCAGCAGGCCATCCTGCAGGTCCTTGCAGACCTCGCGCAGCTTGGCGGCGAACTCCGTCTTGGCACCCTTGCGCAGCTCCACTGAGTCCTTGGCCAGGAAAAAGACATCCAGCGCCAGGAAAAGACCCGACATAACGCCCGTGGTTACGCTCATCACCTGGGCAGCCTTGGCGGCACTACCGGCAACGCTAAGGACCTGCACGGTGCTCACCAGGGACTCGGTGTTAATGAGCAGCGCTTTACCGGCACGGCCACCCTCCTTAGACAGAGATGGAGAGATGGATGGATTGATGGATGCATAGACAGACATATATGTATACACAAAACAGACATTTCGGTATATTAATAATATACATCACAATAAATAAATGATAATAAATAGAAAGTAGAGGTCTGCACTCCCGCGGTAGACCCGCGGGTCCCGACGCAAAAGAGTGCGGAGCGGGATGAGAGAGGTGCGTTCGCGGGTGCGGGACAAACCGATTATTTACTGCACTCCCGCAAATTAAATATGTGCATAAAATTAAATATGGAAATGATTAAAGTAGTGTTCATAACTATAGTTCAGCTGGATGTTCTGTTAGGCAGCATTAAAAACGGGGTTTAAGCATAACTGACGGATAGCAGGCCTATAGCCTATATTGTCGTTTACGTGGGTTCAATTAGTTCCTGCTGCTCATTGTCAAAACTTGAAATCGAAAGCATGACAGAGGAAGAGGGCACCAGACTAGGCCTACTTCAGTTGTTAGCCTACATTCAGAACCAAGAAACTGACATCTGGAGTCTTTCTCAGGTGTGTGTGCTCCTTTCGAGAGACAGAAAGAAAAATAGGCTATCCCTCCTGCATGCGGGCTTTAGCGGGCGGGAGCGGGACATCATGTTACAGATGCGGGCGGGAGCGGGACTAAAAATGACACATTAATGCGGGAGCGGGCAGGAGCGGGACAGAATATTGAGGGAGTGGGCGGGCGCGGGACTGAAAAATCAGTCCCGCGCAGACCTCTAATAGAAAGGTCATAGATAAACAGACAGACAGACAGTCGCAGCTAGACACACATAGAGACAGACAGACAGTCACAGCTAGACATATAGAGACAGACAGACAGTCACAGCTAGACATATATAGAGACAGACAGACAGACAGACAGACAGACAGACAGACAGTCACAGCTAGACAGACAGACAGGCAGACAGTCACAGCTAGACATATATAGAGACAGACAGACAGACAGACAGTCACAGCTAGACAGACAGACAGGCAGACAGTCACAGCTAGACATGCGTCCAGTAGCTTATATGACACACACACGCAAAAAGAGAAAATGCCAATCAGAACAAAGAAAAAAACAAAACAATAATGATGAGACCTTCATAACATGCTTGACGTTCTGATTCATTGCACGCTTGGACAGGCTCTCCATGTACTGCTCAAAGTGCCACTCTTCCAGAGTCTCCATACCCGTCTGCAGAGAGGCAGGGAGGAGGGAGAGATGGACAGATTTGAGAAGGGGAGAGAAAGAGTATCATTCATAAATGTTCACAATGTCGGGTTAATGGAAAAAAAAGCTACATAAGATATACTTCAATTCTTAGTAATAATAGTGTTCCTGCCCTCAGAGTGAGCCCCTTACCTGCAGAAATTCCAGGCACTCCTTGATGTCTTTGATCTCCTCCTGGTAGTCCTGGATCATTTTTTCTACCTTCTTGCGGTCGGTCTTGGAGTGCACTGTGTCGGTAATGTTGGCTGAGGCTGAGGTGAGTCCACCGGCTGTCGCCACGCCGATGCCCACTGCCGTGACGATGAGCGAGGTGCCCAAGGTGAAGGGCGCCAGCACCAGGCCAGTGATGGTGGTGATGCTGCCAGCCACGCTGGCCACACCGCCCCCAACACTGGCTGTCACCGTCTTCTTATGGAAGGTGTCGGCTGCGTCGGCCAGGGCCAGCAGCTCAAGGATGCGGCCTTGCAGAGAGGCGCCACGCATGTTGAAGAGGCGCACGAAGAGACGCGCCGCCATGAAGACACGGTCAGCTGCTGCCTCCACAGCACTGAGGGAGAGAGAGAGAGGTAGAGAGAGAGAGAGAGAGGTAGAGAGAGAGACAGAGAGAGGAAGGAAAGAGAGGAAGGAAAGAGAGGGAGAGGGAGGAGAGAAAGAGGAATGATAGAAAGAGAAAGAGAGAGAGGAGAGAGAGAGGAAGAAACGAGAGAGAGGGAGAGAGAGAATAGAGAGGGAAGAGAAGGAGAGAGGAATAAGAAAGGAAGGAGAATAAAGAAGAGAGAGAGATAGGAAGGAAAGAGAGGAACATGAAACACATGACAAATGAAAAGATAAATACAATATTTAAAGTGAAATTGTATGAACGTTTAAGTTAAAGGTACACTATGCAAGATGTTCACCTTTACGAAGCCAATTTGATGGTAAACGAACTGGTAATAGGCAAATCATTGAGCTAGCATAGCTATACAGCATACAGTAGACGTAGCGAGTCGCTACCGAGAAAACCAGCCATGCAACTTCAAAAACAGTGTGAAACATCACCTTGTCAATACAGCTCTTTGGACAGTTTTTTTAATCCTTCACCTCCACAACAAAAGCATTTTCATTGTGTACAGGGGGGATACGTACAGTAACTAATAAGCTTTTTACAACAGCAGAGTAAAATATATCGCAACTCTAGAGGGAGCTCTACAGTCGCCAAAAATACCTAAACCTGCATAGTGTACCTTTAAAGTAACTAAAAAGTAACACAAAGTGCAAAGTCTTAGTGGACGTACAGTTCCTCCTCGCCCTCTTCAAAACTTGTGGACTCATTCCAGTCCTCCCAACCTGGCAGGAATATAAGCACAGTAAAACACATGCTATTTACAGTATACCCTCTCGCACCCACAAACAAACACAAGTAATTACCCACCTTCAACTGTTCTCCACCAGTGCAGTAGACCATCTTCATCCTGAGAAAAGATACAAATCTCTTTACTGATCTCTTTGTCCATCATTCTGGGCCCAATCAGGGCCCATGTGCACACACAAAGGGATTACAGATATTTTACATACAGCCTCATTCTCCAGAGGATTGCCTTGACCTGGCACTGGTACCTCTGCCATCTCCACTGGCAGGATCTCCACAGTCTGCTCCTGTATATATATTATATACATATACATATTATAAAATATGACTTAAACAATGAGATTGGATAAAATGTGCTTTCTATCTCACAAACATGCAAACATGCTAACATCCCATAACATTTGGAGTTTAGCACGGAAATCTTCAAAACACTTAATTAAATGCACAATTTCAACTAAATGTATTTTCAGACAGTATTTTACGCATTCAAATTTGGAAATTGTAACCATTTTCTATGTTTTAGAATTTCAATTAATGAATATCTGTATTTCAGATATCACCTGTAATTGTCCCCCCGGGACCAAACAAAATTTTACCGTAAAAGTCAAATAGTGGAACTACTGTGGCAGGGTGTTTCAGTGTCCTGGGAATTGTAGACCAAAATTTCAGGAAGTTGATGACAAAAAAAAAAACATTTCATATCCCTATATGACTACTACACTAGTGGCGGTCATCTATCTATAAAGAAAGAAGCGTCTGTGTGTGTGTCTGTGGCACGCATATCTCGCTGACCGTTTGTCAGACTGACCTAAGATTTCGTATGTGGCTCGCGCGTGGCACAAAGGTGTGCACTCGATTTTTAAGATTTTTGAATGCATATTTCAAAATATGCTTATTTACGTAGGACGTTAATCGCTGCACTGCACTGTTTCCAAGGGGACCAGTTTCAGGGGAGCTCCACCCTATGGATCGTGTACTGACAGCTAGGTCTCACTTTTTATGATAGTCAGTCGCAATTTTAAAAACAGATTACTCGGGAACCGCTTGTGGGTTAAGATGCAAGATGATTATCATGTCTGACCTCAACAATAAAGACTCCCTGTATGCAGTTTGCGTGCATAAAATGATGACGCGGATTTTGCAACAACATGCCAACAAACACGGGGTAGGTTATGTAGTGACCACTCAAAATAAAAGTATGCAATAAATTGACGCTTCGAATAGCCCAGGCTACTTTGGACTTGAGACTTTGACTAAACAGACGACAATTCCGACTGCAAGGTCCCAAATTGAAACGAGCGATAGGCTAATGACACATAGACAACAAGTGGCAGACTGAGCGACGTCACTTATGCTAAAGTCACATCATTGCAAATTTCAAACAATGATGCATCATTCCACGTTGCAAATTTCAAACAATGATGCATCATTCCACAAAATGGTTTGTCTTCAGTATTAGGAAGTTATTCAGCAAGCTTACCACACATTTAGCCTTAACTCAAAACAGTTGTTAGAACATGTCATTCTGATCTAAAATGTCACATGCAGCATGCCTAAATTTACACGTTTATTAGAGGCCACACTAATTATAGGCTAATATATTATATATTCAGTATTCATTATTGAATGCTTAGCTGGAATGATGTTTCCCTATCATCCTATTTTTAAAGCAGGCATACCTGTGGGCATGTAATTGGGCTACGGGTTTTCTTCAGGAATGGCATGTTTGAACGGGCACTGCACTAGTACAGTATATAAATATTGGATTTGACACCCCAGTCTAAAACAGCCCCCCATGACTATAAAAGGATAGCCTGACGTTCCCGCCCTCAAATGTTGTGGGCGTGACTAAATTCGACTGGCACCCAGGCTAAAAAAATGAGAGTCTTAGCCTGAACTCTGAATCTTATTTTGTTACTGAGATAACGTTATGCCATTTCAACTATGGATTGACATGACATAGAAAACTGCACCAAATGCCAGTATTTTATGTGTACCACTTTTTAAAAAAAAATATTCTTGTAAACCGATTTTTTGTCAAAAAATTACACTCTAGAGCAGTAACTTGTAGATTTGTCACCAATTATTTCCTACTGATGAAACAACACCAGATCATTTTTATACAGCAACTGGAAAATGCATATTTTTGAATGTGGAGCACTCTCAAAACCATCACAAGCAGCAAAAAACAACAAAGAAAATGTTTACAGACAAAACCAGGTTCACCAAGATTCGGGCCTTTGACTGCCAGACTAATAGTTAAACTTAAACATGTAACACATTTGGGGCTGAAGGCGACACCCATGTCCCCACCATTTTATATCTAAGACGGAAGCGATCAAATTCTGTTACATGATGTATGCTACCTCCTTTGTCGCTGGTATGACAAAATTCAATTCCATGACCTTTCCAAAACGTTCAATGAATTTACTAAATGCCTTGATTTCTCCAGGATTTTACACTCCAGGATTTTATAGAACACTGAACAACCAACCACTTTGAGGTGAAGTATGGATTAGGCTAGTGTCTGTACTCCATACAAAGTCTCACATGATACATGCACAACTGTCAGGGAGAATATTTTCAGTCTAATAATAAATCACTCAGGGCATTTGGGCCATTGCCATACACATAAACTATGCACCAGGAAATTTTACCCACATACCCACAATCAATGTTTGCTATGTGGTCTGGGCATTCTCATGCGAATCCAACACTTTAGGTATGCTAGAAATGTCACATGTGTAACACATTCTCCTTTTCCATGAGGTGTTAAAGGTGATTAACGCAAAGGTGTTGAAAGTAAGTGGAATTAGTTCCTAGGGAAGCATGACCAGACGTGACTCTGAACCTTTTCAGAACCTCTGAACCAATTCAGAACACAACCTGTGGGATGTCAGTCACGAGCCTGGAAATCCAGACCCACATCTAGAAAGATTTAGGGTCTGACTATGAGTAATGAAAATGGCCCAACTCGAGGGGCGGCACCAAGCATGCATTTGAAAATATCACTGCATGCAATTGGATAACACTACGACCAATGTTTACTGACTGATTCCGGATTTCGATGTATTGGATAACACTACGACCAATGTTTACTGAATGATTCCGGACTTCGACGTCGCAGCACTGTCGTCATGTTTAACTCGCCTCTGGTCCACGTATATCAGATACACAGATGTGATTGGTGCAGCTCGGCTCCAAAGGCATGGGTACTGAGCATCATTAGTGATTGCCATAGTGACTCGCTGAGCAAATTGAAATTGTGCTCTCACAAGAACTCTGAAACCCACCCATAACTTAATCAAACCCTCACTCATCTTTGTCATGTAAAATCAGATCGAATGCCTCAATTTGGAATTTATCTTCACAAAACACTAGCTTTGAAATTTCAGTTAATCTTCTAATAATTCTCATTTGTAAGACCATCCCCTCACATACAAACACGTTGATATACAGTATATCTGGACAAGTGCAACCAGGATGAAGTTTAGGGTGGGGTGGGTAACATGAGGACTATGCTGTATGGAAATTCTAAAGTAATTACATAAGCTTGATCAACCTGAGGACACTTGATAGGAGGATGAGCAGACACAGCTACCTGCCCACACACATATTAGTGACAGCTGCAGTACCATACAGAAAACACACACACACACACACACACACACACACACACACACACACACACACACACACACACACACACACACACAACCTTAACCCTAGAATTTCAAAACAAAATCAATAATTTAAGACATAATCTATCTATCATAATCCATCAGCCTCAACTATAAGTAATCAGATGTGTAGAATGCCCTAACTGCTTTTCAGATTTTACGACCCAAATAGTTTTTCTACCATATACTTTGCAGGTATGGTGTAATTACCGTATGCCTTGGTGTAGGCAAGATACAAAAACGGTCTCACAGACACACAAACCTGCTAATTTAGTTTCTGTGCCAATCTTTCATGGAGGAATTCACACAAACAACTTCATTCCTTTACGCTATAGTAGCTAAGCTGTTTCTGACATGTGATGATATGACCAAAGCTGCCCCCCCCCCACACACACACACATCTCTCTATCACACACACACACCCACCCACACACACCTGTGCATCAGGTTGCTCTTCTCCAGGTTCAGATGGCTGGTGCTCACACTCCTAAAAAAAATCATTTAAAAATGTCATCAACCACAAACAACACTAACAAGCCTCCAGTATCAAAAAAAAAAAAAAAAAAAAAAAAAAAAAAACATTGCTCTGTGTGATTTCAATATGTACTGTGGAAGAGCACCGATTTGCCAAGCAAATCCAATCAGAGTAAAACCAAAATCGATGCAAAGCACGGTGATGCACCAAGAGACAAAAAGGTCACCTTTGAGGCAGAACCAAACAAAGCACCAGGGAGAATCCTTCGGATTATGAAAGTCTGTGAGAGAAAGAAAGACACACACACACACACACACACACACACACAATATAGAAGAAAATACTTATGATGTCATTATAAAACAAAGCATTACAAAACATTTATTTAATTCACCAAATGCATATGTTGTACACGGGACCACATGTCAAACAACATTATACACCACTGTGCACAGAGAATAAATGGAGACCAAACCCCTTTCTTTTTCCTATTCCTCTCAGTTGGCTGCAGTTCTCCATCAGTCACGCCCTTAACTGTCTGAAGGCAGAGAAATGTTGAAAGATTACCCGAAAATGTCAACTGTGTGGGTGACTTCCATTGTTAAGCAATTCAACCCTTAAGGTGGGGATCACATTAGCCAGCAGCAAGCGGCAGGTTTCCTATTGTTCACTATGGTTCAGTAGCGGAACGGTGGCAACGCTGAGCATTGAACTTGGTTCAAATTTCAAAGCGCAACTTGAGCGTATTCAATTGACAAACCGTTTGTGTTGCTTAGGAACGAGATAAAACGGTCTGGTCTGAGCGTTGCGTTACGTTACGTTTGCCGCTGCCGCTTGCTGCTGGCTGATGTGATCCCCGCCTAAAGGTGTGGGTTTTTGAACATTCTAACATAAGATTCTGTTCCGCAACAGTTCAAGGTCCTAAAATTCTATGTTGAATTCAATGAACCCAGATATTCTTTAGAACGTTCATTTTCCAACATTCCCATCACACCGGTGTGACAGTTACACCTTTAAGGGTTAAAAACAACAGCATTGACAGCACATCTTTCCCTCCCGCTGCTTACCTGCTGCTTGGTCGCAGTGTTGTTATTTTCCGCCAAACTATCAGAGCTAATGGACGAGTCACTCTTCAATGACTGGCTGTCCTGATTAGCAGATGGACAGAGATGATAGGAGTTGTTACTTGTCATCACACTGCAAAAACTGCTTATCTAACAAAATCTAACCAAGTGTTATTAATCTTATATCAAGATAAAAAAAAACTAGTTGGTATTGTTTTCAGTATAAAGAGACTTACCTAGCGCTTTCTTGTGAAATCATTTGACTTAATTAAAAAAAAAATTGACTTATTTTAAGACATCTCATCTTGAAAACAAGCAAATTTGTCTGCCAGTGCGTTAAGCAAATTTGTCCTAAAAACAAGCAAATTTGTCTGCCAGTGCGTTAAGAAAATTTGTCTTGATAAGACTCCTTAAAATAAGTTAAAGTCTTCTTAAATTAAGTGAAAATGATCTTTTGAGAGGGCGCTAGGTAAGTCTTTTCATACTAAAAACAATACCAAATAGATTTTTTAATCTTAATATAAGATCAATAACACTTGGTTAGAATTCATTTTTTGCAGTGCACTTATGATGATGGTGATAATGATGTGATAAAGCATCAATCAACAGAATTCTACTGTTGGCTTATTATGATTATGATTAATATGATATCTAATAATTGGTGGTGGTAGCATGGTATTAGTGCATGCATGCTTAAGTACCTGGGTGGTGGATTTGAATGGATTGACTTTTTGCATGACACCCCTGAACATCCCTGGGTTCTGGGAAAAAATAAAGTGTGTTGCTATGCGGTGAGGTTATGTGAGGGACTCATACTGTAGTGCGTATGCGTGCCCAGAAAGACCTGGTGGTATAGCAAAAGGCTGAACATGGCACACACACACACACACATGTACAAACACACACACACATGTACAAACACACACACACACACACACGCGCACACACACACACACACACACATGTAGAAGCACACACACACGCACACAAACACGCACACACTCACAAACACACCTGTTTCTCCTCTACTTTCCGCTCAGCTGGTTCAGCAGGATCAACTAACTGCTCATCTTGTTTACCCTGCAAGTAAAACACACACTTAATATCAACACAAAAAAACACCCACACACACAATATTCCACATTGTGAAGAGAGCTACTGCTTTTAATGACAAGAACATTACCTGCTGTGATGACTTAAAGGGATTCACTTTTTGCATCACACCCATGAACATTCCAGGAGGCTAAATAAACAGAGGCCGCCGTACCAGCCATAAAATAACATTTATTGACTGCAGTTATGATAGTAGACTTTAAGAAGCTAGGAATAAAGTAATTCAGTCTTTATAGTGTATGTGGCTTGTGCCATTGTGATTGTGGGTGTGAGTGTGCGTGTGGATTTCTGTTTGTCAAAGGTGGAAATATTGATCAACACCTGTTTGCTATCTCTGTCATCTCTCATCTCCTCTGTGGAAGGGAACCTCTGTGTTTAAGGACAACGAAGGACAAGTTATTAACATAATGTTAAGGAACATATTATTAACATCATAATCTTCACCCCATAGAACACCCAAACAGATTCCTTGAGTTCAGTTCGCACACCACAGCCTTCTCCGTTTGGGGTCAATTTAGAGAACCTCTATAGGGTCATTCGGTGTCAGACAGAATGCTCAGCAGTGTGCCCCCCCCCCCCCCCTTTCAAATGTAACATTCACATTTCTAGACAAAAAATTATATCCCAAGAAAAGTGGATTTTGAGGTAGACCTCCATTCATTCCTCCATTATTAGCTTGGCCAATTTATCTAAACATTGAGTTTCCATGGCAGCAATACAACTAGGAGCTTCTAAATGATTGAAAGCTTGTTCCATGTAAACACAGACTAAACGCCAATCAGATTATTTAGCGTTCATGTAAACAGTTCGCTTGAAATCTTCAATCAGATTATTTTCAATCGAATTGAAATAAAAACGTCCATGGAAATGCGTCTAATTATTTTAACTCTATCCATTTATCTGTGGTGCAACACTGACACTGTGTACACTGAATATCCTTACATTGAGCTACTTCCACATAGATTTTAATGTGCCATCTAGCCACCCCACATACCATTTTTGTAATTTTTAAAAACTTACACTGCCGTTCAAAAGTTTGGGGTCACTTAGAAATGTCCATTCCACTCCATTATAGACAGAATACCAGCTGAGATCAGTTGCATTGTTTTTTTTAATCAGGGCAGTAGTTTTCAGATTACATTATGTGCTTACATAATTGCAAAAGGGTTCTCCAATGTTTTCTCAGTTAGCCTTTTAAAATGATACCAGATTAGAAAACAGAATGTGCCTTTGGAACATTGGATTAATGGTTGCTTATAATGGGCAATGTAGATATTGCATTAAAGATCAGCCATTTCTTTCCACAACAGTCATTTACAACATTAGAAACAGAATCAGAATCAGCTTAATTGGCCAGGTTTGCATAAACAAACAAGGAATTAATCTTTGCTCTCAAAGTACAACACTCACTTAAAAATAAAATTAGAATAAAAAAATAAAAAACATACAAGAATAAAAACAGAACAGTAAGAATAGAATGAAGGGCAGTAGAATATGGCTATGTATAAGTATAAGTATAAACACAGTATGTGTGTGGAGGGGGGGGGTACGGCTGGGGATGATGGACAGTGTTGATTGAATTTGTTCAGTGTAATGGAGGGGGCTATTTCTGTATTTCTGAGCGTTCAACAGAGTGACTGCTTGGGGGAAGAAGCCGTCTTTGTGTCGGCTGGTTTTGGCGAACAGAGCCCTGTATCGCCTACCAGCGGGAAGGAGGTTGAAGAGTTTGTGACAAGGATGTGAGGGGTCTGCAGAGATTTTTGCTGCCTTTTTCCTGTCCCTGGACCGGTACAGGTCCTGGATGGAGGGAAGTTCAGCTTCAATGATCCTCTCTGCAGCCCTAATTGTCCGTTGCAGTCTGGCCCTGTTCCCTTTGGTGGCTGCCCCAAACCAGACAGTGATGGAGGTGCAGATGACAGACTGAATGATGGATGGCTGAATAGAAAGTGGTCAGCAGCTCCTTAGGCAGATTAAACTTCCTTGTTGGGCATTTTTCTGGATAGAGTCAATGTGGGGAGACAATTTTAGGTCCTGTGAAATGTTTGATCCCAGGAACCTAAAGAAATCCAAATTGGACACTGTCATTCTGAATGGCGGGGGGGGGGATCCACTGTCATCTCCATCTCCACTGTCATCTCCACAGTCTTCTTGGGGTTAAGCTCCAGGTGGTTCTGATTGCACCACTGGACTAACTGTTCCACCTCCTGTCTGTAAGCAGACTCATCACCACCCTGGGTCAAACTAATGACGGTGGTGTCATCTGCAAACTTCAGGAGTTTTACAGATGGGGGCAGCCGTGGGGGCAGCCGATTGGGGCAGCCGTGGCCTACTGGCTAGCGATTCGGACTTGTAACCGGAGGGTTGCCGGTTCGAACCCCGACCAGTAGGCACGGCTGAAGTGCCCTTGAGCAAGGCACCTAATCCCTCACTGCTCCCCGAGCGCCGCTGTTGTGCAGGCAGCTCACTGCACCGGGATTAGTGTGTGCTTCAACTCACTGTGTATTCACTGTGTGCTGAGTGTGTTTCACTAATTCACGGATTGGGATAAATGCAGAGACCAAATTTCCCTCACGGGATCAAAACAGTATACATACTTATACTTAGATGGGCTCTTTGAGATGCAGTCATCAGTGTAGAAGGAGAAGAGCAGTGGGGAGAGGACACACCCCTGTGGGGAGCGAGTACTGATGGACCGGGTTTTGGATGAGATGCTCCCCAGTCTGACATGCTGTCAGTCAGGAAGCTGATGATCCACTGACAGGTGGTGGCAGGCTCTGAGAACTGGGTGAGCTTCTGATGTAGGAGTTCAGACATGATGGTGTTTAATGCCGAGCTGGAGTCCACAGACAGGATCCTGGGATATGTCCCTGGGGAGTCAAGGTGGTGCAGGAATGAATTGAGTCTCATATTGACGGCATCATCCGCCGACCTGTTTGCCCTGTAGGCAAACTGCAGGGGGTCCAGCAGGGGTCCTGTTATGTCCTTCAGATGGCTCAACAACACCAATCTTTCAAAGGATTTCATGACCACAGATATCAGGGTGACGGGCATGTAGTCATTTAATCCTGTGATGGAGGGTTTTTTTGGGTACTGGGATGATGGTGGAGCTTTTGAAGAAGGAGGGCACTTCACACAGCTCCAGGGACTGGTTAGAGTTCTGCATGAAGATTGGTGGAGCTGTTCAGCACAGACACACAGACAAGAGGGGAGACACACCATCAGGTCCTGGAGCCTTAGGGCCTGTCCACACGGAGACGCTTTTTAGGTTAAACGCAGAGGTTTTACTTCGTCTTGGCCGAGCGTCCAAACGAATCCTGTAAACGCACTGCCCGAAACCGCACTTTTCTGAAACCTGGTCCCAGAGTGGAAAAATCTGAAACCGTAGCCCGTTTGAATTCGTTTAGACAGCGAAACCGCACATCCTGCTTGCGTATCGATGATGTCATCGCCACACCTCAGCTGCCCTGGACTTGCACTTATAGTATTGCCTAACAATACTAGTTTTCATACATGACATTACCTACGATTACACTCCGTAAGATAAATATCACAACTGGTGCTGCGCAGCGCCGATAGCTTATGACTTGGTGGACTGAACACTATTTTTCCCGGTGTTTTTTTATGCATTCTAGCTACTGTCAGTGACACGAGAGAACTTAAGTTATTAGGAAAGTGCGGTGTAAGTTTAGGCTACATTAATTTGTGCATAGTGCCAGTGTCATTCATTTATTTTACATGTCTTACAACATACATGCATTCACAGTCGAGTGAAATCAGATATAAGCATACAAAGATGCTTAGAACTCACGTTAAGCCGATGGTAGCACACTGAATGCAAATGCGTGATTTGATGCAGGCAAACGTATTGACTGTTACTAACGAAGGTTTTATAGCAATATTATAAATGTGGCGACAGAATAGCCTAGAACTTGGGTAAGCCTTGCGTTTAGTAGCCTAATTGCGGTGATAGCCAAAACTAATGTGAATCACGGACTATCCTACAACCAAAGAAAGTAAAGGTGATTAGTAGGCCTACCTGCGTTAGCCAAATAAAGGATGGGACTGCACCCTTCACAAACCGTAAAATAAAGTTTATTAGTTTTACAGTTGACTACAGTTGACAGTTCACCATCAGTCCACACAAACAATTCTGGTTTCCTTGCACTAGCCATTTCGTCTTAGCCTATTCTGTCTGTTTGTAAAGCGCAAGTTTTGGTCAATTTCTGTAAAGAAACAGTGCCACCTATAGGCCTGGGGTATGAAGTAACGTGTTGAGTCGTGTTGAGATGGATCCGTTTGGACGCAAATATTCTTGATACTGTTCCAGGGAAGACGGAGGAAAAAAAGATCGGTTTGGTACGTGTGGACTAGGCCTTATTGATCTTCTGCTTCTGAAAGAACCGGCACACATCCTTGTCGCAGGTTGTTAGCGCAGGTGGGGAAGGGGGTTGGGTGTTGGGTGTTGAGTGTTGAGGGGCTATTGTGCATGAGGGGTGTGATAATGGGTGCTTTTCAAACCTGCAGTAAAAATCATTCAGGTCATCAGCCAGTCTGGGATTTTCTGCAGGGTGGGGGGATGGTCTCTTGTAATTCGTGACCTGTTGCAGGCCTTTCCAAACGGATGCAGGGTCATTGGCTTAGAGGCTATTTTTTAGCTTCTCACTGTAGCTATATATATATATATACTTATATATATGTAGCGGTGCGGCTGCCCGCTACCCCTAAAGTGAATACAGCTGATCCGAACGGGACTGAGACCGTGGTTCACAAACACCCTTTTATTAGCACGTTAGCACAAACATAGTATTCCAGCGCACACGCAAACATGACATTCCAAGGCATTCAGGACGCCGCCTGCAACACAAACATAAATCGCGACGTTACTATAAAAGGCCAAAGACAATGGAACACGGTACGAACAGTTCACAAACATGGACAGAGACTGGGAAACACTCACGCTGCGGCCGCGCTTGCTTCCGGGTGCTGTAGGATGGGAAAGGACCCGACATGAAGTCGGGAAGGACTTTGTGCATTGGGGGGTGTGACGTCAGAGAGGTGCGGGGATCAAGTGTGTGGGATAAGAGGGGTGTTTTTGGCTTTCATGTGTTGGGGGAATATTTAAGGGGGATACAGAGGATGTATAATGATGCTAGGCAGTTAAATATGTGATATGAGTATTGTGTTGACTATGTATGGTGATATTTGAACCAGAAATGTATGTTCGTAGAGATAATTGATTTTGGTTATGATGGTGGGTTAGGCCATGCGAAATATATTCTTGGCCAAAACGGGTCTAAAGGAGAGAAGGGTCTGAAGTGAGCTTGAGACAACACCTACTGTAGACATTGAATAGCGGTACACATCAGTCAATCCTTGTGAGGGGAGAATTGTTATATTTTTGAGTTGTAATTATTGGAGCTGTTTTGGAAGTTTAAGTTTTAGTGTTAATTGAGAGTCGTTGCATTGGAGTTTTTTTTCCTTTTTCTGTTTATTTCAGTTAGTTATTTTTTTTTCCTTTCTCCTGACTGACTTACTGATGCTTACCTGCGGCAAAAGAAAATAAAACGCATACAACTGCCTTTGCCCAAACATCTGACGCACTGCCTCCAGTTTTTCCACCGCCGTGAGGTTAACCCGACTACAATATACTAGCTTCTTTTGGCTACCCTGATCTCCTTTGTCAGCTTGTTACTGGCCTGCTTATACAGTATAGGTCCCGGTCCTCACTCCTGTAGGCCTTCTCTTTGGCTTGGCGTAGGTTCCTAAGATTAGGAGTGAACCATGGTTTGCTGTTATTGTATGTGCAGAAGGTCTTGGTTTGCACACAGATGTCCTCGAAAAAACTGATGTAAGATGTTACAGTATCAGTGAGGTCATTGAGGTCTGTAGCTGAAGCTTAAAAAATGCTCCAGTTGGTGCAGTCAAAGCAAGCCTGCAGCTCCAGCTTTGATTCCCTTGTCCCATTTCTTTATCGTCTTTGCCAAACATTTAGAAGTTTTTTGTTTCTGCCTGTAGGTTTGGTATAAGATGAAGCAGACAGTGGTCTGAGGGCCAGATGTACTAACGTTTTTGCGCCCACTTCAGGCGTATTCGATTCACAATGTGCACGTAAAAACATGACGAGGTATGTACAAACAGGCCACACTGAGGAAAAGCGCAGACTGCCTGTCGTGGGAGCTGCGAATGGCTATTTGCGCTAGTTCCCTTGGCCTTTGGAATTAAAATAGCCCCATATCATCACACACCCTTCACCATACCTAGAGATTGGCATGATTTTAGCCTATTAACTGGTATGACTTGTATTGAGCTCAATGAGCATCAAACCAGCTAATAGGCTAACTGAAATAACACCATGCCATCTCTAGGTATGGTGAAAGGTATGGGAACCGGTTCAACTGCACTTGTGGTTCAGCAGTGGGCACAGAATTAACGTTGTAGAAGGGGCGGGGATGGGCGGTGATGAGCGCTGTTTACGTAATGAAGTGACAGCTTAGTAAATTCCCCGCAATATGGCAAAGCACAGTGTTCTCTTTCTGCGCATAGAAAAACTCCTAGAGCTGCCCGGGAAACAGCGCGATAGACATCTTTTAAAAACTGTGTAACAGTGGTCCAGTATGTTTTTGTCCCTGGTGGGAATCTTGATATGCTGTCTGTATTTAGGGAGTTCCTGATTGAGTTTGCCGCTGTTAAATTTCCCAACAATAATGGCGAGAGAAAACAATGATAAAAAACAACGACATTTCTAAGTGACTCCAAACTTTTGAATGGTAGTGTGTTTTTGAAAAACATAAGCGCCCCTTGTTTTATCCTTAATTTTATCCTTAATATCTTCATGCTCATTATATATGGATAACATAAATATGGGTGTTGATAAAATTGTGTATTTGAAGAAAACAATAACGATTGATACCAAATGGGTACAAAGAGACATGTTTATAATACCCTCAATATCACTCTTTCTGATCAGAAATGGATGACCTGCCTCACTGACCAATCTGCACTTCATGCTTCACATGGAAAAAGCAGAAAGAACACAACACAAATCCTATTGGACCAACCTTCTCTGTTGCTTGGTGTGCAGATGGCTCCGGTTCATCTCTTTTGGTCTAGAAATAGATAGTAAAAAAGGAAAGAGTAGAAGAAGTGTTAATGTGTTCAATAAGCAGGAAAGAGAGAGAGACAGAGAGGTAGAGAGAGAGAGAGACAGACAGACAGATGTTGTACCTGAGCTGATGACTTAAATGGATTGACCTTCTGCATCATCCCCATGAACATCCCAGAATTCTGCTAAAACACAAAACCCACCACTTACAAACTGTACATTCCATAGACAAAGATATGAACGCATGTGACACTATTATGAACTAATATACTTCATCCTGTGCTCCATATGAATGTCAGAGAAGTGGCTCGTTTTTATGCTGCTCTTATGTGTTCATGCATCTGGGATGTGGGAAGATTTCCACTTTGAAACTCAAGATTTCTGAATTGAGAGTCCACTTGACTCTCTCAACAACAAACTGGCAACATTGCTAATGTCCATAGTCTAGATAGCCAGAGGGCGAACATCACTTATTTGCTCTGGGAAGTATTGTTCAAGACCACAATCAACTTATATGACCGCCACTCAGTCCTGCACATTCCTTCTGCAAAAAATAAATCACGCTTGTCAATTTGTCTCCATGTCCTACTCCATGCCCTACTCTTGAAACTTTTGTGTCTGCAATTGAGTGTGTGCATGTGTGCATTTGTGCATGGGGGGGGGAGGGCGGACACGGATCAAAACGTAAAACAATGGTTCTGTGTCATCCTTGTGAGGCTACATGCCCAAAACAAGTTTTGTGCACTCCGGCATTTCAGTCTCTCGGGAATCGTTGACTCAAAATCACTGAAAAAACAGAAGAAAAAAACTCTGACTAAACCTACAGTATATGACCGCCGCCTCACTGCGCGGCGGTCATAATAAAAAAAGGAAGAAACTTATGTGCATGGAACAAGTACATGTTCTGTTTTATATGTCACTATAAAATCTGTCTGTGTGTCAATTTCAAAGTTGGAAGTCCCAAGTTCAGTTGTGACATGACTGGATTAGCGCTTTTAAGAGTGATAGTTCTGGAGTTCTAGATTTAAGGGTTGATATGTAATATGCAACTTGCTGCCTATACATTGACTAACTGTGTGTGCTACATATTGTTACAAGTCCTATCTGAATTTTTATTTTATACTTTCATTATCATTACTTATCAACTTTATTATTCAAATAAATATACCATTATTATTTTGTACTAAGCAATTATATAGTATTATAATATACTGCAAAAAACTGGACAGGTCAGACAGACCTAGTTTATGCTTAGGTGATAATATGTGGACCTACTGCTGGTACCATTTTTATGTGCATGCCCCAGTATGAGGGAATACTGAGTCATGTTTCTGACGGTACAGTAATGTGATCTGTGTTAATCATTGGTGGATTATGAATGTGGATCATGATAAAAAGTCTTCTGAAAGACCGCATTGACTGAGTATTGACACAGCCAATCATTCGTGTCATTAAATGAATGACATCATTTGTGTCATTATGAAAAGGAGCGTGCATACATATTATGCACACACGCAAGCACTCACTCCCACACATACACACACACACACACACACACACACACACACACACTCTCTCTCTCACACTCACTCACACACACACACACGCACACACGCACACACACACACACTCTCACTCTCATGCACACACACACACACTCTCACTCTCACACACACACACCTTGTCTGTTGTCCGATCCTCTACATTGTTAGGCAAGGGTTCGGCCTTTCTCGTCTGTGGAGAAAATTAAAGCATATCATAGCACACTGCAGAAACTGAATAGCTAAGCATTTTAAATTATACACAGCTATCACAATGATTGATATCTCAGGCGATAAGACTGAGTCTGGAACACATACTTCTGCGGATGACTTGAAGAGGTTGACTTTCTGTCCCACAAACATTCCAGGATTCTGCAACACAACATGCAAAACAAAAATATCAGATGTCAGTGCATTCATTCTCTCTCACACACACACACACACACACACACACACACACACACACACACACACACAGTAAGAGTGAGTGATAGAATAATGAAGAGAGAGATCAGGGAGACAGAGACCGAGAGAGGGAGATGATGAGTTAGATAGAGACTTAGAAAAAGAGATGTTTCTCTCAGATACACATTCCAAAACCATCTCTCCACTCTTGCATGCCACTGACACAAGGTGGAGGAGGCCACATGGCTGACCTGTTTAGTATCTGGGCCTTGTCCCTCTGCAGTCACCGCTGTAGCCTCCATTGCCGAGGAGCTCTTAATGACACAGGCACCAAATACAGGACACAAGCAATGAGCAAAAGCATTACAAACTGATGTATCTACACGACATTTCTCTGAATTTGCATTTTCATCATCATTTTTGTCTGATGAGTTGATGAGAGGTTATTTTTGTCCATGTTTTATGGAAGGTGTGACGAAAAAAGACAGTAAATACAACTTTGCACATAGTTTAGCTGTTTAACAACACACTCTGCAAACATCTCATTAGTATCTAGAGTGCTACACTATTGTGCCAATATTCTTTCCACATTGATATGTTAAAACACAGTAAATAAGCAACACGTATACTTTTGATTTTGATTACAATGAAAGCGAGCATTGGACAGAGGTAAGTGAGAGTAAGAGGGGTGAGCACAAGGACAAGCAGGCGGAAGAGGAGGATGAGGATGACAACAAGGTTTTGAAGAAGCAAAAGTGGGATAGTGTATGAGTAGTCAGTAGCACAATACTGTAGGCCTAAGTGATTAAATGAGTGTTGTGTGTTATATAAAAGACCTTTGCCATTTAAATGAGTCTTGTTTCATGTGTAAAATGTGTACAGAGAGAAAGGATGATGATTGGTTACCTGTGAGGAGGATTTGAATGGGTTGACTTTCTGCATCATCCCCATCATACCTGTTTTCTAGCAAATACGCACACACCACACACACGCACGCACACACACAGATCATTATCCATTGTGCAATTCAGTACAGACACAAGATGTCCAAGAATGCGGCCACTTTAATGCCACATACTCATACCTACCACCAGCTACAAACACATACGTAATGTGGACCGTGATAATGTTTATTGGAATGTGCAATGAGGATGATAAAAGAACATAACAATGTGAAAAGTTGTCATGCCTGATATACTGGAGGGTAAAACCCTTTTACAGGACACACCCTTTCTGTTACACATGCCATTGTCAAAGGAGGAGAACACATTTATAAAACATAAAATAATTTAATCAAATAAATATTATGAGGTTAGTACTTAAGAATACCTTTTTTGGAGCAAGCTCACTACTTCCTTCGTTGTTATTCAGCGGGTAGTACCACTGTGAAGGTCAAGCAGCCATGTTGGAAAGACAATAAAAACATGTACGTTTAGAGCCCTGCTTTATGCTTGTAGGGTGTGTAAATGTGTATTGCTTGACATACCATGTAAATTGTATTCTACTTTACTTAACAAATAATCAAGATAAGCAGTGGACAAAATTGTGTGCTGGGGAGACAGCATTTCAGTCAGTTGACTCAATGAAACGGTGGGTATGGTGGGGCGATGAGAGAGGAGGTAGGAGTGGAGAGGAGGGAGGATACAAGAGGCAAGGGAATCACATGGAGATAAAGGAATCAAGCACAGAAAACCAGAAACCATGGGAGAAACTGGATTTCAGGATGGAGTAATTACTTCTGTCTTGTATTCAATATCCGGATCCATTCCCAGGCTGTGTTTGACGGGATTATCAAGCTCCTGTTGGCGAAAAGTTAAAACAAACTTCAGTGTCCAAACACACTCACACAGACCGACCCAGATCAAATTTGCAACCTGTACAATGGGTATGGACTTACGTCTTTGGTAGGCCTTGGAGGAACCAAGGGAGTTGTATTTTCTCTCTGCATTATGAACGACACTACCCACACACTAATTATTACAAACACACTCAAATAACGTATAAGAAAATAAGACTAAAACTGTGCATAGATGAGGGGGAAATGTGTCAATATTCATAGGCAAGTTTTTTTTTTTTACATACACCTACAGCAACATTTATTACCACCAAAGACCTATTTAATCGGTCTTTGAGCGCCATCATGTGGTTAAAGATGCATTCAATATGCTAAGTTTAATGCTGTAGTTTGCCAACTCATCAAAGCCAAAGGTAGGCCATGTATAATCCACCACATCATTGAGATGGAAAATGTATCAGCTTTAATAAGACACAATTAAAACCCATGTTTCATGAATAGGCTAGGTTTTCCAGTAGAAAAACACAGTCTAGGCCTACTGTTATTTAATAAATGCCAATGCAACCCCCCCCCCCCCTCCCCTTCAGCTGTTTTGGTGGTGAAGCCATGCCCTCTACAGGTATTCAATCACATGACAAGGCATCAAATAGGCTTGTAGGGTACAAACAATCGGAAAGTTATTCACCCACATAAAAAAGGCGTGACAAAATATGTTCTCACAATAGGTCTTGCTTTCCTGTTAAGGTTATAATAAATAGGTAGGCTTAGCTACGTTATGGGTAGGCCTATACAGCTGTCGGGCTGTAAGCGTTCTGACTTTTAAAGAAGGTAACGTTAGCGTTCATGGTTGTTTGGCTGTGAAAAAGCACAGCAGAGGAACAACTTGGATTTAACTTTCTTCTACAACCTTGCGTTAGAATCAAAAAGCTTACCTTTATGGAGAACAGAGAACCTTACGTAAGGGTTTTAGGTCCTGTTCTCCCGAAAGTACGATATCTCTGTAAAGCTTTAAGCACTTACAGCGTTACCTGTTGAGTGGCGAAACTTTTACAGTCTCACTTCAGAAAGTCCAAATAAGACAAGATTTGGAAATTTAGGCTACATCTAGGACAGCAATGCGCAGTTTTGGCTACGATTCAGCAGACTACGGTGTTGGATGAAATATGTTCTCTCTGAGGGAGAGAGCGACCGAAACCAAATACAGGAACTTGGGCTAACTCTACATGCCCACAGGGAATAAGTCACTGCTTCTGGTTGAGAATACGAATAGGAAATCCCTCCTCTTCTGCCGCTCAGATTCTCTGCTTGCACCTGAGATGTGGGTGTGTCTAGATAGTGTTGTCTGACCTACTTGACTCCATGAGGTCACATAAACAGTTTCTTGTATTGTTTATTTGGAAAAATACAGCAAACATCTATTACAGAAAGGGACAAGTTCGCCTATAAATTAAACAACCAATTCCCTGTAGTTTCCATGTGTGTGTGTGTAGAATTAAGAATGATAAACCAAGCAAAATTGAATTACCTGTGTTTTATTATTTGAACATTTTACAATACATTATTATCTAAACATATCAAGAAAAACACTGCTCACATATATGCGAACACACACACAATTATTTTAAAAAGCTCAAATCAGCCAATATAGAATCCATTACACATTTACAGAGATAAGATAATGAATTAACAAAAGAAAGGTTTTAAAATATCACCAAAAACTTCCCAAGAGTTTTTTTTTTTTTCTGAATGTGAATCCTTGTATATTCTTTGGTTGTAACTTGTTATATTGTTCAATCTCTCTCCCTTACAATTCTTCTTCTAGGTCTACAGATCATAGCTTACTTAAAGTAATTATGTGACCTGTTATTCATTAACATGACACTGCCAGACAATTCAATACATTATCATTCATATCAACATTCTGTGTCCCAAGAACATTTTGCAATATATATTTTTTTGATGTTGGAACAACTACATACTTCCACAGTGGGATTGTGGGATGTGTAGTCTTTTCAGATGTTGCCATAGGCATCCAGCATCTGTTCCCGGATGGAGTTGAGCTCCACCAGCCCCTCCTGCAGAACGGTGGCCACCGAGTGCACCTGCCCCGTAGCCTCTTTCTTGCAGGCCTTGCGCAGCTCCTGCTTGCCGCTGCGGTCCACGAAGAAGCGGTCCATGTGCTTAAAGAGGCTCGAGAGGGCGGCGGTACCGCGCTCGGCCACATCAGCGGCCCGGTCAGCAGGCTCGCGCACCAGGCTTACCATCTGGAGCGCGCGGCGCACCTCCCAGTCGCTGCTGGCGTAGTAGTTGTTGCGGCGCAGGAGTGGGTGGCGCGATAGCCGACGCATGCCCTCGCGCACGTAGCCTAGGCAGTGGCCGACTTCGCTCAGCCGCGTCAGGTAGTCGTTGGCCACCAGCTCGATCTTCTTGCGGTCTTGCACATCGTTGAGCTTGTCCGAGAGGGCCGCCGACGCAGAGGTGATGCCGCCCGCCGTCACCACGCCCAGGCCCACAGCAGACACCACCAGCGATGCGCCGAAGGTCAGCGGTGCCAGTGCCAGGCCGGCGATGGCCGCCGCGCCGCCCACGGCCATGGTGGTGCCGCCGGTGATGCTGCCCACCTTGGCACGGCGGTGGAAGCTGCTCAGGTCGTCGGCGATGGCGTGCAGGATGAGCACGTGCTGGTAGAGCACCTCGGCCTGCTCCATGAACACCTTATTGAAGACGCGCAGGCCCCGGTGCACCCGGTCTGCTGTCTGGGTGAAGGACCTGAGGGAGGGAGGGAGAAAGGGAGAAAGAAAAAGAAAGAAAATAATGAGAAAATAAAATGATATCAGATGTCAGATATAGACCAAAATAGCAAAAGTAAGAGTGGGAGGCCAAACAACTCAAATTAATACCGGACGTAAATGAAGCACATTCAATCAGTACAAACAATTTTTGAATTAAAAAATAGGAATAATCGGGAGGCTCATCTTACTTTGTCTCTTCCTCCTTCAAAGTGCTTTCTTCATCTGAAGGTATTTCATCCCACACTGCAGAACACATGGCAGACAAGGTTAATGAGGAACGTGTGTACAGCAACAATGTCACAGAGGGAATATGTGTGGCTGTGTGTGTGTGTGTTTGAGAGAGAGAGAGAGAGAGAGAGAGAGAGAGAGAGAGAGAGAGAGAGAGAGAGAGAGAGAGAGAGAGAGAGAGAGAGAGAGAGAGAGAGAGAGAGAGAGCGCAAGTGAAAGAGAGACAGACACTCACTTTCAACTGTATTCCACCACTCCATCAGGCTGTCAGTGTCCTGTATAAAACATATAGCTGACTTAATGCTTATATTACATCAGCATTAACACTTAACTTCATAGTTCATAGTTTCAACAATGTCATGAGCAATTTATTACCAACTGGTGCAATATCTAACTTTCATATAACCACGGTAACGGTTGCCAGTCCATTGTATAAATGAACAAATCCTTTTGTGTCATCATGCTTTGCACAGTTAATATTCTTGAGTTGACTTGACTTGAGTGCTTTCTGACACTGAAAAAACTTGACTAGGGCAAGAACTGGCTCCTCCATTTAATGGAAATGACATGGAATATCCTACGGACAGCTCCTCGAGATTTCCTGAACAAAAATCTTCTGACTAATAATAAACTTTTAATATCAGAGATGATGACTTAAGACATGTTGCACAAACATAAAAAGCATCCCACCCCCTCATCTTCCTCAGGCAGCACTTCCAGTCCCTCCTCGTCTTCCTCTTCTGCACATGTTCTCCTCACGTCCATCTGAGATGCTGTCCAATCCGCCTGACAGATGGACAGATAGAAAGAAAGAAAGAAAGAAAGAAAGAAAGAAAGAAAACAGTGCAGAGGGTAATTGAGCATGAATAACTATTATGCTAACATGGTTTAGAATTGAAGTACTGTAAGGCAAATTTTTACAACCCTCTAAAAATGTGTTGGAGTTGTGTATATTCCAACTTGCAACCCATTGCTGATGCTAATGTTTCATTGACTCATGCTAACTTTTGCACATGTGCATTGTGTGTCATGTTTGTGGTAGCATCGGCACAATCTTTATATGCAGACATTAAGATCACCAGATCAAGCAACACCAAACCTATCATTATACTCTACTCTCACAGACACTTTGCGAGACACCGCACAGGCTCCCCACAAGAGGGCGGACTCTGATGTTTTTTTTTTAACCAGCCGCTTCCTCATTTGTCCTGTGGTATGTGAGGGCTGACATTTCAGTTATGAAACAGGAAAAGACTAAACCAGCCTTACAGGTTCGGGGGGACATGTGTTGGCAGAGAATAAACAGCCTTAGTTGGATGGGAGAGGAGAAAATAAAGCTAGATAAACTATAATGACTGTGCATGTCAGTCACAAGTTTATTTTTGGCAGGGAATAAACAGACTAGATAGGTGATGAACAAGATGAGAGAGAAACAAAAATATGCTTACTTGTTTTTCTTGAATTGCTACGAATGACTGTGTGTGTTTCATTGGTTCTGGGAGTAGCCTTAAATTTTTTAGGACGTCTCTAGGTTATGGTGTACATAGGAACAGGTACGCTCAACTCCAAAATAAAATTCCCTCTTAGGGTGCGAGCTCGAAAAAGATTGTAAACAAAGTTGAAAACCACACTCTGACGCATTAGCTCTTGAAAGTCTTTCTTGGACCATATTTTCAAACATTCGGCCCTAGGCCAAACAACACGATGATGGCCTAGGGCCAAAACACGTACGTTTAAAGACATGTTCCAATAAATACTTTTTGAAGAGCTGATGCGTAAGAGTGTGGTTTTCAAATTGTTTTCTAGATTATGGTCTTCCATAAGTCTCATTGCATAGTTTGGTCTGATCTCACATTCTAAATCACCCACCAACAGAACCGGTTTTTCCACCACTATGGCCCTAGGTGGTTCTATTTCAGGTGTTGTGTAAGAAAGCATAAATAAGTATCAGGAATATACTTGTGTATGTGTTGGATGTCTCTTGCGCATCTATCATCACCTCACAGTTACTGGGGTTAAGACATTCCCATAGTTTTTCTGTTCCTCTTCTTTTTTTTACCTTTGCTGCATCTGACATATAGTAGTCACTGCTTGTTGCTCCAGGGGGATCTTCATATTCATACTGCTGGGCTTTCCTCTGTACTCAGGTAAAACACACACACACACACACACACACAGTCAAGAAAACAGAATTGGAGAGGGTACTATACCCCCACTACTGAAAAAAAAAATCAGTATGAAACAATTCTGCAAGAATATATTTGTGCAGGCTTATAGAACAGTCAAAAAGATGGTCTGGGACATGCAATGATGCAATACAAAAGGATAACTGAAACACACAAAAATAAGAAGTGGTCACATATTTTACATACACAAAGATAACGACTTACCCTCTGGTCTTTCTGAGTCAAGTGTGGAATTGACATCTTTCTTGACTTCTATTGTTGTGAAACAGAAGTGGGGATAGGTTAATATTAGGAAACATAATTGAAAACGTATAATGTCTATATAATGAATTATTATACGGCTCTTCACAATGCTAGTAGAACGCTCCATTGACTTGAATGGGATTTCCCAATGTTCTACGGTAAAATATTTTCATGTAATTACCGCTGCAAACATATAATTACCGCTGTCAATGGCAACGGGTTTTGTGCTGCTGATTTAAGTTTTTCATATCACTCCGCAAGTAGTCCGCTCACTTCTTGCATTGGAACTTTATTCAAAAGTGAAAGTGTGTGTTCTAAAGAATGTTTGATTTAAGTTCAGCGTGTGTTGCGAACTATTTGTTTCTCAGCAAAAGCCACGACGAAACGGTAACAAATAAGTGTAAAGAGACATATCGTGGAGTTTATTTTTTCTTTTGGGCAAGTAGCCGTATAATAAGCGGGATAATGTATAGAACGCCGGTCATTATTGGGAAAATAAGGCCCGACAGGGCGAACCGGACCCCGACGCACCAACGGAGGGGTCTTGCTTCGCCCTGAAGGGACTTATTTTCCCAATAATGACCGGCGTTCTATACATTATCCCTTACATAACGTCTTCTGAAAGGGGGGGGGGGGGCTATACCTTTCTGCCTTTGCCAGGTTCTCTCTCATTTTGTTCATCCTCCTCTTCCTGAACAGTGCACTTTTCTGGGAAGTCATCCTCTAGAAATTCCTAACCACCAAACGGAACAGAATATGAAACAACAGAACAGTGAGTGGAGTGAGTTGAGTAAGTTGAGTGAGTGAGTTAGTGTTGACTAAGTGAGAGTGAGTGAGTTATTCATTGTGAGCGAATGAATAAGAGTGAGTGATTGACTGCCAGAGATGTGCACAGAGGACATACTGGTTCATAGTCCCCTGTCCTCCACTTGTCTTCTCCTCCGCATCGTCCCTCCTGGAAAACATCTGCATCGCCTCGAAAAAACTCGTCTTCCATCGGGTCCAACTGCAACCAGAGATGAGGAGAACTATTTATCTATGCATAGTGCTGTGAGCATGCAAACAAACAAAATATAGGTAAGTGTTAAAGATAGTCAAAAATGCACCTTAAATTGAGGTGATGGTTGATAACCTGATTCTGAGGGTCCTGACTTCCGCTTTGTTCCTTCCTCAAATAAGTTATCCTAGGAGAAAAAAATACAATAGACAATACACAGCTGAGCAACAACCACAAACAAACAATTTTCCAAGAATGGGAAATGACACTGGGAAAACTTGATTAGGACAAGAACTGACTTGTGGACAACTCCCCTAGATTTCCTGAACAGTCGCCTACATGGAACAAAAATGTTTTGACTAATAATAAACCTCCTTCATATGTAAATCATGGTTGGATACATGTATTCTTTTTGTCTTTCACATGTTCATGGGAATACCCTCAAATTGTAATTTTCTGTGATTTTGTATCACAGACAATATCATCCACATATCATGTAACGTACTGTATATGTGTATTAAATTATGATCATTCTTTAGATCTTTAGTCAACAGCATTAGTCAACAGTGTACCATGCAGGATGCCAAAAATAACTTTCCTAAAACATTGGCCAACAACTACCCATGAACTCCAATCGACTTTCTGGGGAAAAAAAAAGATCTACTAAATTCTCTACACTCAGCAAAACCTGACACCAGCAATTCCTGGAACATTGTACAAGAAAATGAAGGAGAACAAGAAAGTGTTTGTATTTTGAGTACTGTTGATCTCATAATTCTTTTGTTTTGCTAGAATATCATCTGATGAGTTTACTTTCCCCTGTTGTAAATAGTTTTACCTTGTGTCTTTGGTACTTTACTACCCCCAAAAAAATTATGAACCACAAGAAAAAAGAGGGAGAACTGACCTTTGATTTCTGACGAGGTTTAACAGTAAATTTTGAGGATTTTTTCTGAAACAAGGAACAAAGATATTTTAAACACTGCAACATATTGTAACAGCACCTATTGCAACATATTGTAACAGTGCATAGTACTGCGAATTAAATAGAAATTTGACTGTGCTTTCATTTATATATGGATTCAAATTCATATATAAATGTATCCTATGCATTCCATACAGTATATTCCCTTCTTCACATTCTAGCTATTTTGGTTAGAAATACATTAAAAGCAATAACATACCGGTTTACAATCCTCTTTTTTATTAGTGTGTTCACCATGTTTGTCAACAGCCGTGAAGAGGTCTGAGCCTTTATGTGTAATGCTTGGGTGAGGATAGTCCTCCTATAAGAGATGGGTTTACATAAGATGGGTGGACGCAAAGATGGACAAGGAAGAAGAATCAAACATAATCTTTAAACCCAACTGTGAACTGTACATGATTTATTGTCTGTACCTTGTATCTTGGGCTAGACATGGCTCCATAGTCTCCCTTTAAAGAAGCAGGGTTTCCCTGAAAAGGCAATAAAGGTCATTTGTATGACAAAAAAGGAGAATAACACATTCTGAGTGGATACATAGATGTCTCTCTCTCTCTGTGTTTGTGTGTGTGTGTGTGTGTGTGTGTGTGTGTGTGTGTGTGTATGGTGTGTGTGTGTGTGTGTGTGTATGGTGTGTGTATGGTGTGTGTGTGTGTGTGTGTGTGTGACTAACCATAGAAGTGAACTCTGGTCGCTCTTCTCCTACTGTCAGGAACATGTCTCGATCCTTGGACAGGAAAAAAAAAGAAAAGTAAAATATGTAGTGAGTAAGGATTAATTAACAGCACCTTTTTTCTTTGTAGTCCAGCAGGAGAAAGGGGTTCCCATGTATTCGCTTGCCATTGTTTTGTAACAGTGTTTGTTGTAGCATCCTAATTTGGTCTAATAAAGAATTATTCATGTTACCAAAATCAACTAAGGCTTTGCTTGGCAGATGTTTTGACTTAATGCCCATAGGAGTGCCAAAAAAGTTTGTATTGTTTTCTCTGATGCTTACTACACTATAATAATATGTGCTTTGTCTAAAGCGGGTGCAGCTCTTGCACTTGGTGAGGTATCTCAAGCTGTGGTACACACACACACACACACACACACACACACACCTCTTTTACCTTTGTTGTAGCTGATGGGTAGTAATCACTCGTCATTGCTTCAGGTGATTCATATCCTAAACCCTGTATGTTTAAACACACACACACAGAAAATTTGTCCTAACTGACTTGCATATGTTAATTATATTCCAGTACAGTCCTAACTGACTTGCATATGTCAATTACTGTATATTCCAGTACAGTCCTAACTGACTTGCATATGTTAATTACTGTATATTCCAGTACAATCCTAACTGACTTGCATATGTCAATTACTGTATATTCCAGGGGCCATTGTCCCCGGAGCAGCTCAGGGTTAAGGGCCTCAAGGGCACAACGGAGGAAAACAGGAATTGAACCCATAACTTTGCAGGCTACTGGCTACTACGTGCTAGCTCAGCCCCTTAGGCGCACACACACACCGACACACACAGACACATACAGACACATACAGACACACACACAAAATGCAAGTAGCACAACAGCTAGGGAGAAAAGAACTGTGAAAAAGTAAATAGTGGAAGTAGCAAGTAAATTAGTGAATTTCTTTTACGCAATAAAGCACATACTGTATACGCACACACATACACATGTCACTAGCAAGTCAAGTGAGGCTTCTTTACCTTTGCACCCTCTTGCGGGTAATAGTCCCTGCTAGGTGATCCTGAGGAGGCGCCATATGGGTGATTATTATTCTGTATATGAGAATGAAAACACAACAACAAATGACAATGCAATTAACAACGCAAACACAACAGCAACTCCAAACAACAGCAGCAACACCAAACATAGATCATAGACATAGACAGAGATCACACACACACACACACACACTAAAAACACAACTGGCAAAGACACAAACATAACAAAATACCGTATAGTCTTTCCAAGTCAAATGTGGAACCATGATTTTGAGTGATTTCTTCTGTGGAAAACAAAAATACCGTTTGTAAGCTTTCTTCAAATGAGCAGACCATTGTAAACTTTCTTCAAATGAGCAGACTATTGTTAACATACATGGTCTACCTTCTTTTTGCCATGCACTTCCTTCTCCTCATCTTCATCATGATGCAAACCATCACTTTTTGGGTGGTCCTCCTCAGAAAAGTCCTAAAAAAATACATGAGTGGTACATACATATACATATATGCCAAAATGAAGTTAGGATAATATACAGGTCATTCTAAAACGGATAGTTCCGGTCCTTGATCATGATCCAATTCGTATGAAGTTGAGTGTCCTGTTAAGCACTACACTTAGTAAGAGAATCCAAAAGGAAAGTTTCTATTTCAAGTTTCCTGTACTATTCATTGAGTTTGGTACCTTTGAATGGCCATTGTGAGTCATGAATATTTCTTTGGGCACACTGGCATTTTGCTCTTCCTGAAACCTTCCTTCCTGAAAGGAGGTACAGGAGACAAAATAATGACAGAATGTAATCGGTATGAGGACATGAATGATAGAAAGTACATGCAGAAAACATCCCTATGATCATATGAAAAGATGCTATGGTAATATGGACATTGCCCCAGCCCATAATATGCCATACCTGAGGCCATGCAGATTTATGTGGATACGAAGCTGGGACTTCATTGAGAAGAACTCCCTGTTTCTTAAAAAACAATAATAATATTAATAATATTATTATTAACAATAATAATAATAATAATGATAATAATAATAACAACAATTATGTATATACATACACACACACACACATTTCTGTCATCTTATTTGGGAAATGAAACAATATTTCTGAATCTTTGTTAATATATCCCAAATCCTGTACTTCAAGCTGGTGGCTCAATTCAAGTCATACTATATTTGTTCTTAAGATTAGTATTCTATCTAATAAATGAGTCCAATCCAATTAAAGTAGCACTAAATAGTTATGCACTAAATGGTCATATGTGTTCAGATGATGAACTTGTTTATCCTTTGTAACAAGAGAGTTTACAAACACATACAACCATATCCTAACAGTGTCATTGGACTTTTTAATATAGTGTTTTTCAAGTTCACTCACAACTGAAAATCTGAATCTGAACATTAAAGATCACAACGGTCCTTTACCTTAATAGAATGACAATTCAAATTTGACAGTCTTTTCTTAAGAACCTTCTTCTTCTGGGATGGAAAGTCCGGTGTCACCTTTGTTTCATCTTGAGCGATCTCCTGGTAAAGAACAGTAAATACTTTTAATGTTCATTGAACAAAAATATAAATGCCATTTGGATCTATTCTTTAAGACTGTTCCAACAGGATAGCAGTCAATGTAAATTATGGATACCATGTGACTTGTGAAAAATTGGGGAGTTTGAGAGAAATAAGTTTCCGTGGGCATGCATAGGCACAGGAGGTTTTATTTAAGACAAGGAAGCTAAACTTAACTTATTAAGATAATATTTATGTTCAGTTTCAGTAATTAATATACTGTTTTCTTAAACTTAAAAATATACATAAAAAAGTAATCTTCAAGAGAGAAATGTGCCTCAATAAAAAACACACTTACTGTATTTTCTTCAAGAGGCCCCTGAAAGAGAAACGGTGACATTAGCTAAGGCTTTACACTGTGTTTCCATCAGACATGTTTTACACACTGAACTGTTATCATAGTATCATGTAGGATATACTGCACCTCATATAATTCTAATGCTGAGAGGTTTTCAGTTGTGTTCTGACCAACAATCAACTTCTGTCAAAAAGAGAGACACAACAAGTAATCTGGGTACTATGATCTTGCACACAGATGCATTCATATTTCTGGCAGGATGCACACACACACACACACACACACACACACACCTTTGACTTTCTACGAAAAACCTTAGAACCTTTAAACTTCGATTTCTTGGCCTGGCAGGGAAAAATAAAGGAATACATGAAGTCATATGTATAATACCGGTAGTCACGCATAATACCGATAATGTTGTATTGTTTTTGAAACAGAAACATGACATATGACCAGAAATACATAAACTTCGATAAACAACTGTAAACAGCCTACCGATTTTGATTCTTCCCCCTGACTCTGTTCACCATTATCTGATGAAAAGACATCTATCAGGGGCCCCTCCTACAGAAAACACACATTAGTTAGTTGAGTTAAGCCATCCTTACACCAGAAGACTTAGACAAGATTTGGGAAAGATTATTGAGAGATTGTAGTCTTTTGAGTAAAACTTGAATGGCGTATCGTATAGGAGCATATATGTAGTGTTATTCAAAAGGCAATGCAATTTGCAATTCAATAAGAAATTGCATTATGTAATTGACCATTCATTTGCAAGGACTGTGATTGATCAACTCGCCCTGTGTTGATAGCCAGCTGCTTCAAGCAGCCTACTGTGGAGAGTAGCAACATGCTAGTTCACAGATATAAGCTTGGCAAATAAACCCAGACACATTTTGGTTACAATGACAGGGTTACCCGTTTGTAAAGTGTCTATTTGTCAGTAATGTTTTGAAATCAGCACTTTGGGGTGTTTGCTTGCTAACATACCACTGGCATCAGACACCTATCTGTCCGATAAGTGACGTGATTAAGGTAGACCCGCCTTGATGAGAGGACTGACCAATCGATCTGTATCGAATAACAAAGACCTGACGTAGATCCCGCCTTGATGTGAGGGCTGACAGATTGCAATGTCTTTTGCCGATCGAAATGCCATTTCAATTTTGCAACACAAAGAGCGTGGCAAAGTGCAATGCAATCACAGGGGGCACGATTTAATTTCCATTTCAATAAATGCATCAAAAACTGTGTAAAAATGTTAAAGGTGCTCTAAGCGATGATGGGTAACGTCACTTGTGTTGACGTTCAAACAAATCAGAGAGCTAGCTCGCTACTCTCTCCCCCTCCCTCCTGTGCAATTCAAAATCTGCTAAACGCGCATCTTATTGGTGATTGTCTGGAACAATTTGTTATGTTTTTATGGTGCAGGCTGGACAAAGTTGTTTTTGTTGCTGTTCTTAGAGCCTAGGCTGTCCACAGAGGCCGCGTTTTTTACAATGTATTCAGAGCACAGGCAGCTAGCGGATGGTGAGGTGATGTTTGATGTATGTGACAAAAAATGTTTTAGCTTAGAAATCACGTAACATTGCTTAGAACCCCTTTAATTCTACTTTTTCCAAAGTAATCCTGAATGGTTTTAGGGTGGCATTGTCACTTTTGCCAAATATATTAACACGCAAGCCCACATTGAACATCAAATTGTGAAATGAATTGACATTTGAATTATGTGTCTTAAGTACTTAAGTACATGGTACTTAATTATGTGAATTAAGTACCATGGCAAAATGGAATACATTTCAATCCAACTTTATCTTGTTTTTTAATCGAAACAATTCAAATTGAATTGAGGATTTCATTGAGGATTTCATAGCCCCTTTGCATATTAAAGTACACTTTGTACAAAGTATTATCAAATTGCATGATTAAATTGCATAATGAATTGTCAATTGCATAATGTAATGTCTTACTGAATGGCAAATTAACAATTGCATTGCCATTTCAATTATGTAACATATACAGTATGCTTCCATAATAACAGGAATTAGTTAAAAGACTTCTTTCAAGAAACTTTCCCAAATTGTGTCAAAGTCTTCTGATGTATGGGTAGCATTAGTTGTCAATTACAAATGTGACCACACTGTGACATCACATGACTTTTACCTGAATAGAGGAATCGGTATCTGACTGCAGCTGGAAAACATGTCAACAATGTAGATTTGGAGATTAGTCAGTCACACACACACACACACACACACACACACACACACACACGTTAAGAGGAAGGAAAGAATACCTCAGATCGCTGGTGAGACATGTGACTGTCTCCATGTTTTACATCATCTAGCAGTTTATCCTGGAGGTTGGAAGGGGAAGAGTGTATTGTTTGTTTATCGTTTCATACATTCATACGGAGTGATACGAATATTTTCAGCATAATGTCACTCACTTTTGATCGTCTTCGAGTTGAAATCGACAATGCCAACTTTCTCTGAGAAATAATAATAATAAAAAAAGATAAGTGAAATGAAGAAACAGGAGAGTAAGGTCTGCAGTTAGGTCTGCACTGACAGATTAGCGAAGAGTTACTTACCAAGGATTTCTTCCCACTTTTGTCTCCTCCATTGCTTTCATTCTCCTTTTCCTTTGCAGGACAACAATATGAAAAGTGAGGGAGTTTTAGCATGCCCATTTGCGACAAGTTAAAGCCCACTCCACAATAGCAACACCACAAACTGACTTCCACTTCTTAGTAATAAATGAAGAGCATGCTGAAATTTGTGCATACATGTAGATGCATGTTTGGCTTTATAGTTTAGGTTTTATAAGTGTTATTCATCTAGCCTAGAAATCTAGACGCACCCGAGCGACGGCAAATTAATTTGCTCAGCCTGTCTAGTATCAAACCATAGGGATTTCTATTGGCTGACGCCGTGGACGTCATCCAATCACAGTGCTCTATTTTGTTAGAGAGTCTTAAGGCGGGCTTAACAGGATGACGACAGTCCTGCGACGGTGAACAACAAGGAAGGTGGCTATGGCGAACGGAGAGCGGTTGTTTGAATCGGCATTGGCGTCAACTTTGGAGGAGTTGGACTTGTGCTTCTCTTTGAAAGTTGAGCACAAGTCCAACACAATGCACGCAAGTCATTCCTTTCAAAGAAGGATGTATTTGCCGTTATGCGGATCGGATACGGATATGGTCGTAGCGCTGGCCTATTGCATGCCTAGGCAGTTTGAAAGACAATTCTCTGCCCGCCCCTTGGATTAAGCGAGGTGAATGGCTCGATTCCAGACTATACATTTCAATGATATAGGATGGCCCGCCAGGCTATTATTCATCAGCACTTGTGACCTGAGTAATGTTAAGAGCCCTGATCAAACATTCCAAACATTTTGTTGCCATGATGTGGTTGAATGCAAGGTCTCTAAGATCTGCTTCAGATAAAGACCAAAATTTCTATTATATGAGAGTGAGTAGGCCATTGCTATGCTGTGAAGTGTAGTCGACTCACCACGATGGACTCCCTCCTCAGTCTTAGTGTGCCAGACTGTAATTGAACGCGAAAGAAAATCAGTTCATTACCATTCACAAAAACTATTCACTTCTATCTGAAGAATCAAACTCTTAAACGGACAGGCCAGCTTTCTGGAAAAAATATCTTATTTGCCTTTTATCGGTTAGATCTGTTGATCTGTTACCTTTTCCTCTATGTGTATGTAGTACCCAGTGACAGTGACCCAGTAAGCCTAGCCGAGCATAATTAACTGGATGTGGGTTATTCCAGTTAGCATATACAGTATCTAGACGATAGCTAAAAGAGAGCTTTAGACTACCATTTTTCAAAGCCTCAAACACAGAGAATTAAGTTAAGTCTATGAAGACTAGTCTAAGGCAAGCATGGTAAGGCAACCATAATAATACTAATAATTAATAATAATAAAAAACTCTTCCTTAAAGATGTGTGCCTATTGTGTCAAGTGTCACACACTTACTGGTTTCCAGTTGGAGGAGAGTTGTGGGCTGTCCTCTGGCCAGTCCTCTACACACCTCTCCTGTAAATTAGACAGTTACAGTTACTGACCGAAACAAAAAAGAAACACACCCACACACGCACACACATATATTACTCACCTCGCCTGTGAACACAATGTTCACATCTGAGGATTCCTCTTCCACCGGTGAGGCAGTTTCCTATAAAACCACAGCACACCCAGTCACAAGAATGAGAACCACAACCGTAACCACAAGTCTGCAGTTTCAAATTTCAACTGTCACTCATGTCTGTCCAAGCCAACTGTGAGCAAGACCTTTAAACTCCCAGATTAAATGTCCTATGCTGACAAACTGGGCCCCAAGTACTTCCTAACAATGTAACTGAGCAGGGTAAATATACCAGGGGAAATCAACAAAGCCAGCAGTTTGATTGGCAGTAGTTTACATGTGGTCACACAGTCTTCAATTAATCTTGGCTCTACTCAACACAATAGACTAGTTTTGTTACAATCTATTGCAACTGTCCACTCTAGTTACACTGTCAGTATACAATACACATGATTGAAGACAGCTTTATATTAACATTAATGTGAGACATCCGACTGGCCTGGTGCTTACCTGATTTACGGTGTTAATGGGGACCCTGGTTCTTGGATGTGCTCTAGGAGGAACTCTTGGTAAAGGCTTGGGCTACGAAAACCATCACATGTTATTAAACATATCACAAAACAGACCTTGCAACTTTGCTTTAAATACTTTCAATATTTCTATCTTTTTTTTTACCCTGGAGAACTCAGACGGCGTGCTTGTGGATGCTTCAGTTTCTTGAAAGGGAGAGGAGGAAAATGCCTTGTTTGTCACATCCGAGGGACTGTTTTGAAGGACGTTGTGTTCAGTGCCCTCTGGGGTTATGAGAAGGAGGTTCAATTTTCGGTCTGCGGACACCGTTCCCTCAGCAGCCTCCGCCATCGCAGTGACAGCTCTCCCGTTGGGGAGGGGATAAAAGGGGTTGCCAGGTGTGTGCGAGGACTGGACCAAGGAGTGGGCCTGAGAAGAGTGTGTCGACTGACCGGCAAAACTGGTGGACGGAGTCTTGAAGAGGTCAGAGGTCACAGAGGAGGAAGTAGCCGAGGAGAGGTCATGGGGGTTGTTTAGGAAGGAGCTAAATAGGTCGTCTCTAGCGGAGGGCGGTGTCTGGTACTCGTCTGATGTTCCAGTAGGGGTGGCTTGGAGCACATTTTGCCAGCTGATGTCCAACGCAGGTGAGGCCTTCTGATCTGCAGACGTGGAAGACAAAGGGGATGGTGTCCTTTGGCTGAAAGAGGTGCCGTTTCTAAGATGAATTTTAAGAGTTTTTGGTCTCTGAGGGACTTCTGGTTTTGGCTTCTTGAAGATGTCCACTTCTTGTGTGGATGGTGGACTTTGGTAAATCTCAAATGGTGGTTTGGAGGGCTTCATAGCTGTGTCAGTTCCCCCCACATTGTATGAGAGTGGTGGGAAGAGGTTAACATGAGGACTGGTGGGTGGTGATGAGGAGAGAGCCGATACATTTCCATTGGATGAGGCTGTCTGGAAAATGTCTGTGTTCCCAAAGGGTGATGGGGGCCGGAAGACATCTGTATCCCAATTGGATGAGGGAGTTGTGAAGATGTCTGTACTGGACTGGAAGATATCCGTGTTCTGATTGAAGGGCTCTCTCTGGAACATATCTGTGTTCACACTTGACAGATTCTGGAATGCATATGGAACCATATGAGACAGAAGGTTCCCCCTGAACTATGTGGGTTACGGCATGGATTATGTGAATTTGTTTGCTACATCTGCTTAGAGAATGTTAAATATATCACAAAAGGTAAACAGCTCTACTTGAGATGACACATTGAATAGATCAAATACTCTACTCCAATGACATCCATATTTCTCACTCATCATTATACAGTGTATTTTATTGATGCCTGATAAATTTACTCTTACTGTATTTTATATTAGGCCTACATGCTGCCAAACGTGAAATCATTGGAAACGCAAATGGAAATCATTGTAATCGGTCACTCATGGGTAACATACATTCATGGCTGCAGTGAAGGGGTTTCCAGTGGTTGAGCCAAAAGGGGAGTCCTGGACACCTGTGCCCACATGCTGAAGAAGAAAGAGATACCCCACATGGAGTCAGTTAAAGCTATGGCATAGAGGTATGCCTGAGATTTCCATCTGTGGACCTACTGATGTTGCCTTATGTTTGGTAGACTAAAATAGATTTGCTATTGTAGATATAGATGTGCCTATTCATATATACTGTATGCACATAACACGTGTAGGCCTATTGGAATTGTTACGGCATAAGTTATGGCAGTACGGTGTGTACTGTGAACTATAGCTTTAGGTGCAAGTTCCACCAGGAGGACATTGGTTTTAATTAATTCTGTAGCTAATCTGTACCTAGTACAGAGCACCTCTATAAAGTTCCAGTATTCCTGATGACCTTCAAGAAATGCAAAAAATACTGGTCTATTAAAATAATTAGCTTCTAAAGTTTGCATGTACAATGACACTCTGGTCATTTTGTAGTCTTGCTACTGTCTGCAGATATTCAGGTGTTTGTTACCTTATTAGATTCATTATTCCTCTACCATCTCAGCCAATCATCAACCAGTCATATTCAGTCCAATTAATATGACGTTCTGTACAGTAAATGGGGAATATATGAAAGATTTTGTCTTTTCTGTCTTGTTTACAAATATACGTTACCATACTTTCCCTTACATCTTCAAGCCTCACTGTTTGCGTGCTATATTAGCACATTAGCACATATGCATAACCCCCCCCTCCATGCCACTGCCGAACTGTGGCCACACTTATACATTTTCTTTAAATAGTTAAATATATAGATATATAGACTTTACTTTACTTTATTTCTGCATTGTTGGACTTACTCATTTGCACTATCACCATTGCACTACCACCATGACACTCATTCACACAGAGCACCTTAGAGCACCTTACCATACCTTACTATGCAGAGAATCACAGGCTGCCTCAGTCATTGCAAGCGCCTCTGATTGATTAATCACTATGTGGATACTGTTTTTAGAATTGATTTAGATTAAGTGTTAGTTAGTATAATTAGTATTTTAGTATATTTAGCATATTCTTTATCTTCTACTGTCCTTATTGCATAGTTGTGTTTTTATATTATATACTTTAATTACTCTTTCTGCTGTTAAAGAATGTGTTTGTGTTGTCTGTATGCTGCTGAGACCTTGAATTTCCCCTGGGGATCAATAAAGTATCTATCTATCTATCCATCTTAGTCCTCCTGTGATGTACAGTTGCATCATTACAGTAGCAAAGAATAGCAACAGAGGGAAAGAAGGAGAGAGCGGGGGGTAGTGAGGAAGTGAGTGAGTGTGTGAGGGAGCCAGTGAGTGAGTGAGCGAGTGAGTGATAGAAACATAATCATAAAAGGTCCTAATTCGGGGTTTCCGTTGTCCGGTAATTACCGGACATTGGCCTAAAAAAAAAAAAAATGTCCGACAAAATTAAATCTCTCCGGTCAAATTGTCCGATTGAAATTGGCTAATAATCCCGTCCCCTAACACAATCTGAATTTGAGAATAACCCTTAATATGTAAGCCTATATTATACGTCCTCTGGCTATGTTTTTAAATGAACAGGCTCTACCGTTTGAAAAGTAAGCTATCAAACAACACGCATATAGCCTATGCTGCATTTCAAATAGGAAGTGCACGCTTAAAACGTCCATGGGCAATTCCATGCAAAGGTCATCCTTACCATGGAAAAAAAAAGTTGTGCATACGCAAATAGAACTGTTGCTAAAATCTTCATCTTCAAATATCATAGTTTCGGCAGTTTCCTTCAAAATTCACAGAGTTTGAAGAAAACCTGTAATCTCTCACAAAAGTGTGTCCATTTCATGTCACATCCATAACGCTGATAAAATGCCTTGTATTCTTAGGATGAAATTGATTATATGAAATTTGAGGATTTCTCAGTATTCAGAGGACAGAGGTTACATTAAAAGTTATGCAAGTTAATTCACTGATACTAATTTTGCCCCCACTCTAAGGCATTTTGTTTACCAATATGAGTCCAATATTAGTCACATCCATAACGCTGGAACTGCCCCCATGTTAAACAACGAACAAATGAGTGAGGCGGTTCAAACATGCAGGCCCAGGCAGACTAGCCTTAAACGTTTTTTCTGAGGCCAGACGCGATGGATGATGATAAATTGGTAACGTCTGAAGCCTCAGATGTCCGGTCAACTCCACCACCACCAGATAAAAAGCAGAAGTGTCGGGCGTATCTGTCGGAATCAGTGACATTGGAAGTGGAGTTGCGGGGGTGCGGCCGCTCCAAGACACTGTCTTTCTCCGTGTACACACTGGACATGCAAAGTGTTCTTTACCCAAAGAATACAGTAGGCCTATGCGTTCTCTGTCTATGATCTGCAGGGTTAGGGCCTCCTCGACGAGGCGATTACTGGTCCGCGGATAATTTCTGGCACAATTAAACGGTATCATTGAACCGCGGCCGAAAGAAAAAGAAACTAAACATTTCCCAGAATAGGAAACATTTCTTAATGTACTGTTATCAAATAAAGAGGCATAGCATTAATGGGGTATTGGTGTGAGCGCTCATTCTTGTGTGTGCGCGTTTAAGTTAAACAGTCACCACTGGAGATAACGTGGGTAGCCATGGGCGGATTATGAACTTTCGGGCCCCTGGGCCCAGATGTATTAAGGGCCCCCCACTTATTGTCGTATATGTGGGAGGGGGGGTTTGGGGGTCCTCCCCCAGAATTTTTTTAATTTGTTTGATGTGATTTCCTGTATTCTTGTGCATTTTGGGGATGGCCAATACTAAATTTAAATCAGATTCATAGCCTACATCCTGATTTGTTGATATTGAGGCAATGATTCCATGCAAAGGCTTGGGCTTCAGGGCCCCCTGACCCCTTGGGCCCCTGGGCCTGGGCCCGGTAGGCCCGTGCAGTAATCCATCCCTGTGGGTAGCAGCAACAAACAACGTAGCCTTTTTAAAACAACGAACGAAGCGGACTCTTGCTGTCCATGAAAAGATACTGGCTACATCTTGTTAGGCATGTTTAAGTTAGGCTAATGAACATGTTGCATTCTATACAGCCTGATTATGTCATTGTTTAAGCTACATAGCCTGTCTCCAGTTTTCCTCAATTTGACTAATTAAGAAGGGATAATAGGATATTTGACCGGCATATCATCAAAATGTCCGGAAAACGAAACCTCTGCCGTTCACTTTGACCGGTGTTACATGGCAACTGGCACCCATGTTAACTGGCTGTGTTGTTGACGTTTCACGAGTGATGACGTTTCTTTGACAGATGTGGCCGCTTGCAGATTTGTCACTTTCTGATGGAAACTGGAGACGAACAAATACAAATATGCATGACATATTTAAATGTCAAAATTGTCTGTAGTACGCTACATACACTGGACCATGACTATGCCACCAAAAAAATAAATACCCAAATAATAACTCCACATGGGTATCGAACCTGCTTCCTAAATGAAACCTTCTACATGATAACCATTCATCTACGTACTTGCGCCACGAATCCGCTGATAAGTCATAGTGAAATTTACTTGACTTAGTCTATACAATTAGAAGAAGTCAGCTGATGATTGTAGCAAGTTAACACGGCTGATGGTGTTGTCTTGCTACAGCAGTTGCCCAAGCCAGTAGGTCTTCAAAGTATCATGGTTAAGTTTTCAAACATTTCACTGACAGCTGGTCAGGCTCTCTGTGGCCACCTAGTATCTGTAGCCTAAATTGAGGAAGCGTTGCTGGTCTAAAAATAAATAAAAAATAATAAAAAAAAATAATAAAAAAATAAACGTGTGATAAGAAGGATTGAACCCATGTCGACTGTGTGAAAAAGCAATGTATAGGCATTAACCTGTTGCGTCACAGGAGAAGCACCAACTTGTGAATTGGGAAATAAAGTATAAAAAAAAACATCAAACCCATGTTTACATGTCAGCAACATTAACGTTAATAGCCTATAAGCCTAAGAGTTTTGACTCTCCCTGTGCGCAGTTTGTCTAAAATATTGTAATGATCTGAGCCTAGCTGTTCATGATTGTGCTCCCATGATGCTGTGCAGTGTGTGTATGTGTGTAATGTTCATGTTCTAAACCATGTGGGTTGACAATGTTGTATGTCCTGTCTGTTGTGTTTAGGTTTGCAGCTGGTTACAGTGTTCATAACTAGGGTTGATTGGTGTGTGTTTTAGATACAGCCTCATATAGATGTTTAGTGCTGGAGCATAAGGGCCAGGTCTGGCCCGGAATTATGTGTTAGTGTGTTTTGGTGCGTAACCAATAAAAACCATTCTGAGACAACTGTGCAGTTTGTTACATTGGTGTCAGAAGTGGGATGCCGACCCCTACTGGACGGGAGGAGAAAGCTGCGACCGATACCCCGGCGATGATGAGTTTCCTGCCAAGACGGCTCTTCGACAGTGCGCTCGCCCATGGCCACCTGCTGGGCCCAGCAGACGGAGCCAGCCTGCAGCGTGACCGTAACGAAGAAGCCCGCCCCCGGCCACAGGAGGAGACGAACCGGGCTGATGGCAGCATCCCGCCACTGGAACCCGCTCCACACGGGAGCGATGGAAATCGGCTGGTCCCCGGTGCGATGGCGGCAGAAGGGCGCTCCAACGCCAAATTGCCCTGCTACAATGGTGAGAGGCCGCTGGCGACATACCTGGTGCAGGTCCGGCTGGCAGCCGAGCTGAATGGCTGGTCGGCGGAGAGAACGGGCGTACAGGTGGCGTTGGCCCTGGAGGGGGGAGCGCTACAAGTATTAGAAGACCTGCCACCGGCAGAGCAAGCAACCTGGACTGCAATCAAAGCCGCTCTGCAACGACGATTCGGCCAGAGGATCTTCACCAGCGATGCTCGAGAACAACTCGCTTCCAGACGGCGCCACAAGGGCGAGAGACTGGGCAACCCAACGTACAGCCAGAGTCTACATGAAGAAATGGCACTGGAAGCGTTTGTGCGAGGCATCCACCCAGAGCGGCTGAGAGAACACCTTCGCTAGAGCGCCCCCAGCTCGCTGGCCGTGGCGCTCGTGGAGGCCGAACGGGTGGAAAACATCTTCCACACAACGTAGTCGAGGCATTGCGTACGCCAGACATCGATGGAGGAAGACGGGGAGGAGTTGGAGACGACGCGACAGACCACAGCACAGCCACCACAACGCCGCCCACGCGAGTGGAAGAGGCCAGCCAGCGGAGACGGATGCTACCGGTGTGGCGAACCGGGGCACATCGCAAGGTACTGTCCCGCCCCAGCACCCCTCACGCGCGCGCCACAGTCAAACTAGAGGGGGGTGGCACGGCGGGAGGGATGCCACCTTCAAGTTTCACTACCTCCCTGGCTATGGACTGGTCTCATCCAGGTCCGCTTGCTGAGTCACCGCCCTTCCCCACACAAGCCCGCGAAACTCAAGCCCGCGAAAACAACAGGTCTCATCCAGGTCCGCTTGCTGAGTCCACCCTCTGTAGAGACAAAGCAAGCCGTAAATGAACTCTGCACTCGTAGCTGTGAGGGGCTGAGTGAAGCACAGGGTAGCCAGGTGCGGAGGCTACTAGCAGCATACACAGACATCTTTGCCGCAAGAGATGAGGACTGCACCCGAACGAGCCTGGTCCAACACGATATCGACACCGGAAATGCCCGGCCCATCCGACTTCAACCTCATCGCTTACCGTTCGTCAAACGACAAGCAGCTGAAGAAAAGATCAAGGAAATGGCCGCGGCAGGAGTAATAGAACCAAGCAGTAGTCCCTGGGCTGCGCCAGCTGTACTCGTCCGGAAGAAGGACGGCTCGTGGCGGTTCTGTGTTGACTACAGGCGCCTCAACCAGGTAACCCGGAAAGACTCCTACCCGCTCTCCCGCATTGACGATGCGCTGGACAGCATTGCCGGCTCCTGCTGGTTTAGCTCGCTGGACTTGCGCAGTGGCTACTGGCAGATTGAGCTAGCCCCGGAAGCTCGGCCAAGCCAGCGTTCACCATCGGGCAAGGGCTGTGGCAGTTCCGGGTACTTCCGTTCGGCCTATGCAACGGGCCAGCGAACTTCGAGCGGCTGATGGAGCGTGTCCTGGCAGGCATTCCACGAACATGCTGCGTGGTTTACCTGGACGACATCCTGTGTCATGCAACGGACTTCACCGGTGCCATAGGACATCTGGAGAAGGTGTTCGACGCCATACGAGGTGCTGGGCTCAAACTGCACCCGAAAAAGTGCCACCTGTTCCGGAGGCAAACCGGGTTCCTGGGCCATGTCGTGGGGGCTGCCGGAGTGGCCACCGACCCAGCTAAGGTGGAGATGGTGAGACGTTGGCCTGTTCCACGCGACGGTGCTGAGCTGCGGAGCTTCCTGGGCCTGGCGTCATATTACCGGCGCTTCATTCGGGACTTTGCTAGTCGCCAGCCCGCTGCATCGATTGACCAGAGGGCCAGCTCTTCGAGTGGACACGGGAGTGCGACGCGGCATTCTGGCGGCTGCGGAGAGCGCTATGTGAGGCCCCAGTGCTCGCTTTACCTGACCCTCGACTGCCATTTATCCTGGACACAGACGCCAGCGACGTGGGCGTCGGCGCCGTCCTCTCACAAGCAGGCGAGCAGAGCGAGCAAGTGGTCGCATACTTCAGCCGCTCACTGGACCGAGCGGAGAAGAATTACTGCGTGACCCGCAGAGAACTGTTGGCTGTGGTGGTGGCAGTGCGCCATTTCCGAACCTACCTCTACGGCAAACGGTTCCTGCTGAGAACGGACCACGCGTCGCTCACCTGGCTGCTGAACTTCAAAAAACCAGAGGGCCAGCTGGCTCGCTGGTTGGAGGCGCTCCAGGACTACGACATGGAGATTCGACACCGGTCGCCTTCATGGCAACGCGGACGCCCTGTCCAGGCGTCCGTGTGCAGCAGACCAGTGGCAACACTGCCACCGGAGGGAGGAGAGGAGCCTGGCCGCGGCTCAACCGGAGCCCGCTCGTCGGCTACAGGCTGCATCACTCCTGGCAGAGAGAGAGAGTCGCTGTTTTCAACGCTAGCCAGCGTCGCGCCAACGAGAGGGTCAACGCTCGCCAACAGCACGCCAGTGAGGGAGCCAACGCTTGTCAGCAGCACGCCATCGAGAGACTCAATGCTCGCCAGCGCCGCGCCATCAAGAGAGCCACCGCTCGCCAGCTTCACGCCAGCGAGAGAGTCAATGCTCGCCAGCAGCACCCCGAGGTCGTCTCGCCGCCTTCCGCTACCAGCTACAGTGATCGAGAGACCGGAGACAACGCACCTCAGCCCAACGCAGCACTGCAGAGCGGCAGCTGGGGCCACGGACGCGCAGTCGCCGGTGGACGTGATGTCAAGGGAGGAGATCCGGAAGGCGCAATCGGAGGACGCCACGCTCGGCCGAGTGTGGTCATGGATCGAAGCCGGTCAGCGACCGCCATGGACTGACGTATCAGCACTCGATCCAGAGACCAAAGCGATTTATTCACAGTGGCCGGGATTAGTAGCACGTCAAGGACTGTTGTATAGACACTGGCGAGCTCCCGATAGACAATCTGACATTTTCCAGTTGCTGGTTCCTGCTGGATTACGAGCCTGTGTACTGGAACATGTGCATGGGGCAGTAGGGGCGGCTCATTTCGGCATTGCAAAGACTCTTCGTTGGCTGAGAGGCCACTTCTATTGGCCGGGATGCAGGCTGGACGTTGAACTGCATGTTCACTGCTGTGACGCCTGCACAGCGAAGAAGGGCCCCACGCGACGCTCGCACGCTCCGCTGCAGCAATACGAAGTCGGGGCTCCCATGGAGCGGGTAGCCGTCGATGTCATGGGCCCACTGCCAGTCACAGCGGGGAAATCGCTACGTGCTCGTGGCCATGGACTATTTCACCAAGTGGCCGGAGGCGTATGCGGTGCCAGATCAGAGCGCCCACACGACAGCGGACAGACTGGTCACCGAGATGTTCTGCCGGTTCGGGGCACCGGAAGAGCTCCACAGCGACCAAGGGCGGAATTTCGAGGTGGAGGTGTTTGCTGAGGTTTGCCAGCGCATGGGCATCCGGAAAACGAGAACGACACCTCTGCATCCACAAAGCGACGGGCTGGTGGAACGGTTTAATCGGACTCTAGCAGTGCAGCTGGCCATATTGGCCGACCGCCGACAAAAGGACTGGGACTTACACTTGCCCCTGGTGCTCTGGGCATATCGCACAGCGGTGCAAGAGTCAACGAAATGCACACCGGCAGCTCTGATGTTCGGACGAGAGCTACGCACGCCAGTGGACTTGGTGTTCGGTTCGCCTCCGGAAGCGGAGATTGGAGGTAAGCCAGGGCTGGAATACTACAAGCTGCTACGCGAGAGACTGAAAGGAGTACACGAGCTGGCCAGGCAGGCTATGAGTGAAGCTGGAATACGTCAAAAGCGAGCTTACGATACGCGCTGTCGCGGCCAGGAGTTCCAGTCCGGCGATAAATTTTGGGTGTACTGCCCGGAGAGAAAGAAAGGCATCTCCCCGAAACTCACTAGCCAGTGGGTCGGGCCGTGCGATGTCTTAGAGAAGCTGTCTGATGTGGTCTATCGTGTGAGACTGATTAAGCGTCGGAGAGTTGTGGCTCTCCACCGTGATCGACTGGCCCCGTATCGACCCCTGGCCTCAGCTGAGGGTCGTGGAGACTCTGACACTGACTCTGTGGAACTTGGTGACAATGGAGCTGTGGCTCTAACACCGGTCACCGTGCAGCCTTCACCGGAAGTCACCGCCGTGACAGCGGGGCGCCCACAACGCCAGCGCCACGTCCCAGTCAGGCTCATGGACTGACGTAGGGTAAGACTTGAGTCAAGGGGACATGGACTAAGTCTCAGGGGGCTGTGTAATGATCTGAGCCTAGCTGTTCATGACTGTGCTCCCATGATGCTGTGCAGTGTGTGTATGTGTGTAACTGCAACTGTGCAGTTTGTTACAATATGGACACATTATAGACTTCTCCTGCCCATTGCAGTGTGCGTTTTAATGCCTGTGTTTCATGAACTGAATTCTTAAAAGAATTGGCTGGACAGAAGGATACACAATTAGGCAACACATTTTAATTTAATTTATTTGCTGACGTTCATGTGGCTCTACAGACACTTCAGGTAGGGGCGGCCACAGCCTAGCCTCAGTGAAACGTTTGTAAAACTTAACCATGATAATTTGAAGGCCTACTAATTGGCTTGGGCAACGGTAGCATGATAACATGGTAGCCAGATAACATGAACAGCTATGTTAACTTGTTACAATTAATAACGTTAGCTGACTTCTTTTAAATCATACAACTGAAGTCAATTTCTGTGAGTGCCGTCAGCTGGTTCGTGGCGCAAGTGGATAGACGCCATTACCAAGAAAACAGGTCAATTTATTCGTGGTTCGATACCCATGTGGAGTTAATTTAGGTGTTTGTTTTTTGGGTGGCATATTCATGGTCCAATGCATGTAGTACTACATACAATTTTGACTTTTAAACATGTCATACATATTTGTGTGCGTCTCTAGTATATCAGAAAGTGACAAATCTGCAAGCGGCCACATCTGTCAAAGACTCGTCATCAATCATGAAACGTCATCAATGCAGCCAGTTAACATGGGAGCCAGTTGCCATGTAACACCGGCACCATTTTTTTTCTAGCGGAAACTCTGCTAATTGTGTAATGTTAACACAGTTATGCTGCACAATATTCAATATTAATACATGTCCTGCTGCTCCTGACCTGTTTCTACCCATCTCCAGCCTCAATTCCCTCCAGCCCCAACCTGAATAGAAATGCAAGACAATACAAGTCTAACTAGCAGCATGCTGCCTCTCAATCCAGGGCAGCAGGACACGTATTCAGATTGCATGTGATTGAGAGCAAAACGTGAGTGGTATTATTATTATCCTAATGCTGCAACCCATAATGTGAATTAAATATTTTAAAAATAAGATAATCAGATCAGCTTAGCAACTAGCCAGATCATACAGCAAAGAGTTAGGTGTGCATGTATGACAGCAATCCTGGGGGTGACTCAGTGCCATAAAGAAAGTCATTTCTGTCACCTGTGGTCCGTGACTCGCCTCCACAACGTCAAGTGGAGTGAAGAAATCAATGAGCAAATCATTGTCCTAAACACATCGAAGAGCGGCAATGTTTATACTCCGTCCTTTACGATTTAGAAATCATCAACATGGGTATGACCTTGGAACTTACTGAGTAGCCTAACATTTATACTCAGTCCTTCATAGTTTAGAATTACCATCACCATCAACGTGGGTATGACTTTAATTACTGACTTTAAATTACCTTTAAATGCATCAGCATTGCTCATAGGGTTGTCACCTTGCAGGTAGTAGTCTAACTACTGACCTTGGGCCTGTACTACGAAGGAAGCTTAACCTACCCAGATGTAACCCAGGGTTACTTCGTTAAACCGGGGTTGACAAAACCTGGTTATCTTTAGTGGTGTTAATCGGTACTACGACGCTGATTATGAAGTTGATTTGTTGAGCCGGGGTTAACCTCATTGGAGTTTGTGCGTGTTCACATAAAAGGGGCGGGTTGCAGCGCAAATCACCACTTTCAGTGATGACGCGTTCACCTTATTTTACGGATGAGGAATGCACAATTATTATGACAAGTTATGAGGAATTAAAACCCACTCTACGACAAAAATCAAATACGTCGGCAGTGAACAAAGCAAGGCAAGGCTGTTGGCCACGTATTGCAGATCGGGTAGCCTAAAAGTAAAGTTTTATGTCAACATGTTCTTCAAATACGGAGGATAAATAGCTTGCGGAATGTATTTAATGAGTTTAAATAATTAAATTGCTTATTTATTTTGAGTTCATAGAAATGCCTACAGATGCAACACAATTTAGAAGTGGGCATATAGATTACAGTAATAAGGATAATTGAATGTTTAAGTAGCCCCATTGACTGATTTAGTGTAGGCTATGCCTAATCCTGTGAACATTTCAGATGCAACACCATTGCCAAACGCACATGGCAGTAGGTGAAAATGAAACACAAACACATTATTCAGAATAGTGGTTTATATAGTCATAGCTTGCATTAATATTTCTTAATTATTAAAACATGTAGGCCTATGCTTATAGCATTCACTTGGCCTCTGTTTTACAGCTAACAAGAAAAAGGTGTCTTTGAACACTACTGTAAGGCACCATTTGTGGGTTTTACAGTAGCAGAGGAGTTGGCCATCGCAAATAATAGTGGAAGGCCGATTGTGGAAGGGGTTGAGGGAGGCATTCGGTCGGATTCTGGTGCTGTGGAAATGTGTAGCCTTTATGTGCAGGGTACAGTAATATGACATTCAATGCAATACGTTTGTTAAAATGGTGATTTTAATTTATTAGGCCTACTATATGTCCGATTTATTCTTGCTCAGATGTTCAGCATACTGTAGGCCTATGTCCGATTTATTTTCGGACATACAGTAGGCTATTCTTGCTCAGATGTTCAGCATCACCAATGGAATACATGAATGTCCACGTACGGGCATTGCTATGAAACGTCTTCCTAGATCATCTGACAAAGATAACGAATTCCCTCGGCTGACAATCTATATCTTCATAGAGAATATCGTCCGGGTAGGCTATAGGCCTATATATTTTCTGGCGGTCTCTAAAACCCCTCGCCCTGCGAAGAGAGTCCCTCACGATTTGCGATCCAATGTCGTATGGATCATCCAGGTACGCCGACATGTCTCGGGAGAAATTGTTAGTGGAGGGGTGGTACTTATAAAGGGTGTGGTTAACGGAAACCTCGGGTTAACCAAGAACATAACCTGCTCGGAGCAGGTTTGAGAAGCAGCGTAAATTGCCATGGCAGCATACCTCGGTTAAAACCTATCCACCTTTCGTAGTACGGGTTAATCGGGAAGTTACGCCACACGTGATCAAGTTACTCTCGAAGTTACCCAGATAAGCCAGTAACCCCGCTTCGTAGTACAGGCCCCTGGAGTCATTTACATAAACATCGGATTCAAAGTTGGCTGTGTTTGAAGATGTGAAAGAGAGAGAGAGTGAGTGTGAGTGTGTGTGTAAGAGAAATAGCTCATACCTCATACTGGTTGGTGGGTGTACTTTGTGAAACTGACTTCAGCATGCCTTTTGTTTCAAACTTCATGAAGAATAAAAGAGAGACAATAACACACGATTCAGTTTTTCTTAAGTTTCCATTCAGTCACATTAGAAGTGGGAGAGGCAGTTCTAGACAAAACTCACTGCAAAAACATTTCAGGCTTTCAGTGGTCAACCCTGATTTAGCAGGGATCCTAATTTGTCAGTCATCAACGCTGTCTGACATTGCATGACATTGCATTACTGTAAGAAATGTTCCTGTAAAAAAACAGGAATCAACTGGCAGCAGAGTTTCCAGGAAGTTCCTGTTATTTAACGGTGCCCTGGTTTAACATTAAGTTGATGTAAAATTAACAAGAAACAACTGGCAGAATTTCCAGGAGCTTCCCGTTGTTTAACGGCAGACTACCATAACATTAAATTCCTGTTAAGTATATAACATAATTTTCATGTTGGGTAACAAGAAAAAAATGAGATCTTCACGTTAGTTACACAACAGGTCTTTATTTTTTTACAATTACAGGAAACGAGTGCCATATATTGAGTTCATCCACTCTCAAATCAACATTTTAAAGATAAAAATCCATGTTGTTTTCACATCAGTTACTTATTTGTAGTTTAACAGATATTTTATTTCACAGCACTTGACAGTCTAACAGTAAAGTAATCTTTTTGAAAGATGAAGATGAAGGGACATGAAGCAAGATAATAGTAAATAGTAATTTAGGAAAATGTAGACTGACTATAATCGTATTTCAGGATCAGGGAATAAGACACAGAAGAATTATCATGGAAAATAAAAAACATCGCATTAGGCTCGTGTATCATGTATGAATGTAGTGTAGATACATAGTAGTATTTTGAAAATCAGATTTCAAAGAACAGGCAATAAGACACAGAGGAATTACAATTGAAAACAAAAACATTGCATTAGGCCTGTTTAAAATGTAGACACGCTATCTAGTAGTATTTTGAAAATCGTATTTCAAAAAACAAGGAATAAGGTACAGAAGAATGATCATGAAAACAAAAACATCGCATTAGCCTCGTGTATCACGTATGAATGTAAAATGCAGACACAAGATCTAGTTGTATTTCAAAAATCGGGAATAAGGTACAAAAGAATTATCATGGAAAATAAAAACATCGCATTAGGCTTGTGTATCACATATGTATGTAAAATGTAGACATGTTATCTACAGTAGTACTATTTCAAAATCAAATAAGATACAGAATAATTATCACAGATATTTATCAATACCATTGCATCGCATTGGGCTTGTGTACATGTGAGAATGAATAAACTGACAGATTATGTCCAGAAGAATTTAAAGTACAGAGATGAGTATAAATGATAATCGGAGGAAATCAAGTTACATTCATGAGAAATCAAGTAACATTCACTTTACTTATTAGTGATTGTTCTTAGGCTTCTTCTGGGCCTTTTTTCTGGAGAGAGAGAGAGAGAGAGAGAGAGAGAGAGAGAGAGAGAGAGAGAGAGAGAGAGAGAGTTACAAAAACTGATAGGGTACACTAGGATTCATGTAGATGAAAATTGTGCCAAAGTGAATGAATCGGATGTGAATTTGTAACGTTAACACACTCAAAAAAATGAATCTCACTATTGTTCATCTTAATCAATCCTCTTTTTGTAGGATTTACAGAACAAAATTAGGTTTGTAAGGTGAAATTGAGTTAGTTGTGTTATTTCAAATCAATAATGTGTGTTTGCAGATTAACTTAACATGTTTGCATTGGATCTACACAAGTTTCTTGAACAAAACGCATTAGATTAGGAAATTTGTCCCTCTATGGTTGCCGTAGCATTATTTCGCAATTTATGAGGACCATGGTGAGGACTCCGCCAGAGACGGTTGAGAAAGTGAAGGTCCGCCATTTTTTCCTTGCTTGCTCACGGAACATTTTTGGATCCTGTAATTGCAAGGTAGGTATTTGTTGCTGTTCATAGTGTTTTTTGTTTTGAGTTTAGCGAGTTTGTCGTAAAAACAACTTAAATAATCATTTTAGTAGATCTTATGTGTAAGTGTAAATGTGTTATTAAACTCGAGCAGCTAATGCTAGCTACCAAATCTGTCATGGTGGCTGGCGAGCTAAGTCATCACAGGCTAGAATTCTATCATGTTTCCCAGGTTAGTTTTACTCCCTACTGAAGATAGACAGGGGTGGTGCCTTGATGGGGTTATTTCATATAAAACACAATTGAATGTTCATAGAAGTGCCAAGGTCAGGACGACTTCATGTATTTAACTGCTATTCTTGCATGGAAACTTGTCCATTTTAAGCACACACATTTGTTGTCAACCACTATATTCGGGAGGTAAATAATTTTACATTTTTCATGCTAGAGGCTGCCTACTCTTCAATGTTTGAATGATGTGTTAATCACAAACAAGTAACTAATTAAATCACAAACAAGCCAATCTAATTACAGTGCATGAAAATGCACTGTACTGTTCTTCCTAGGCAACTTATTATTATTATTATTATTCCGCTTACCACTTTTTCTAGACGCAATTTCTCTTGAACAGTTTAACTTAGAAACGTCATTCAAACTTTGTAACGTAGGTCTTCAAACAGATCGGGTTGCTATATCTTTTCAACTTTGAAACTTTTATACTTTTTAAACTATTAAAGAAAAATTTTAAAAATCCCCATAGACTTAACATTGCCGATTATGACATCATAATACGGCCATTAAGCAATTAGAATCCTATGGCAGGTGTTCAGGCCACCTGGATCTCAACTGCCAGTCTCAGGCTTTAAGCATACAAACTGGCCCTATTAAGACTACACATCCTGTTAAACTGCTTCCTCTGCCAAAAACTGTTTCAAAATAAAAGTCCTCACTACAATATTTCACTGTTAAACAATTTAACCCTTTAAACTACTGAACTTAACTGTTTAGCCATGATAACTGTTACTTGTCATCAACTATGACTCCTACCCACTGTAGCTAGTTAGCATGGTTAACATAGTTAACATGCTAGCAAGTTAGCAAGTTAGCATGCTAGCATGTTAACATGCTAGTTAGCATTTTTAACAAAATTACTAAAAATGATTAGCTAAGTTAGCTAAGTCACATGGTTAACATAGTTCGCATGCTAGCATGTTAGCATGCTAATTAACATTTTTAACAAAACTACTAAAAATGATTAGCTAAGTCACATGGTTAACATAGTTAGCATGCTAGCATGTTAGCATGTTAATTAGCATTTTTAGCAAAACTGTTAAATTATTAGCTAGGTTAACTAAGTAACATGGTTAGCGTAGTTAGCATGCTAGCACTGCTATAAAACATTAGCCAAGTAGCATGGTTAGCATAGTTAAAAATCTTAGCATAACTGCTAGCGAACATTAGAGCCATTCCAACTTTCAGTTATCGTCAAATATCTACCTATGCACAGCCATTAAACTATTTGAATATCAACATTCATTCAACTTCCAGTCTGTCAACAACTTTTAAACTATTTACCTTCAACTTTTAAACGGTCTACTTTTAAACTATCATTAAACTATCTATTAAACTAGCTGTCTATCAACAACTTTTAAACTATCTACATTCAACTTTTAAACAGTCTACTTTTAAACTATCAACTTTTATTAAGCTATGCAACCACCATGTCTATCCTAGCATCACCGTAGTAACCATCTCTTTATTATCTGTTTTAACTATACATGATATTTTACATCACAACTTTAGCATTTTCATGCACTGGTAATTCCTTGGAATTGCATTTCTAGTTAAAGGTTTTCTTCCTAGTTCAATTCTATTAAAATTCTCAATTGATTCTGTGATCTAATATTATTATAGTTTTACACATTTTAGTGTAAATTTGTTGAGTTTGATATACTTTCTCTTTCTCCCCACAGGCCTTTATGTGGCAGTGCAAAGAGCCCAAGACCGGAGTGTCATCAAGGGCTCATTTATTGAAGTATTACAGGTAAGCTCATGGTCACTTTGGTCGCAGACACCCATACCATATGCTAATTGTAATTCTTTCTGTATTTACAAATGCTGGGTTGTATTGTTAGTTGTTCTTTCTATCTCCTCTCCCCTCATAACGTTGTCAGAATGTCAGAACTCGACATAATCTGCTCCAGGCTGTCTGCTGTGTGTGCGTAGGAAGGGAGGCGATCATGGCTGCCATTGACCAGGTTAGTGAGAAGTTGTTTTGTGCCTCCCACTTTGAAAACCTGTGATCCAATATTAGGCCATGAGCTACCTTACCATGCACCTGCTAACTTTTTTTGAAAGGTCTTACCTTGCTGACATGACATGAATTTGAAAGTTAACATTGACATATTTGGGGTGCACTGCCTGTTTCAACCCCATGAAAAGATTTACATTGAAGATCAGTGCGTTCCAAAAATCTCAATACATTGGAAATGCATTACCGTAATTTCCCAACTATTAGCAGTGGCTTAGACATTGATTTTGCTAAATTTCTTCAGCTATGAAGTTAATCAGGCTTTTCACCTGATTCACCAGGCAAATCAAGTGGAAAGACTAACATTTTCTGAAAGTTTATGTCCGCTATGATTAAACATGCATTGCCACATGTCCCACCTCCCTCTTGAACAGGATATGTTCTTATAATGCATTTCCAATGTATTGAGAGTTTTTTGAAACACATTGATTTTCAAGGTAAATTTATCCATGGACCAGTAACAGGAATTGCATTCCAAAATCCCAATCCCCTAATCTCAAAGTTAACATTGGGGGTTGCATGGTAAGGCATGGTAAACATTAAGATTTGTAAATGTAAGTAAAGTAGTGTTCAGTCATATTTCCCTATTTTGCAGAATCATACCATTGGCTTGTTGAGAGCTTGCAACCTTAAAGCACTTGTGTACTTAAATGAAGGCTCTAAGAAACTCATAAAGGAATACCTGGTAAGTGAAAATGAATATCAAAAAAACAGTAAAGCATTACAGCAGCGAGAGTAGCAGTGGTACGTCTAGTGGCAAGATGGGTATGAATGAATATGGCTTCTTATATTATTTTAGTACCCATGGACATTTCCTTGTTCATGTTTCGGGGCTTGTAATGTTTTGTTAAGTCTGTCTATATGCATGTTAAAGCAGAATGCATGTTACAGCAGAACAAGTCACCATTGGTCTGTTTGTCACTGACCACGCATATACCCTTTACAGACAAAGCTTCCTAGTCTGTGTTGGTAAAATGTCACCCAAAGTTTTAATCTTTGGTTAACTAGCTTTTGAGTTCAAATCATAGACGTTAGAGGGATTTTGTAGAGCAGAGAGTCTAAAGCAATGGTTCGGAGTGAATTTAACCCTAGGGTCATTTGCACGATGACCACGAGCCAAACACACCCCCAGAATCTTTTCGTGCTATCAGTCTATGTTTCAGCCCAATGGCTTAGCGTTAGCACTTTTGGAACCAGAAGTGTATCTCGTAAGTTACCCCACTAATAATGTCCGGAATATTACCAAACTTCTATAGTAGTACAAAAAAGGTCTGTACTCATAAACAACACCTACTGCAACGCTACATCGACGTCACTTCGTGATTTGGGAAAAGCCCGTAAAAGTCCTGGAAGAAAGCGATGCATAAGTTTTACAAATGCTTGTATTTTCAGGTCAACACTTAATGACCTGAAAATACAATTTCAAATATCATCCAGTTATCAATATATGACTATGGAGTGTTGAATTCACTAGCTTTTCCCTTACACTTGTGAGTTTTCCAAAGGACTTTTACGGGCTTTTCACAAATCACGGAAGTGATGTCGATGTAGCTGTAGCAGCAGAGAGTAGAAGCCATCAGGCAAGTGTTATTTAAATAAACTCCTGGTGTAGGCTACTTACAAACTTTACAATGCCTCGTTTAATGAGTACAGACCCTTTTTGTACTACTGTAGAAGTTTGGTAATATTCCGGACATTATTAGTGGGGTTAATTTACTTATGGGTGAAATTCACTCAGAACCATTGCTTTCATTTAAAGGAGGTGGGAGATGTAAGGTTAATCCACTGAATTCAAACATATCTGAAAACATATACTTTTGTTTGAAAAGTCATCAATTAAATGTTTTTTTTTTTTTTGGTCTTTGGTAAAGGACGCGGACTGATGCCCAGAGCCAGATGGAGAAAACCACCATCGGGATCTTTGTAATCAAACATGAGGGTGCCAATGCCTCCACTAGAAGATGTAGACATTATAGTTGAATCACTAACAATGTAACAAAACTAAACATGCCGTGTTTAGCAGAGATATTTTTCTGTTCATTGCATTTCTATTTTACTAAAAAATGTCCCTGATGGATTGATGAGAATGGAGACAAAGGTTGCTGCTAAATAAATGCAGATTTGTTTTTAAGACCGTGTGTCTGTTTGCTATTTCAACACATTTGTTCAATTTTAGACATTTTATTTTATTTAGAAATGTTATGCAGAACAAACTCAACTTGTTTACTTTGGATTTACTTAAGAACTTTGTGTTTAGGATGAGTTTACTTAATAGACAGGTGATATTTTTGAGATATGTGCTTCCTAGAGGCATTTTTTAGTAAAAGTTGGGAACAGGACTTTTTAACATAATTAAGGTGTGCTGAATCCAACTAGCCCTGTTCCCAAGCTGAATTTTGAGTGTATGACCATCGAATTAGCATAAACAAAATGGTTGCCAAAATGGCGATTTTGGGCACTTTCATTGGGCGGATGTCATTATACCATGTAAATTCATTCATATTGTTCACAGAAATCTTCCTTGGCCAATAGATCAAGGATACAGGCTGTGAAAAAAAGAAAAAAAATCTAGTATTATGCCCATGTTAATTACCTGAAAAAACCTTTGAAAAATGTAATTGTTAAAATGTTATAACTGAGCAGGCACACGGTATTTGACGAATGAGACTTATGTTTTCTGAGGGTCAAGAAAGATGTGTAGTGATGAAATGTAAAGTTTAAAATTGTGGCCTACTGGTTAGGTCTTCGGGTTTGAAACCAGAGGGTTGCCGGTTCGATCCCCGACCAGTAGGAAAAATGTGGGTGGTGGAAAGGTTAAGCACTAGTCTCCCATGCCCACATCCACGGCTGAAGTGCCCCTGAGCAAGGCACCTAACTCCTCACTGCTCACCGAGCATCACTGTAGCAAGGCAGCTCACTGCTCCAGGTTAATGTGTGCTTCAATGTGTGACCTGTGTGTTCACTAATTCACGGATGGGATACATGCAGAGACCAAATTCCTTGTATACCCAAGTATACTTGGCCATAAAACCTTATTTACATCACATTTACATAATTGAAGCGAATTGGGTTGGTAATGTATGTAGTCTCGGAGTAAGTTACACAGACCTTTACCCATTTCGGTAATACTTTACAGTAAGGGTACATTAATTAATTCATGATTTATGTATTCATTCATTAATATCTAATTAATCATCAGGAATTTACTGAGTTCATAGTTTGTCATTTGTGACCTCATACATGAATACATTACTAAAGTATTAGGTACGGTGGGCAAATCATTATGAATTATGATGTATAAACCATGATCATGACTTTATTTTTCTGCCAAAAATGTGGTCATCACTGCTCAAATTCTGATTTGAACACAACTTTGGAGTTCTCTAAACACATGTCATTATTCACTACTTTATTTGAGGGGCCACAGACATGATAAATGCATGAGCAATTTTCCTAAAATTCATGTAATCATGATGATCATGCTTAAGAAATCATAAATCATAATGATATACCCATCACACCTAATGCTTTAGTTGATGTGTTGTTCATACATGAGGTCATCATGAATGAGAGTATATGAATTCATGTCAATTCCTGATGATTCATAGGATATAAAGAAATGAAGTAATGCATAAATCATGAATTAATTAATGCATTAATTCATGATAATTCATGTACCTTTACCATAAAGTGTCACCCATATATCTTCATAACATTTGTGTTAGTAAAATGATTGCATGTCCTGTGAATTAATAGCTAGATGAATAACTTTATAACTAGTTCAAGTTTAAGTTACTTTAATTGTACCCAGAGGTAGATTTTGTTTGCAGTATAGAATGCTTCAAGAGAATTTGCCAGAACAGAGGATGCCATCTTTATGGCAATTCACTCTGCCCTGTCCCTCCTTGACAATAGCAACAACTATGTGAGAATGCTGTTCATTGACTTCAGTTCAGCATTCAACACCATTATCCCCTCCAAACTGATCACCAAACTCAGTGAACTGGACATCAATACCTCCCTCTGAAACTAGATTCTGGACTTCCTAACCAACAGACCGCAGTCTGTTAGATTAGATAACATCACCCACTCAACCTTCACCCTGAACACTGGCGTGTGCTGAGCCCTCCTTTACTCGCTCTTCACCTACAACTGCATCTGTACATGGCTCTAACACCATTGTCAAGTTTGCAGACAACACTACGGTGATTGCTCTCATCAGCAACAATAATGAGACAGCCTGCAGGGAGGCGGTCCAGCACCTAACATCGCGGAGCACCAAGAGGACCAAAGACCTCATTGTGGACTTCAGGAAGTCAAAAGCTAACACACAAGCCCCATCCTCATCAACAGGACTGAGGTGGAGCATGTCACCAGTTCATGTTTCTGGGTGTCCACATCTCTGTGGACCTCTCTTGGACCCTCAACACCTCTACCTTGATCAAGAAGGCTCACCAGCATCTCTTCTTCCTGAGGAGACTAAAGAACACAACCTCTCTCCTCAGATCCTAGTGAACTTCTAAACCTCTACCGCTGCACCATTGAGAGCATCCTCACCAACTGTGTCACAGTATGGTATGGCAACTGCTCTGCCTCCGACTGGAAAGAGCGGCAGAGGATGGTGAAAACTGCTCAGCGCATCACTGGTTCCTCACACCCCTCCATCAACGCCCCCCCCCCCCCCCCCCCGGTGCCTCCTTACCTGTGCCTGTTGAGGTGTCCATGTCGATGGCAACTTTCACAGGGACAACAAGGAGGCGAACATTTTGCCCCTATCCCACCCATAGTATTCTATTTATATTTATAAATGTACACACTTTATTACACTTAAACATAGCGATATTCTACTGATATTTCTACGGTTGTTCGTGATTAGTTCAAAGGAACTCCAATGATTTTAAACTCCAAACATGTGTCCCCACCACGAAGAAGATGTTTACCAATGAAGTCAGGCCACACTCTTTGCCAAAGAGGACCGTAAACATAGTCAAGAGTATAATAAGGTGATAAAAATGCTAATTAGCATAATGGGGTTTTTTTTTTGCATTTTTATTTTTTTCATAGCCTTTACTTTATATTTATTGCCCACAAGAGATTTCTGAGATGCACAGATGTGAACAATATTAATTTATGTACATGGTATAATGATGCCCGTCTGAAGAAAGTGCCCAAAATCGCCATTTTGGCAGCCATTTTGTTTATGCTAATTAGATGGTCAAAAACTCAAAATTCAGCTTGGGAACAGGGCTAGTTGGATTCAGCACATGTTAATTATGATAAAAAGTCCTGTTCCCAACTTTTACTAAGAAATGCCTCTAGACCCATATACAAGGACTTCTTCTTGAAATAGCACTTGTCTATAAGAAAGTTTTGTCAAGTGTGGTTCCACGTAACTATCACTTAAACGTAACTTAATGTGGATGTGTGCTAGATATCTTTTTAACTTAAATTAATTGAACATAACAATGTGACTGATTGAACAGGACAGTATTAAGTTGAGTCAATGTAAGAATGCTGAATTAATTGAACATAACAGGATTAAGTTGGTTGAACACAGCCATATTAAGTTGGTTCAATGTAAGAACACTAAATAAAAATAAAGGAATTCAATTACTTACCATCTACTTTATTCGCTCTTGTTCAGTTAATGTTATTTATTTGAGTCAATTGTAAAGAATATAGTATCTTTAGAGTTATTTAATACAGTTTCGTGGAACCACTTGACAAAACATTTTTAATTAAATCCAACAAGATATTTTTTTGAGTGCACTTTCTCACAATGAAATTAACTGACATTTATTACTTACTGTAACTGCATTTATATTTGATTTAATCAGTTGTATGAAGTAGAAGTATAGTGTTCTGTGGTTATTACAGCAGTACTATACATGATTGCTCTCTTCAGAGGGTGTAATCCTGCATAGTAGTGCTTATAACTACATAGTAGACTACTACATAACCCCCCCAATACATACCACACATAAAACAAATTCTGGTTCGAAAGTGTGACATGAACTTACCTCTGGATGAATTCAAGGGTGCACGCTGCCTCCTCCTGATATTGCAGATTCAGAATGTAGAAGGTGGAGAAACATGTCGCAAGGCCTGTTAGAAATGTGGCGAGGTTGGACCCTTCACAAACGATTAAGGATTCAATGCTGACCATCCACTTTTGATGATTACCTTGTCGTTCACCTGAAAAAAAGAATTTATCATATTCAATTGAAGATATAGATCCACATGTCAACTATGATTAGATTCCTTTTAGGATTTTGTCCAAACAAAATTCAATACAGAAAAAAAACATTTAGTGTTCAAAAGTTGATTTAAATATGTATATGTTAATCATTATTACTAGGCTTGGGTATCGAATATCGAGTATTGGTTGGAACCGGGACTATCTTTGCGATTTTCCCGGAATCGTTCAAAAGTTTAAATTTCGATTCCTACTTTCGATTCCCAGTCTGCCGACAGGAAGAAGAAACGTCTGAACACCAACGAAGAAGCGCATAGTTAATAGAATTAAAATTCATGGAGAAGGTCAGACTATTTCATTCAGAAAGCAGGGTTCCCGAGGATCCTTAAAAAGTCTTAAATAGGCTACAACTGAATTTTCGAAAGAGAGGTATTAAATGTGCGTATGGGACCGCCAGCGAGTGCAAGAGAGCGAGTGATGTCTCCATCCAGTTTCGTGTATTTAAAACGCAATTGTATACGTGATAGGCTATTAGGCTACGGGAGGAAGTGTAGTGGTTGCAGAGTGAAGATGTTTTTCACGGGTTTGGTTAAAGGTGTGAAAACGGTAATAATACAGTAGGCCTATGTACAAAATAATATGCCTGGCGTTTTCGTGGTGTAGCTGAGGCCTGAGAGATAGACAGGGTAGCCTACGTGGAATGAGGGAGCCTACGGTAGAATGAGCGGGAGAAAGAGTTGGTAAGCCAGTTAGCGATAGGTTGGCCATATGTTCGAATTTAGGCCGGACATATGGATTTTAAAAGCCCTGTCCGGCGTCCGGCGCAGCCTCAAGCCGGACGTTTATTTGTTCTCCTTTTTGGAGTTGCGCTTGGCATCTAAAGTCTTTGCTCGGACGCAGCATCGTTTCACAAACTATGGACGCGAAGACTGCTGGTGAAATTATGTGCAGTGCTTCGCAATCAGGAGGAAATACTGTATACCGGTATGTTAAGTTGATCTGTTTGCATCTTTCCAGCGTGTGTTGCTGGCCTAGCCTAGGGAAGAAAATATCTGTCTTAAGTTATAATAGCCTACCTGTAATATCTGCCAGCAGCTTGCTTGCCAGCGTTTCCCAGTAGGCTAGGCCTACTTAGCAAAAGTTGTGAAATATAACCGCATATGCTTTGAATGTCGGCGACTGCTACATAAAAATACGTGCGTTCATAACGTGCGTGCTTGAGATGAAACCAGCAGTTTTCAGCAGGATCATGCGAAGAGGACCTGTCTCTTAATTAATTTAAAACAAGTCAATGGTTTTACAATGTTTCAGTCAAGCTTTGGTTGGTTTAGATACAACTGGTATGCAAAATGTAAAGTAGTGGATTAACTTTAATTTGCTGTGCTGCATATGGACAATAGATGCACATAGTAAATTATATAAAGTAGGCTTATTAAAATATGTAAATAGCTTAGTTAACTTTGAAAAAAATATTTAAGGGAATCCAGTCCAGTGCACATGTCTTTGGCAAGTAGCCCTAGGCTACTACAGACACAGGTGAAGAACAGCCTCAGCAGTAAGCAAAACCAAATATGTACAGTACAGCCAGCTTCAAAAGCAAGCAGTCCAGACCCTAAAATTGGGCATTTATAGCTGTGAAGGTAATTCACACACAATTATTTTCTTTCGCCAAAATATTTTTGGTAACTTCTGTAGACATCCAAAATGGGGTGGGGGTTAAAATTAGTAGGAAAAAAAAAACTATTGCATTAAACAGTCTTATATATCTTTTTGCCGTGGTATAGTCTTAATTTTCATTTAGATGTCTTGAAAAGGTCTTTAAAAGTCTTTAAATTTGCACTTGGAAAATGTGCAGATACCCTGAGAAAGACCGTTGGTTAGCTAGCTCATTTAAAATATCCTAAACTTTTTTTGACCCTGCCTTTAAAAAAAATCGGAATCGAGAATCGTTAGGAACCGGAATCGAAATAAGAAATCGGAATTGGAATCGGAATCGTTCAAATTGAAACGATACCCAACCCTAATTATTACTCTAGTGAATGAAAACAAACATACCTAGTAATATCAGGCGAGGCGTCACAGGTAGGCTTGGAAGACTCATCAGCTACAGTCGCACATCCCTTAGCAAAAGAAAAGAAAGGCACTCAACAACTCTTCATGGTGTGTGTGTGTGTGTGTGTGAGTGAGAAAGTGAATGTAATCTCTGTGAGTGTGTGTGTGTTCCACTTTCTCTCAGTCCCCCTTTTTCAGCCTTTATGGCTGGAACATTTAATCAAATAATGTCACTATATAAAATATAAATGATTATACACTTGTTTCATTAAAGTTAGTCAGATCCAAATAAGCAGGTACATGATTAGATATATGATTTAACTGATTTCTTCATGTCATGAAAAATAATAATAAGTTCTGAATCCAATACTCTCAGTATGTAAGGAGTGAGTGAATGTGAGTTGTCTGCAAGGTGAGTATGAAAGGTGTGTGTGTGTGTCTTCCGTTGAATGATTAGAAGTGATGAGGCGGGTGTGATAAAGATGTTTGTGTGAGGAATGTGTGTATGTGTGTGCAAAGTGAGGGTGCTTGCTTTTGAAATTGTGTCTGTCTTATCAAAACCACATTGTTTATGGTTTCTATATATGTGCGTCTAAAGACCTAGATAGATAAATAGATAGATAGATAGCGATAGATAGATACTGTATTGATCCCCAGGGGAAATTCAAGACCTGCATGTCTCTTAAATTTCATTTGGCAATCTGGAACACAGCATGGAAGGTCTATATTGGGTATATCGTCATGAATTTAGGTATGGCTTACATAAATAGACGCAGTGGACTGATGCCCACATATCTGACATGTAAACATCTTCCTGTTGCATGCCAATGCTCAAATGAACTCAGGAGGAATACCATACGCGTGTCATGCAACCACCTCTGCTATGGAGAGCTAGCTAGGCTACTAATTAGCATTAGCTTTCTAAACTGAAGGACTTAACACAACTTTAAGTAATTACCAGCACGGGCGAAATCCATGCATACAAGTAAACACTGAAAGCAGCAGTCAACACTGATCCGTTTGTGCCATATTGTTTATTTGGCCACTGGTTTATTAAACTGATGATGCTAAGCAGACTTAGCTAGCTGCTAGCAAGCACGTGTTATAGCAGGTAAATCACGCGAGTTAAACTTTCAAAAACTACGCATACCAATACATTTAGATGGCTTCAGATTGCAATGAAGAATCGTAAAATTTGATCGACAAGTGATAACGATAACGCATGGCTTAAGAAGGGCGAAAGCGCGGTCTTGGCTAGCTGAATAGCACTGCTAAGTTACTAACTTCGTTTCAGCAGGGTAACGTTAACATTCAGAGATGTTGTATCATACAACTTAATATAAACACGACCAGTGTGCTTTCAAACGTTGTATTTCTGGTCAAAGATGACAGATAAACTCACCTTATTGTGTTGATGGCTTTCGATGGGTTTGGGTATGATTCCAACCATATACTGTAAAAAATATCCAACATATCGTCTTCTTCTCTCAGCAGATAGCATCCCATCACCAGAACGAAGGTAACGTTAATAGATAACAGGAAGTACGTGTGTTCAAGAATAAACATTACGGGCGTGGTAAATAACAGCGTTGGAGCCTGATTTTACATATTTGTCTTACTAATGACCTGAAAGTCCTGTTTATTAAAGGAAACCGGTGAATAATGTTGGAATCTGGCTGTAAATTTACAGAAACTTTTGGAATGTGTCACTGGTTTGACAAGGTACACACACAAAACAAGTAGGATAAGTTTCACAACAAGAGGAGGGCATCAGAAAAATGTGTCCGTTCGTTCAGTAGACCTAGTAGCCTATATGTTTGTCCAAGGTATTGGAAACGCTGGAATGGCTTCATTAGTCGCTAACAGGCACACATGATGTTATATTAAAGTTTTCTCAAATAACATTGTCGTTATCAATTGCCATTACTCACGTGAAATTATAAATAAGACCAGAAAGCGTGAAGGAGATGGTCAGAAATCAAGTGATAGCATGGGTAAATGAACAAATAGAACGTCCAGAGGTTGGTCAAACGCCTGGTGAAATTGACCGTCAATTGTAGGCTACTAATTAGAAAAGGTAACATGAACATCATAGTAGGCTACTCAACAAAAACATTTAAGTTACCAACCGCGTTTGTTTCCTTTGATTGTGATGTCCGCAAATTAAAAGTCTTGTATTTCTTCTCTTTTTAGATTGATGCACGTACTGTAGCCTTTTCTTGTTAGACCTGCCGTGATTAACTCTGCCTCTACACCGATACACAGCTGATTGACCCTTACCTAGTAGGCTTTCCTGTTTGAATGCGTCTGTCCCTATTCCACCTGAGCGCAAAAAATGCTGACTGACTGGTTGAGTGTTGTCAGGTGCGTTCACCAAATGGGATAGTTTTCCTCCCACCATGTACGTAGTAGGGTAGCCTATAGCGTTAGGTCTCAGTCATCAGTCCGGATTATTAAACGATTAGAAATGCCACATTACACCATAGGCAGTATATAAAAAACAGATATCTCAGTACAAGACAAAAAATATATGTAATAGGCTAGATGAAATAGATGAAAAAAGATCATAAGATGTTGAAAAAAAATGAATTTGAAAAATGGTTAGGCATTTTTTCTTCACACTGATTAACTGTGATGTCAAGTGATGCTAAGACATTGACTAGCTGGTGCACACTGACACAGCATAATTGTGATGTTCTGAATAACCCTTAAAAATGTGTTTGTTTGCAAAAAAAAACAATCTTGCAGTTTTTTATGTCTCCTCTGTCTTTATCATTACAGCAGGAGTTGTACTGTCATACTTTGGCGTTGTCAAACAGTGATTTTAGTAATTTGTTGTTAAAGATTATGAGTAATAATGTATTTGTTAACACCCCTTTTCTCAATACTTGTATCTGAATGAAGCTCAACTAAGGACACAAAAAAAAACATCAGGTCAATACAAAAGTAACCCTACCCAGGTGTCACATGGTCTGCTTTTAAATTGAAAAACTGAATTGCTGCTAAATAAATGTCCCAGCTAAATATCCCTGAAGCTGTTGTGGGCTCTGTGGATTGTTACTAAATCCTAAAAAAGAATATGAAGAGCACAGCCCCTAACTGGCCAGTAGAGGGCAGTGCTAAAAATGTTAAATGTAATAAAATATTTTGCCCATTATAGTATTCTCGCATCACAGTATATTGTTACAATTTGTTCAAGTTATGTTTTTATTTTGAATTAACAGCCTTTGGACACCTTTGGCATTTACACCTATTTTCTTAACATAACATACAACCAATTTCCATCACAACTTGAACACAATATAATGTTTGAAGAGGGTATTTTGAACTAATAAAAATATATCCTGCATGACAATATGAGAAACATGACAAAGAAGTCATGGTGACCACTAAACAAAGTTAGCAGACATACACTAGGCCTACATACAGTCTCACAGTAGCCCATTTTCAAATAAAAAGTCCCAATAAAGGCAGAAGGCCTCTTCATTCTTAAAAATATAAATAATGAAATTAATATTTACAAAAAAGAATATAACATGTAAACAGATAATTTACATGTTATACGGGGTTAAACAAGCTCAGCCCCAGATAAGATGGTGGTATTTTCTGTATCATGTCTCAATACAATTTTGGCTGCAGTTTTTGAATAGAGTATCAAATTGTACACATAGACAATGGTTATCAGAGGTTTTCCTAAGCCCATACAATGACAGGTCTGGAAACATGTGTGGTGTTGATGCAGTGCCATCTGGGATGCTCTTTTTCATACCCAATCGTATTGCCAGTTACCCTAATTAGTTTTCAAACATTACTCATTTTGTTTTCTTTATTATTACACAACTTTTACAGCATTTTATTACCCCCGTCCCAATTTTTTAAACATGTTACTGGTGTCAAATCCAAAATTAACAGATATTTTCCATGAAATAGTCAAATTTGTCATTTTTAACATTTGATATGTTGTCTGTGTCCTTTTTGCAACTAAATATGAGTTTAAGAGATTTGCAGATTATTACATTCTGTTTTTATTCACATTTTACACAATGTCCCAACTTTTTCTGTTTTTGGGTTGTATATTTTTGAGTCAATTTATCAATTAGTTTCCACAAAATTCACTAGAAGTCATTATTTAAGGTGCTGTAAGGTGCCCTTCATCTTGTTGAAACATTTGAAGATTATAACATATTTAATACGAAAGATGGATCCATGTATGTTGGGCACCATCCTTCTCTTAGCCAACACCGCACTCTCCCAATTATTCTCGTTTCTTTGTGGGTGCGTAATCCAGGGGAACTCATAGAAAATAACAAATGGTCGCACTCCAAAAATCTTTTCTTGCTTTTAATCCATTTTAGCACAGGGGTTAATTGACAAACGTTTCGGCCTGATGGCCTTCGTCAGTGTGTCGAGGCAATTGGCTTTGACCTTCCATTTGTTTGCATGAACCATTATTGTAAACATGGTATCTAGGGGAATGTCATCAAATGTCAAGTTGGGTCAGCTATGAAAGGATTGAAGCATTTTAATAATAATAACATTGCACTAAAATGAAAGTAGAGCGAAAAGCAGGTGACTTGTATCTGTCACCTTCGTTTCCACTGCAGAGCTGTGTACACAATGATGAAGCAGAATTTTTTTTTTTTTTTTATTATACTTCCTCCATTCTATTTCAGTGAACAATGAAACGTCTGTACTGGCTGTTCCAGAAGTCTTTATATAGCCAGACAAGTCTGAGGAGCTTCATTTTAATCCAAATTACCATTCTGCTAACACAGGGTTGTACAGGCATTCACATTTATACTTTTTTGTATTAATAAGTAGCCTAAATTTTTGACTTTGTTAGTCAAAGTTATGATAGCTAAAGGTTTGATCAGCTTCTCCATTGCAATGCTTATGAAGATCATTTATACACGCACAATGGGAGATGAACATCATCATCATCATCATCATTATTAAGGAAATTACAGATTTATGGAATAAGAGACCCAGTGGTTTTCAGAGTAGCCTAGTTATTCTTTTTCAGTTAAATCAAAATGCTGATAAGTACATCATCGAGACGACCATGGAGGTAAAGTTATACTTTTTTGCACCTGTCATCTTGAGTTATAATTTATCCATGAAAAGGTCCATTAAATTGCCTCCAGTATTGTGAATGTGATTACTTTTAGTACAATATATCATATTGTATTCTGTCCAGTTAATTTCTGGTATTCAAATGACAGAAGATTGTTTATAGTAGTGGAGTAAGTAGAACCTGGTACCCTACGTAACAGTCAACCAAATTAATGTGTTTTCCTAAGCCAATAAGTTTGGTTGTCATGCAAAATAGAATGTTTTGAACTTGAATAACTGCAGTGTGCATTTCTCTTTTGTAATGTCTGTTTTTCTTTTTTTTAAATTGCCCTTCATACTTTAGGGTTAGTGAGCATTCTGATTTTGTTGTACGGTGCTCTTTTAGCCAATTACAAGAATGCTTACACTTGACTACTTTTACACTCAGGATGAAGTGGCGACATGGCAGAGCTGCACTTCCTGCAGAAATGGAAGATGGGTAAAGTGTTCATCCAAAATAAATAATCATCTGAACGTGGGTCAATTGTTGTTTGTAAAGATTCACAAAATTTAATTAACCACAAATAAACCAAGTAGATCCGAATTCCATTAATCCTTTTGTGCCCGTGCTGAACATTCCATTTTTGGTGCTGGATGACTTCCTCACACAAAAAAAACATGCCATCAATGGGATATACATTGTAATCAGAAGGATCAGTTATTTTAAATGATGTAAAATACATATGGTAATGTTGATATAGTAATGAACAGTATTCTGAAATTCCTCTCCAAATGTATATCTAAAATTTGTCAAAATTAAATTTTATTCACATAAAAATGAATTTTCATCATCATCCGTATTTCTCTACAAGATAGAGAAAAATATAGAGATAACATGTTTATCTGTTAATCTGTGAGTTATTTAGCAAAACAACTAAATTGGAATATCCTTAATCTTTCAAAAGTTATGATACATTTATTTAGTGATGAAAAAATGCAGGAAATGAATGAATGTAAACATAGTAGCAATAGGCCATTGCAAAATGGCTGTGTCTTGCTATTTGTAGGCTACACATTGTAACTAAACAAATCACAGCATGTAAATAGGAACATTTTGGAGTTCTTTTGTCACTATTGGGAGGGGTACACTCTTAAAACAAATGTGAAGTTGTGTTGTTTTCAACACATTCGTTTTAAGAGTGAAGGCTATTGGAATTGGCCACTTCAAGAAACTGTGCTAAGCTAGGCTAGCGGTGGGTGCATGAGACCGAGTAACTATACACACAGAGATAAGAAAGGGTTGTATCTTAGCTTACTCTGGGGAATATGGTGAATAAGCTAAAGTCCCAAAAAGTGGCCATGTTCCTTTAATATAACGTTCTTAAAATCATTTTAATGGTAGGGCCTACGTACATAACCTCTTACTATGACAAACGGCACCTCTGCCATTGTCTGAGCAGAATTCAGATATCTTTTTCTGCCGACTGCTGTCAGAGTATCTAGTATTATATATCGGAGTTATGTTCATACTTTGTTGCAAAAGACAAATATTTTGTTCATTTTTTATTATTGTGCTTTTCAATCAGAGTGGAAACCACAAGATCAAATCTTGTAAAGGGTGCCTTTATTTTGAATATGACTGTCAACTCAATCAAATGTCACTCAGCAACCATACACTGTAACAAGATTCTGTGATTTTCACAGCATCACTGCTGTTTTTGAGAAAAATGTGTACTGTATTTGTGAATACAGTATGTTGCTGTGGTTTCGCTATGAATTATGGTCAAAAATGGTCAAACTACAGTAATAAAAATTTGCTGCGAATCATAACACAGTAATAAATCTGACTCCTCCCCCACTTGTCAGCTTTTTGAAAATTTTGAAAAAACATGGCGGAAAATCAGTTGGGGTTTTCTTTTTGCACATAAATACAAAGTTAAGCTCCCAGATAGCAAGGTGACATTGATATTATGTTGATTTTCCATCCAAATCATCATTTTGAAAAGATATTGAAAAGTCATGGATTTATGGTTTACTGGGAAATTTTGACGTGGTGATTGAAACGTGCACCGCGCGACGACGTTTGAACTGTCCAGCGGCGGGAGATCATTTTTGAGCAACAGTTCAGAGACAGACCAACGGTGTTCAGCACTCTGTCAAGTTCGCAGCTCCACCTTAATGGTAAGCAAACATTTATTTATGTAACGTTAATGTTTCATTGTGAAATTGTACTACATTAAATTCGGGCATGTGTACAGTCTATGTACGTTGTACTGTCTAACTTACAAACTCATCCATGCTTGGTGGATCAACTAAAAGTAAGTAACGTTACGGTGTGTTTCCACACAACGAAATTTCGCGTCGCTCTCATTGAGGTTGAATGGAGACGAAATTCGCCCTAGTTGGGCGAAATGAAAGCGAATCGCCGAGGCAGGCGAAAATAAAGTTGGCCAAAGTTTAACTTTATTTAAATGAGGACCAATCGAGAACCAATCAGGTACGCGTCTTTGTGTTTGGAGGCGGGAGTTACAAAAAAGTCTGACCAAGATGGCGGAGACTACCTGAGCTGTAACACGAACATTTGTATGTGATTAAAATGTTTCTACACGAACATTGGCACTCGTATCAACACGAATTGTGGTTTATATGCCACACGAACTTAGTCAGAGCACATACACCACTAAATAGACCACTATATATGTACTCGATCTTTTTAGCTAGCTGACAGGCGAAATGCTAGTATTTTAGGACATTGGATTGCATTGTAAACCTAGCTAGACGGCTAGGCTACATGCTGCAACACAGGTATGAAATATATTATGTCTTATTGACCTTGTTGTTTCTATGAACATGAATTGTTGTTTATAGGCAACTTCAACTTAGTCGAGGCATAAAGACCCCTGGATATCTTCATTAAGTACTTAAACGTTTGAATTAGCTGATTAGCCTAATTAGCTCGCTTGCCACCACTGGCTAGACACTGTAGTCAAAAGGTTAGCGGTTTCGCCGTCACGCCCCCGAGGCGAAATTTCGCTGGCCGAAAATCGCGAGGTGTTTCGCTGTGTGGAAACACACCGTTAGGCTAGCTATCATAGTTGGTGTTGCTGTGACGGTGGCATTAACGTTAATGTTTTATGTTACTTTAACGTTTTGGCAGTCTCATTTATATTAGGCCTACCTTAGTTCTCAGTAAGTTACAGTTTATTATATTCATATAATTTATATAAAACATTCGCTAGTAGTGCTAGGCCTAGTATGTTACTGTCACAGTGTTAGGCTGAAGATGATGTGCTGCTGGTTAACGTTAACGTGGAGGTTTAGCTGCTACCAGCTAACTTATGTAACGTTAACTCCTTGTAATCATGTACGGTTTTGTGAGTTTAATAGACTAACTTTAGCAATATTGATATAAGTTAACTTTAAGTCACATCTGACTATCATTAACCGTTGTTTGGACGAACAGCGCGAATGGCTGTAGCAGCTAAGCAAACATCATCAATGAGCTCACCCAGCTGGTTAACGTTAAATATACCTTGCGAAACTGAGTTATGCTAACACCATCTTCAGCCTGGCATTTTGACAGTAAACTCAAAAAACATACAGTTTAAATATATAAATGATTATTCTAAAGTTTCACTTGTAAGTAGCCTTCAGTTTCAGTTGAAAATTGTTATCTAACACTGTTTATCTTTTTTTCTTCTATTTCTGCTAGGTGCTGCTTCACTCTGCTACTGGTGGTGGATCAGGCTGACTGCAACCGTTGGTCTAACGTTAGGATGCAGTACACGAGAATTTCTAAACGGAAAAAAGTGAATAAATGTACTTGCTTTTCAAACTGATAACAAGTTGTCAATGGTTATTTATGCAAGTTTGTGTAACCTAAACCATATCTAGGCCTTTATCCTGGCTGTAGATAAAGCAGGATATGATTTTCCCAAAATTACTGTATATAATATTACAGCACTGGTATTACTACTGTACTTAGTTACAGTATGATCCATAAGTACTGTGATTAAAAATACGGTAGACAATTCAATACTGTATACATTACAGCACTGGTAGTACTACTGTAGTTGGCATTTACAGTATCAGGCATAGGTACTGTGATTTCATATACAGTAGGTGTACTGTAGAGTGAAATACAGCAACTTGCTGGTTATTTGCTGCCAGCCAGTTGCTGTAAATTTTACGTTAAACTTTTTACAGTGTAGGATGACATCAGGAAAATGTGCAGTGGTCTCTTAATTTTTTCCAGAGCTGTATATTATATATTTGTGTTTCAGAGGCATTAATGTCAGTGTGAAAAAGCAAATCGGATGCCTGAGGAAGACCATCGGGCAGCTGGAGTCGGTCCACAGGAGGACCACTGCTTGCAGTCTATCTGGCGGGGTGATTGGTGCCGTCGGCGGTGTCACTTCCATTGTTGGTCTCATCATGGCTCCCTTCACCTTTGGAGCTTCCCTGGCGGTGACCGGTGTTGGCGTGGTAGTCACAGCTGCCGGCGGAATCACTGGTGTTGCTTCAAACATCACCAAGATGACCCGCGAGAAGAGTTGTCAGGAGAAGATCAAAGAGATCTTGAATGATTGCAACAGCAGGCTCAGCCCTGTTATGTGCAATTTGCAGAACTGTACTGGCAGTGTACAAGATTGTCAGGCTTCAATTGGCACAGGTAAACCAATATCAGGTTTGACCCAGAGATTAAAGCTGACCCCAATGGGTAAACAGGCAACTGAGGCCACACGACCAATCAGTGCTAGTGACAAAACAACACCTAAGGCGAATATGTTGTCCATGATCCTTGATTTGGTCAGCATTGCCAGTGATGTCAGAGAGATGCAAGAGATCAGAAAGAGGGACAAGGGTCGAAGACGATCTGAGTCTGAAACGCTGATGTTCATAAACCAGATAGAGGAAAAAGTCAGAGAGTTAGAAATGACCGTTTTTGAGTTAGACAGACAGGAAGGGATTATCCTCTCTTAGATGTGTGAGGATGTGTTGTCATAATCAAGACAGAGAATTTTCTTGTGCTTGTTTAGGAAAAAACAGCCGGGAAAGCTTGTCAAGAACATGCCAATCAAACAGGGTATATTTGACCAATAATCAGAGACCTGGAAATATTTAGAATAATGGGGAGAATGCAATAAACCAGTCTCTGCAGGCAAACTAATATCAGGTTTGATCAAGATAATAAGTACAGACTTTGTGTGTGGCTGAAAGACCAACACGGATAGACACATTTCTGTATTCAAAAATACCTGGGTTACGGTGGCTATGCCCTTAATTTTGACGTTTTGAAGTTTTACATTTACTCATTTAGGAGATGCTTTTCATCCAAAGAACACAACGGTGGAAGGTGGGAATTCAGCCCGCAACTTTTCAGGCTATAGCATGCTAGCTCAACTCTTTAGCCAGTACACTACCACCAGCACATGTTTTACTGAGAAGGTTGTTCATTATTAAATATCCAGTTTGTGTAGTCTGTACATGAATGTATATTTCTTAGTTTAGATGTAAACACGTTTTGCTTACTGCAAATAGTTTACTATAACAAATCAAATCAATCACAGACTAATGGCATAGTTTTGATATGGGTGGTTGGGGATTTTCTTTAGTAAGTTTATTATTCATTTTACTGTGTACAATAATGTCAAACATTGATCATTGTGATTGTGATGATTGTACTATGGGATAGGAACATACAGTATGGTGAAAAAGAGATTGAAAGAATTGATTTAAAATGTAGCAAATTTGCAAACGGATATACAGGTGTATTATGGCCAACATTATGGTGTATACATTTAAAAGCCAGCTAAGTATCTTAAAACAGTATGTTTTGCATGCTGTCATGTCTTCTTATCAAAATAAAGGCTGCTTACTTCATCGAACATTCTTTTTTCTTGATGAGTATACTGTATACAGCACAGGATACATGGGAACCTCAATTTTGTTGACAGAGAAAACTCTTCGTTGCCAACATTCGTACTTACTTAAACACGAAAGCTGGACCATAAAAAATGGGCAATATTATATTGTATAATGTAATTATGTTGCAGGGAATAATCAATGTTCAATGAGCCAATAGTGATACAGTGATATTCTGAGAGTGATAGGGACAGAGTAATAGAGACAGACCTTATAATGATTTGATCAGTGGTAGCATAGTGAATTATAGGGATAGTTTAAAGTTTTGACTATTTTTTCCTACTGAGTCTTGCTTTTGATGCAGGCCTAATACAGATAAGAAAACAGGAACAATAATCAGATCTGAAGAAGTTCAATCCCCCAAAGACATACTGGTTTGCAGATTCTACTCAGTTTTTTAAGGTTTCTTTTTTAATGAAGTCAAGGGACAATTGTCCAAGAAATTATTGACCATAATTTCTTCCATAGCCATAACAATATCAAGTGAAAGTGAAAGTAAACACAAGGCTATATTTGTACATGGTGGTGCCTGTAGCCTTATTCTGAGTATACAACAAAGTGTAAATAAAAGGAATGTGATATGAGATGCAAACAAGGATTTTAATCCACAAACACTAAGCATCAGATTCTTACCTGGGAAACAGTGTGGCTGTGTGCAATCACTGTGCCAAGGTGGCAGTGGTTCACCAACAGAAGAATATAGTTTCAGGTATGTATCTGCTTAAAAAGTTGGTGTTTTCTACACAAGGCAAATACTGGCCTGGGAAAACCCAAACAAACCTTCAATTTGCTCTGCAGGTCAGTCTGGCAAGAAGGCCATTGACTCCTATTTCAATGTTCTGAAAACCCAGGTACCAATCACAATCGCTTATCCGGCATGGGGCTGGCTATATGACAAATAGAGAAGTGCACTCAACACAACCTACAGTTAAGAACCAAATTATTCATACCCCTGGAAAATATTGATTCAATGTTGATTTTCTCTTTAGCGATATGTTTGTTCTGACTGAAAACAACACTACTACATGTCAAAAGGTTGTAAGACAATGTGGTAGAAGCATGGAATAAAAAAAAAAAGTATTATCATCTTTGTTTTTTTTGTAATGCAATGTTTATGGATTTTTCAACATAGGGAAGTATACACAGCATTTGTCACATTTTGTCACAGCATTTGTCACAGCATAATGGTCACATTTTCCCTTGATTCCTTCGTTGAGGTGTGCGAAGTCCATGGAATCCAGCGTGAACAAAATCGCGCGCAAGGCAGCATGGGAAAACCCAGGCTAATAGTTCATAATACTAAAAATCAGGTAGATTATCTTTTCTATGTCATGACAACAGTTGCCAGGACACATGATGATTTCTCTTCATGGGACATGTGCCCTTGACGGTAATCAGTGTTATCAAAACCATCCAACATTAAGGGTGTATTAGATTGATGAGCCACTGTTTTGCCACTGAAGTTCAGTATTCATTTCTCATTCACTTAAGGGATTATAAATCGGAAAAGCAGTCAGTGAGTCATGCTGAAGGTCTTTATTAATCCAAAAGGTGTCTGAAGGAGGACTTGGACTGGTATAAAAGGGACTGCTTAGTGAACAGTAGGCTCTCAATCAACAGCAGCAGGTGAAGACCAAAGGTAATGTTGGTCATTCTCACTATTATATAGACAAACATGTACTTGTGGAAATTTTTTTGTATTTTGCACATAGTATGAAATCTAAGATGTCACTGTAAGACTGCTCTTTGCATGTGTGTTGTAGGATACTACAGTCACCATGGTTACACAAACAAAGTCTTGTGTAGCATCCCTTCTGCTGGTATCAATACTTCTTCACATAGGAGATTTTTATGCCACAAAAAGGTGTCATCCAGTAAGTAACAACTCACGAAGCTTCAAGTGAATCATATTGACAAATTGCACACCCATCAATGCAGTAAAATCAAAAAGAGTAAAACTTCATTATGGGATAACACTGTAAATGACGCAAAGCTTTTCAAAATAACTTTCTGAAAGTTGTTATGAGTGTAGCACAACTTGAAAGCACTTACAGATTAATGCTTATGAGAATGCTAAAGCATGACCCTATGTTCCTTATTGCCTTTTTGTTCAGAAGGCCGTGATGAGTGTAAACTGACAGAGCACCCCAGCTTGTCCATGCCTGGGGCTCCAATCTATCAGTGTAAAGGGGGCTGCTACTCAATAGCGTATCCTACTCCTTTGAGATCCAAGGGAACAATGTTGGTGCAAAAAAACATCACCTCTGAGGCATCATGCTGTGTGGCCCGAGAATTTAAATCGTTATGATATGAAGTGTTTTCTAGAAATAACTCTATCTATGATAAGCAAAAATGTGCATTTATTATCTCACAGTTAAGACAAAGTCGGCTAATGCAGAAATGTTGAAATATTAATAAATGTTGTTCATGTTTTACAGGTGACAGGTTTGTATAATCTGAAGCTGCTGAACCACACAGACTGCCACTGCAGTACATGCCGCCATCAAAAGGCTTAGAGAATGTGCATGAGAATGATTGTCCCCGTGCAACCAAATAACACCTTAAATGCCATTTCAAGTTCAAGTAGTTTTATTGTAATGTACTCATAACATTAAGTATAAGTAATGAAATTATTATGCTCAAGAGCCAGTTCAATGTTTTGTCCATGCCAATGTAATTATCTGTAGTTCACATTGCTTTCCTTAACCCTTTAATTAAATGTATTCATTTGGATGTTGTCTGGTTGTTTTAACTTACTATAAATGTGCATAATAAAGTTAACTTCCAGTTGATAAAGTTATTATTTTTTTAACTAGATGTACCGCAGAGCAGTACAAAATATGACCGCCGCCCAGTCCAGCACATTTTTTCCACAAAAAGAAATCACGCTGAAAGGCCTATATGATTCTAACTGTCTCACTAAATTGCATTATCCACACTCAATTCTCACTGGTATCTGCTAGACAACAAGTACCAAAACATGATTAGTTCATAGATTTCACATGTAAAATTCATTTTATACAACCCCACCTCCATCTTGCCTGTTCATAATTATGAGAAATTCTTGATTGTTTGTGTTATGTTTATGTTATGTGTGTGGGTGTGTGTGTGTGTGTGAGTGTGTGTGTGTGTGTGTGTGTGTGTGTGTGTGTGTGTGCGTGCCTGCGTATGTGCCTGTGCATGGAAGCGTACATATGTCTACTGTGTGAGTATGTGTCATGATTACTGTGAATGTGTGTGTGTGTGTGTGTATCTGTTTGTGCACATGTGTGCACATGAACTGGGCTAACATGACCCCTGGAGGCAAATATACGGAAAAAATGGTCATCCTAGGCCCTACAGTTCTCAAGATATTCACAGAGAACTGTGTCTGGCCTACCCTCCTTTCGGGGGGTCCAGTCCAGCGGGGGGGCTACAGATCTAAACGAAAAACGATGGTTCCATGCTATCCATATGGGGTTACATGCCCACCAAGTTTCGTCTACCCCGGTCTTTCAGTGTCCCGGGAATCATTGACAGAAATTTGGACATGCGAAAAAAAAAAAAAAAAAAAAATCTGACTAAACCTATATGACCGCCGCTTCGCTGCGCGGCGGTCATAATAACATATTTAAACATTTTGGTGGAAATAGATTGCCAAATGGGCTTGCAGGATTATGTGACACATCAGGTCGACATCTATAAGCTTCTGCAGAAATATTCTAATATGCACATTTCATATGGAGCAATTTCCCCCAAAGATTAGCTGACAAAAAACTAGATGTACCGCAGAGCGGTACAAAATATGACCGCCGCCCAGTCCAGCACATTTTTTCCACAAAAATAAATCACGCTGAAAGGCCTATATGATTCTATCTGTCTCACTAAATTGCATTATCCACACTCAATTCTCACTGATATCTGCTAGACAACAAGTACCAAAACATGATTAGTCCATAGATTTCACATGTAAAATTCATTTTATACAACCCCACCTCCATCTTGCCTGTTCATAATTCTGAGAAATTCTTGAATTGTGTGCATGTGTGCATGTGCATGTACATGTTTATGTTATGTGTGTGTGTGTGTGTGTGTGTGTGTGTGTGTGTGTGTGTGTGTGTGTGTGTGTGCGTGTGTGTGTGTGTGTGCTTGTGTCTGTGCCTGCGTATGTGCCTGTGCATGCAAGCGTACATATGTCTACTGTGTGAGTATGTGTCATACGTATGATTACTGTGAATGTATGTGTGTGTGTGTGTATCTGTTTGTGCACATGAAATTGGTTAACATGACCCCTGGAGGCAAACATACGGAAAAAAATGGTCATCCTAGTCCCTACAGTTCTTAAGATATTCACAGAGAACTGTGTCTGCCCTACCCTCCTTTCGGGGGGTCCAGTCCAGCGGGGGGGGCTACAGATAAAAACTAAAAACGAAGGTTCCATGCTATTCATGTGGGGTTACATGCCCACCAAGTTTTGTGTACCCCGGTCTTTCAGTGTCCCGGGAATCATTGACGGAAATTTGGGCATGCGAAAAAGAAAAAAAAAAAAGAAAAAAAGAAAAAAAATCTGACTAAACCTATATGACCGCCACTTCGCTGCGCGGCGGTCATAATAATGCCTGCCATTATGAGGCCTTAAAGGAGAATTCCGGTGTGATTTTGACCTAAAGTGTTTTGAAACATGATACCGAGTGTGAACGTATGTCTCATAGCCCATCTCGGCTTGTCCCCTGCACTCCGAAATCTGGCGCTAGTGGAAATGCATGGATTACAGTTTCTTCCAGTAGCAGCAACTGGAATCCATGCATTTCCACGGAATTATTTTTGGAATCTGATCCCTTATCATACCTGTTCATTCTTACTCGTCGCTCGACTTATCGTGACTAAATTCAAGATGGCTGCAAACGCTAAACTTCGAGAAGATACTGTCTGTATAAATCGTCTTGTAAGTAAACTACCAGTGCTTTTTCAAAGTTCTCAATGTCTCGTTTTAAATGTCAGGGCCCTCGGAAGTCTACCAATGAAGTGTGGAGATACATTGAGCCTCGTAAATGGTGTAAAACAGTGATTTATTTACATGGCTATGCCGATGCCGAGGCACCACCATTGACCGCCTTGTTGGTAGCATCGGCTAACTAGCGCCAGATTTCGGAGTGCAAGGGTCAAGCCGAGATGGGCTATGAGACATACGTTCACACTCGGTATCATGTTTCAAAACACTTTAGGTCAAAATCACACCGGAATTCTCCTTTAACACAATTAGAGCTGACTGTGGCACAAGTAGGTAGGTGATAGGGTATCATGCAAGTAGCTTGGTTTAGTAGTGGTTCAATTTTTACATGGAGTTACAGTTTTGTACAATCTCTAAAACACTAAACTCACTTTAGTGAACAGTGCAGGTTAATATCAACAATGGGCAGAAACTATCAGTGATAAATTGAGAGTTCATTGTCGGCAGTATGTAGCCTACTTCTCATTTACAGTACTGAAATGCCTGTCTTTTCCGATATACAGTTTTTCCCAATAGCTAAAACACATTTTTTGAAAGCTTCCCCCCTTTTCTCAAAAGTGTAAACACAAACCCCAATCTCAATACTTTATTTTTCTGGATTTCTAGTAAATGCTGAATCCACTGAGTTGCATTTGCTGTATTGTAAACAATGGGTCATTCCGTACCAAATCAACAGATTCCTCCTGCCTGACCATCTTGGATTTGTGCATTGTTCCCACACCAGGCCCAGCAACACACCAGTCCTAACTGCCGTTGTTGAAGTAAATAATTGTCCGATATGATTTTAGATAATAGTTTGTTAACAGCCATCAAGACAGCCATCAATTAGGCAATACGAAGTGGTACAATTGCAAACCCTGCTGACAGGCCCTGGGTCCTACCCTACAACATCTGCCGCCAACCTTCTACACAGTATCAAGAGAATTTGCAGAATATGAAAGACTGCTCATAGTGAACGAAGGGACAACTTTTCAGCATCATGAAGACAGTTTAGAAATGCCCTTGATACAAAACTGATACACCAAATTGTGTTTATGGAGCACCATGTGGTTGTCCATGGGCCTTGCATTAGGGCGATATATAAAACAAAGGCCAAGCAGTGTTGGCAAAGTACTGTTCCTTATCAGAAGTTATGGCAAGCATGTTTATTTGGAAAATAAATGTTTCTTGTTCTCTTGGACCTGTAAAATTCATATTTGATTATTGAACTTTCATTTATTTGATTAAAATGTAATTCCTCATTAAATGTAAAATTTATGTGTAATAAAATAAAGTATATAAAACAAAATAAATGAACAAGCATGTCTTGTGGGGGCTTTGAATGGTTAGGTGTGTTGTCTCTGTGTGTGTGCAAGAGGGAGAGAGAGAGAGAGAGAGAGAGAGAGAGAGAGAGAGAGAGAGAGAAACATTCATATTCAGTGGCATCTAACTGACCAGCAGATGGCAGTAAATGTAATACACCAACGTACACCACACACATATTTATACTTCTGATTACACAAGTTTTTAAAACACACTTCTAGATGTTAACATGTAAGGAGCATTGCATCAAAGATGTATTATCTGAATTGTCTTGTACATCCCTAAATGCCTTAGTAACAGAGCAAAGGAAGGAACATTAGGGAAGTTGCATTACAGCAAGAGCATGTGACAGAAAGATGTTCACACATGCAGCACATTTATTATGCAAAAGTGGTGAACATTTGTGGTGGACTAGCACACAGCAACTCGGAGGACGCTCAGAAGTTCAGACACACTGAGAGGACAGCATGAAACCAAATCAGCTTTTTCTGCTGCTTTGTAAGTCCAACACTATGATATTTTATGTCTGTGCATGTCCTGTATATGAAGCAATAATTCATCTGTACTGTATACATAAGTCGGCCATCTCTGAAACTCTCACAAAGTGCAACATATAAGTGTACCATTTTGAAGACACTTCTAAAGATATCTCATATTCCTTTCAGGATGATAAAAAAACAACTCAAAATGTCACAGTAAGCCAGATGTGCCAGATTATGTCCTCAGGACATTATGGACATGGCTTAATGATACTCAATGGTCTTTCGAAGAGCAATGTCTCTCTGTTAAAGCTGATTTAGGTTAAATATGGGTGATACATGCTGTGCACTAGATTTCTCCCTAACTGTAGATTTGTAAAGTGCAAATTGACAGCCCACTGATTAAACTTGTTAGTACACTCTTATTTCTCAATGTAATTAACTAACTTTACTCTGTTCTTCTGTAGTATTTGATTTATTTATTATACTAGAACGTTTACATGCAACAAAATATCTCTCCATCAAGATGTCATGAGCACAAGGCACTTTAGCAGTAGCTATAAGCAGCTGTCAGCTATACACTTTAAGAAAAAAACTCTTTGATAGTCTGAAACATAAAATGCCATCTTGTGTGTGTGTGTGTGTGTGTGTGTGTGTGTGTGTGTGTGTGTGTGTGTGAAAGAGAGAGAGAGAGATCGATCTATTTTATGCTCATGTTGTTAGAGTTGGCTATAGTGAGGGATTTGAATTTAATTCTGTCTGTTATAGAAAGCCAATGAGAAGTAAACAATAGTAGATTAAACAATGCAGGAGAGGAGAATGTCATGGTTCACTTTGTCAAAGGCTGCAGACAACTGATGACTGAGCTTTTGCCACTTTCAACATTTATGTAACATTCCTTTACAAAAGTACTCCAATTATGGGTGGGGTAGAACAGTGACCTAGTTGGCCCAGGTTCAATCCTTGACCCTGCTCTTGAGAGTCTGTGTTTAGTCTGCTTTAGATAAAAAAAAAAAATGAAATAGTAATATTATACCCTCCTCTTTGCCAATCCTCCCCCCTTCAATTAGTAATTAGTGCAGAAACTGCATTTGGATCTATGGATGGTGAGTAAGCTATATTTTCATTCTGTTTACCATTTCTACTTCTTCTTCTTCTCAAAGTCTCTCTTATTTCACTCAATGAGAAATTAGTCTCTTTTGTGTCTTGTCATTCGTCTTTGTCTTGTATATAATAACAAGAGTGTTGTTCTCCAATAAAATGTTTTCTTTAGATGTACTATTCTGTTCATCATTTGGCATGGTCTGCAATACTTATTCTTTTACATGAATGGCTAATACATGTTTTCCATCCTTATGTTTGAAACAATATGCTGTTCACAAACAGCAAAACCAAAGCCAGTTCTTAGAGGACCTCCACAGACCTGGCTGACTGAAGGAGACTCAGTGACTCTGAGCTGTGAGGTTGGAGGATCCACTACAGGCTGGAGATTCCACTGGTACAAAACTGCCCCCTACAGGCCTGAGTTGTTACATATGACTCATGAAAACAGAGCATATTCAGTAGAGCAGCTTTCAGACAACATCAGAGGAGCTGGAGGCTCCTACACTCTCAGCCCTGCTGCTCTTAGACACACAGGGGTTTATGTGTGCAGAGCAGAGAGAGGAGAGCCAGCCTATCACACGGAGTTCAGCCAACCTCAGCCTCTCTGGGTCACAGGTGAAAAACAGTCTTTTCTGTTTTACTGCAAAATGTAAAATTCTACCTACTGTAACCTAACCCTAACCTAACCTAACCCAACCTAACCTAACCTAACCTAACCTAACCTAACCCTAACCTAACCTAATCTAACCTAACCTAACCTAATCCTAACCCTAACCCTAACCTCAACTCTCTATTTGCCCTTGTCCCTGTAGGTCTTTCTACTCCATCCATTGTTGTCAGTCCCAACAACAAAACACATTTTACATCTCAGCCTCTGTCCCTGAGCTGTATGGACAGTGGGAACTCAACAGGATGGAGACTGAGATGGTTCTCGGGTATGATGGAGCGTGAAAAGTGTCCTTATGATTGGACAAACACGGGATCCAGCTGCAGAATCAGCTCATCATCATCATTAGACAGTGGAGTGTACTGGTGTCAGTCTGAGTCTGGAGAGCAGAGTAACCCTGTCAACATTACAGTGCACTGTGAGTAAACCATCAGAATGTATTTATGTTTATGTTAAGAATTAGGGCATAAGCACAATTATATTTTAGTATTGTGTAACAAATGTCTTAAAAATACAGTATGGAGGACATGTACAGTTATTAATCACTGTAAAGACTGTCTGTTGACTACTCTGTGCTTTGAAAACTGATGCTGAAGTGAAACCCAGCAAGCATAAATGTGTGTTGAGTTGGGAGTAAAACTGTTGACATCAATGTATCCTGGCAGTTGGGAGTGAGAACAAAAATCCATTGTGCATTTTTAAATTGCTATAAAAAGTCAAATATACTTGACATTGTGATGTTCTACATAAATGAAAGTGTGATCCTGGAAAGTCCTGCACATCCTGTGACTGAGGGAGATCCTCTGACTCTGCGCTGTAGATATAGCTACCAGCCATCAAACATCAGTGCTGACTTCTATAAAGATGGGACACTCCTGCAGACCTCCACCACAGGAGAGATGACCATCCCTGCAGTCTCAAAGTCACATGAAGGCCTCTATAAGTGCAGCAACCCCGAGAGAGGAGAGTCACCTGTGAGCTGGATCACAGTAAAGGGTACAATTAATGTGTCTGCACTAGTAAATATATTAACTCTGATTGTCAGATTCACATATATTAACGATATTCACTTTTCTTATCACTTTTAACACTAGATCCTGGACCATCTAAGCTAGAAATGGTTGGTGTAGTTGTTGGAATGATACTCATCTTGGTTGCAGGCATAATGATACTCCTGATGTATTGTTTCAAGAAGCTTAAAGGTGAGGCATCAAGAATCACTGACATATTGTTTCAAAGCAAAGTCTGAGGCAGTCAGGATTAAATAAAAAGCCTTTACTCTTACTCTTACGTTTTTTTAAATAAATAAAAAATTCTTAAAGAAACCGTATGTAAGAAATGCATTTCAATTAATCATAAAATGGCCCTGATATGTCACTAGACATTAAGAAATCATGTTCATTTTAAATCACTGACAACAGTAGTCCGGCCAGGATATTGCCATTTCAAAAGTGAAGTTGCAGCCCTCAACTGATGTTGTTGTGTTTTGTCATGTCATATTGTGTTTTGGCCTGATGCGCCACCCTCCATCTACTAATCACGAAGTCAGTAGTGTTTCGGCGTCCGGGTTGCCAACCTCGAGTCAGGGGGAGGGGGAGGGGATACACCGCTCTACAGTAATTTGAAAGTGATTGCAGTACCAGTTTTGGCCACAATCTTACATATGGTTCCTTTAAGTGTTTCGGCTTGATGCCTTCATCTGAGCTTTGACAAAATGGTTGCCTTTTGGTTCTTTCTACAATTTAACAGGTGATCACATGACTAATATCCTATGAGCATGATCAGTGACATACTGTATGTTGCACTTTTGTTAAACTTGGCTGACATTGAAATCTTCTTTTTCTTCTCTAACAATAGGCCCTGGGACACAAACACCACTGCCGTAAGTGTTTAATACACACATTTAAGGGTGTTACAACGTTTTTTCAACATATATTGAACATTCAGCCTGTATCTTTATTTAGCCTGTATCTAATCTTTTCAGCTCCATTAAAGTTTCCAGTTAAATGCATAAAGTCACAGTGTAGGTATTTTATCACCCTCTAGTGGTCAGCAACAGCATAACATCAGTCAGGATCAGGACCAGCACATCTCTGGAGGAAAGGAAGAAGATCAACAGGAATATTACACATTACACAGAGGTCAGTTAATCGAGTTTTGTCTCACTGTAGTAACCCACAAGAGCCCAAGTTCATCTAAAAAAAAAAACAGAAAGAAAACCAAAAAGTGGGAGACAAAGGAAAAATTCATGGCAGTGAATTAGTTTTTACCACTGGTCTCACCGAGAGTCTGTTAGCGTATGGGTATAACATTACAAATCTATAATATACATTTTCTTTGTCCCTGGGGACAGTAAATGTCAAAACCACCAAATACAGCTGAGCACAAGTGTATTTACATATCAGCTTACTAATAGTGTCATGGACTCTCACTGCTGACCGTCATTGTTAAGATAATCTCACTGGCTATGCTGGCTATCATTGTACTGTATGTTACCTGTACATGGAAAGTACCAAAAACATTTTGGGTTCTCCAATAGATGGTGCTGACGCTAGACTGAGTGATGTTACTTATGCCACCATTGATCAACAAGGCACAAGTGAGAATGTCAAAAACAGCAAGAAAAGTAAAGCCACATTTTTTTAATCTCACAATATTTTTATGTTTATTTTATTTGTTTGGCTAACAGTAAAATCAACAAAAATAAGTTTAGCAAACTGTTATAGTAAAATAAACTCTTTGAATTGTATCACTCTTCAACTACAGAAGAAGGACATGAAGCAGACGCAGCTATTGTGTATTCAGAGCTCAAAACCGTGAATAACGCAGGTGAAATAAGCAATGTTTAATTATCTCTCAAGTTTACACTATCAAACATGATTACACTGGATATGTGTATGTTAAATGGAGATGCTGAAATAAGACATCCCAAATGAGACCTTTGCATGTTGCCTGTAGGAAAAGCTGGTAGCTGGACACAGTGACTTCATGTATGGCTATGACAGGGAAACCAATGGTATGAAAAGTAACTTCATCTCTTTTGCTTTCACACATTCTTCATCCAGATGTGATTCATCTCTGTCTGTCTTTGATTTTTAAATGTTAGTAATATTAGCCAGTTTCACCAGCCCTAAACTGTAAGTATCTCAATATCTATCACTTTGTATTTCACAGGTCTCCAAGGACATGAAACAGGAATTTCTTCGATGGAGTAATGCTCCGGCAAAAAGCTTTTAGCTGGGCCACACAAAACCTGAATTTAAAAGAACCAAACTCAGTCCTTTAAAAGTGGACCAAAGGGTAGACCGAAACAAAAAGGACTCAGTTCCCTCTGTATTCAAATGGAATTTATTTTCAAAGAGGGCTCTGATCTCTTTGTAGTGCACTTCAGCTCTGATGGGGATTCAGTGTTCTTCCTGTTCCCACTATACTATAGCTTCTCTGGGGGTTTCAGACCTTACTGCTTTGGATTATGAATGTAGATGCTCTGGGTTAGTTATGTATTATTTTCATCATCATTCATTATCAGGTTCAAATAATTATCATGTCACATGATTGGTGTGGTGGTCTGTTCCACAAGCACACCCACTCACCCATGCAAACACCCATGCAAACACACACACACACACACACACAAACACACACACACACACACACACACACACACACACACACACACACACACACACACACACACAATGTAATTTTAATATATTCACAATGAAAAAAACAAGGAAAAATCCATCCTTGAAGGGAAGAAAATTTATTCTGAGAAAAAAGATCTCATACAGAAATAAATATGTTTAATAAAAACACGTTGCTCCCAATTATCCTTAGAAAATCTTATATACAAAACCTAACAGAAGCATTTCCCTATCATTTCAACTTTGTTAAGTTAATCAGAGTGTCTGTGAACTTTCAGAGGTAGTTCATTACTTTGTTTTTCACTAAAGTATGAAAATAAAGTGACATAGAGGCTAAATCCTCTTGTCATTTTTCAAAATCAGAAAGACAAGAGAATACACTAAATTTAAATAAAAAGAAAGTGTGTTGACATTTGTAAGTCAGGGAATGTCTATAAAAACTAGGTACTTTGTTGAAAATGCCTATATTTACAGTTAAAACAATAATTAAAAGGTTCTAATCAACTAGAAATGTAACAAACATGCTTGGACAAAGACCCATGGTATACGTTACATTATACAGCCCCATGGTAAGATAGGCAAACAATTCCATAAGGACCGCTATTGAATCTTGAATTTCCCCTTGGGGATCAATAAAGTATCTATCTATCTATCTATCTATCTATCTATCTATCTATCTATCTATCTATTGGTGAATTACAGATAAAGGTGTCATCTTGGGGTCACCAAGTCCCCCAAACAATCTTCAAAAGTGACCTCACTGCTAATAGCTTATTTAGAGGGCATGCTAGGTAAACGCCTGTCCAGTCATTTAATTACCAATGTAAATGGCATGGAGTTACTGAATGGTACAGTGACTTGGTCTGGAAGTGTGGTCTATTGTCAGATTAAATGAAAATTGCGCTTTTTGGCTAGTGTGACGTCAAGCGTTATGCCTCTTCCTCCCTCTGCCTGTATGGTGCTCTTGAGTACTAGGCATATTGCTGTTTGTACTTGTATATGTCTATTGTATTTCGATCCGCAGGAGGAGCTGGAGAGTTCTGGTGGCTAATGTTAATTGCCGTTGGAATAAAGCTGGTGTCCTGTGGCCTCAGTGCCGCTCTTGGTTCGTGAGTCGAACACTTTAGGTGTGTTTGGCGTACATAGAAGAATATACTGAAAAGAACCTCATACCTATATGAGAATTATGGTGGAGGGGCTGTGCTATTGTGGGGCTGTTTTTATTACCAAAGGCCTTGGGAATCTAATTAAGGTGCATGGTATCATGAACAACAACTGTCCTGTCACAATAAAAGCAGAAAGCCCCAAAAATATACTTTAAAAAGTATTAGTGTTATTATTAGTATGATATTGTGACTTCAACAGTAGTTATCAATAGTTCTACACAGTGACCTCGTGTATGCCTGTGACAGAGTACCATCTCTCTCTCGCTTCCACCCCACAACAGAATGTGAATTATCTGCATTTACAGTATCTCTAGTTTGTTTTTCAGATGTCAGTTATGTCAGCCAGTCATATTTGCACTCTGAGTATCTCAAACATTGCTTCATATTTCACAGGTCTCTAAGGAAATTCTGCAGACACCTTTAGATGGAGTAATATTAACTTGCTCTGCTGAATACACATTTAATGAAGCAATGCAGATTAGAGGAAATATTAAAATGACAAATAGAAAATAGATGTTAAATAGTCCTGGCCTTGCACTACAACCTATTTTTAAGTGACTTGAAGCTTTCTGCTTTCTGTTTCCCAACTATCTGTTTTTACATCTGCTGTTTCTCTCTTCATATGGAGTGTATTGTAAACAGATAAACATGAAGAGTATAGCACCTTGCTGGCCATCAGAGGAATATTTTCAGCATACACCACAAACATGTCACTGTTGCAGGCTTGGAATTTCACCATTTTAGGGGCAAGGCCACTTGGCCTTCAGTTGGGCATATTTGGTGGGGGGCACAAAAGCCACATGTCAGGGCACCAAGGCCAAAGTTAACTATACAGTAGTATGCTATAAAAATGATCTGAAGTTGTATTCACTGCAGTAGACCTGCATCACTGTATGAAACATTACAAAAACATAAAACATGACATATTACATATAACTGCAAATCATCTGATCATCTAATATTTTCAGGTATCTAGGCTATATTTAACATTTATTTTATATTTGGCCTGTTATGAAATCATGTATTGAACAATTTAAGCACAGCTCAGCTTTAAGAAACTCAAATAACCTAGATGCATGCTTAGCATTTTGTGATCATTAAGGGTATTTTCACAAACTCTTATAGTCAGCCGTCCTCTGATTTACCGATATCTAGGCGACATTTGTAATATTTATTTTGTATTTGGCCCGTTATGAAATAATGTGGAACAATTTAAACACAGTGTAAAACTTAAATCCCAAATTTGGAGACATCCATGTATGTTGAAATGTACTGCAAATTCAAAACGGGATTAGTCTGGAACGGCTAACTGTACAGGGGACTGCTTTACACCTTTCTGTTCGGTAAGGTCTGCTGTTTATTCTGATATATGGTTTGTCATATGTTAAACGAAGGGTTCGTGAAGTATTCCACCGAGATGAATGGGTAGGGAGACGCAAAACCTTCAGTAGAATTTATGATTAAATTGAATATTATTTACTTTTCTCGCGAACCGTTCACCACAGCAATTAGCGGCTAATATCGTTTAAAAGCTGAAAAAAGCTCTTTCATGTGATACTTGTGATGTCTGTGTGATGAGTAGGCTACTTCGCTAGTAGTTCAACTGAGAAGAATGGGTTAATTTGGACGCACTTTCTTTCTTGCGCTGTCACTTTCTCCACTGCGTAATTTGCGCTGTGAATGCTAAGATTATTTTGACAGGCCATAGGCTAAATATATATCGCTATTCGTAGGACGCAAAGCAGAATATTTAAAGAAGGGGGCACCAAGGCCACCGTGGCCTGTAAACCTCTGATTTTCAAAGGGGCGTCACGGCCAACGCAAGGGGCTACGACAGCCATGGCCGTCGTGGCCGCCGTGAAATTCCTACCCTGCACTGTTGTATTAATAATTACATCCACATAGATCTTAATACACTCCTCTATTTCTCAACATGTCGGAAAATAATATGACTTTATGAAATTAATGTGATGTGTTAAGTGAAGGAACATGTTTTATGGGGACATGAGGTTTTTGATGATGAAAAAAGACTGAGAATTGCTACACAGTTTAAGGTAATAACCAAAATGAGTCCATCTTGTCTTACATCACACATGTTTCAGTGAGATTTTGACATGCTGGATGGCTGTGTGTTAAATTAAGAAAGACATCAGTAGAAGTAGCCATTTAATCTGTTTGATTCATTGATTCATTCATTCTTCACATAACTGTGTGTAAAGTTTAAAAACACGCCTTTAAAAATAAATAATTAATAAATATAGAAGTATTTGTGGGATGTTCTCATGATGAAATATGTACCCCTTTTGAAACAGCATTGCATAAATAAAAACTTCTCTAAACTCCAGCTAAGAGTTGTCTGTGGTTTTCTGGTGACAGGATGCAGACATATCAATCTACATGTAAACTTACCTCAAACTAATATGGTTTAAGCTTGTTTTGCATACATTTCAAAAACTGTAATATGTACATTATTAGATCATGTCCAAATATGGAAGTGAACAAACGGAAAGTTGGACTGCACAGACTGGACTGAAATCCTTCTGCACAGTGACTCTTCTTGAGACTGGACCTGTGAGTGTAGTTTACTAAACCCATGTGAGAAAGATGGCGTGATGTAAAAGATGTGATGCATGCAAACACCTCTGTAACCATAGCGATAGTAGTAGAGCCACACTACTTGATTAGTGTAGAATGTGTGTCCTCTCTTAGTTAGCACTACCTTTCAAAAACACAGCAAGGTAAACTGTCACATGTACAAAAATAAAAAAACACAGTTAAAAGATATGTATCTGTAGACACATAGGCTACAATTCCACATACAGTACATAAATCCAATTCAAGCAATAGAGCAAAAGAAAGAGGTGTCCATTCATGCAGGGGATAGATGTGATATGTGCAACCACACTTGTGGTAAACTAACAGACAGCAATTCAGGAAAAGGGAGAAGTTCAGACACAGAGAGGACAACATGGAACCACGTCAACTTTTTCTGCTGCTCCGTGAGTTTGACACACACATATTGTATGTGTGTTTTTGCATATGCATGTAATTAGATTGTATGTTTATGTACGTATATGTAATGAAGTGTAGTATACTGATGTAATATAGTCACAGGTGTACAATTGTTCTTATGTATTTATTGCTTTGACAGTGAAAGGTTTTAAAATCAGTCAATAATTGATAATTATTATAACCACGGAGCAGAACGATCTGTTAAACGCAACGTTTTGATACAGAGACTCTTGAACCAGAGGTCAGATTCAGGATTGTTTTTAAAAGTGAAAACTGAAATGGATGCATGCAGATCGAAAGGGGTTGGGGGGCATGTGTCCTCATACAATATTTTTACACCCATCTTTTTAATTCAAGTCAATTTCTATGCTCAAATACTGACAATGATATTTTCTGTCATCCCTCTCCTTACAAATCAGTCATAAGTGCTGAAATCAACTTTGGATCTACACAAGGTGATTCAAGTTTTAAATGTTTACTCTGTACCTGTGTGGCTTTAAGTGTTTTTATTTAACTTCCCTTACTTTAAAACGATGACGTAATGATGACATGTTTTATTAATATCCAGGGGGACCTTCACTGAGTTCAAGCAGAGTGGCACCAGTATTCACTGGAAACTCAGTTACCCTGAAATGTGACATGGACCAGTCTACTGAATGGAGATTCTACTGGTACAGAGACACACAGACCTCTTATCCTGTAGCCCAGACTGATGGAAACTCCTACAACATCAGCTCTGTTAAAGTCTCTGATGGAGGACAGTACTGGTGCAGAGCAAGATATCTACGCGACTACACACAGTACAGCAATGCAGTGTGGGTGAACGTCACAGGTGAGTTGGTTATTATCTACCATTCCATTTTCTGTCACTGAATAAAAAACTGTAAACATACACGTTTGTATTGACGCTGCTCTTATTATTATTGGGCAGTGAGGCCTAAAGCAATTGCAACCCTCCTGCCCAACTCGACAGACATCTTCAGTGGAAACATGTTCATCCTCAGGTGTGACATCCAGGGAATCCAATACATGGACTGGCAGTACAGCTGGTATATAAATGGACTTGTTCTCCCAAATCCAGACGATTCAGGGCAGAATTATACTGTGTATAGTGCAGATCAGTTCCACAGTGGTGACTACACATGCAGAGGGTTATTGAGTAGGGACCAACAGACATCAGAGATCAGTGAAGCTGTCAGAGTTACAGTAGCAGGTGGGTGAGGATTTAAGCTTTTTGTTATGTTTAACAATTGTACATTTTTGCTGTGTCTTGTTACATTGTGTAATGTGAAATTAATATAATGTGTTACTGATTGGCTTCTGTGGGATATCCCCTACCTATAGCACAAGGATATAAACAAAAAATTAACAAGATTAAAAAAAAAGTAGCCTGTAACTTTTTGAGGCCTGTATTAGTGCAGTTACAATGTATTTGCATTCACTTGTGAAGTTGATAGACATAGTTTTTATGCTTTTTGCCATATATTTAAGACATGGCATCCATCATTTTGTTTAAAATCATATACTGACAACACACAGAAATACCCATGCCAGTTCTTAGAGGACCTCCACAGACCTGGCTGACTGAAGGAGACTCAGTGACTCTGAGCTGTGAAGTTAGAGGCTCCACTACAGGCTGGAGATTCCACTGGTACAAGACTGCCCCCTACATACCGGATTTGTTTCATGCCATTCATAGGAAGAGAGGTTATTATTTAGAGATGTCAGAAGGCATCAGAGGAGCTGGAGGCTCCTACACTCTCAGCCCTGTTGCTCTTAGACACACAGGGGTTTATGTGTGTGGGGCAGAGAGAGGAGAGCCAGCCTATCACACGGAGTTCAGCCAACCTCAGCCTCTCTGGGTCACAGGTGAAGAACAGTCTTTACAATTTCTGTTTTACTGCAAAATGTAAAATTCTCCTCTGAAGACCTAACCTAACCCAAGTCACTCATGATTCTCTTTGGAAAGAATTCTGGGTTGACAAGCAGGCCCGTACACCTAAGGGGTTTAACCCCCAAACCCAAAAACTAACCCTTTTCCATAAACCAAAAAAAACCTAACCTAACCTAACCTAACCTAACCCTAATCTCAACTCTATACCTTCTCCCCTTGTTTTAGGTCTGTCTCCTCCATCTACTCTGATTGTCAGTCCCAATAGAAATCAACATTTTGATTACAGTTCTCTCTCCCTGAGCTGTGAGGGGAGCGGGAATGGATGGATTCTGAGATCGTTCTCAGATCAAACGCTGCGTGAGATGTGTCCCACTGACTGGAGATCAGAAACAAGATCCAGCTGCAGCATCAGCTCAGCATCTCCATCAGACAGTGGAGTTTACTGGTGTCAGTCTGAGTCTGGAGAGCAGAGTAATCCTGTCAAAATCACAGTGCACAGTAAGTTCATGATGGTTGTTGTCCCTTTTACCTTTGTAAATGAGAGCCTCAGACACTTTTTTTATTAGTACAGTAGGTCTATCCTTTTTCTGTCTCATTACATCATTTGTAGGCACAAAAATAATGTGTCTATATATATGTATATGTATGTCCCTGTTGTTTTATGTATTATTATTTTGTATGTATAAAATACAGTAATTTGCATTCTGCATCATGTTATAAATAGTTTTTGTAAATTATTAATTTAAACATATCACCATTGTGCTCTGTGCAGATGGCAATGTGATCCTGGAGGGTCCTGTCCACCTGGTGACTGAGGGAGATCCTCTGACTCTGCGCTGTAGATATCGCTACCAGCCATCAAACATCAGTGCTGACTTCTATAAAGATGGGACACTCCTGCAGACCTCCACCACAGGAGAGATGACCATCCCTGCAGTCTCAAAGTCACATGAAGGCCTCTATAAGTGCAGGAACCCAGAGAGAGGAGAGTCACCACAGAGCTGGATTCTCATAAAGGGTAAAACTCAAATAATCCCATATGCAGTGGTCTGGAGCAAAACAATGACATGAATAACAACTATCAACAGTTTCACTTTCAGCCTCAAACTCTGAATCTGCCAACCTAATAGCAATGGATGTGATAGTTGCCCTGGTGATAATCTTTGCCTTGGTTAGAATCTTGGTTTGGCTGTATTGCCTCAAGAAACCGCAAGGTACATTTACTTCAAAAGTCGTGTTTACAGGAGTGCCAACCGTTTTATCGCAATTATCAGAGTCTCACGTCTACAAATAGAAGTATTGATTGCCTGCCTCTTGTTTCACAGCAGGACTGGTTACAGACACATCAACGCAGTAAGTGGTTTTTTTTTCACAAACACCTCCTGGTAATGTGTAGTTTGCTTGATAATTTATTGTCATACCAACATGCCCACAGAGGCCTTCACAGATGTTTTAAATATATTAACCAAGTCTCAGAGGAAAAGGAGGTATCATTGCACACAGAACTGTCATGGCCAAAAGATTTGACAATGACAGACATTTTGTGTTTCCACTTTTGTGATGCAGTCACGTTGTTTTGAGAGCACGTTGTTTGTTATTGTGCAGAGCGGTGCTGTCACCCCCACTACGCGCATGACACACTGTGCTGGAGGGGGCACCAACAGTTTCTCAATAAATAGCAGTCGTTTTGATGCAGGCTGCTTTCCACTCTTTCCCGAGAGCATTTAAATTGTACATTTGCATTTATTCATTTTAATCCAGAGTGATTTACATATGTCAATTATTACATGGGACTACATTGTCCCCGGAGCTATTTAAGGGCACAGCGTTGGAAGCCAGGAATTGAACCCACAACTTTTCAGGCAACGGCATGCTAGCCCAGCTCCTTAACCACTACACTACCACTACCCTTTAATTTAAAATATAGTGGCACACACACGGCATAGACATTGACACATGCACGGTATTTAACTTAGTTTGATTTGGCTATATACATTTTGGCTTTGGTTCCCAATGGTTTGCATGTCAACAGCCTATAGGACTCCTTGACAGTGGAAATATAACAGTCTCTGAGTAAATGAAAATTGATAGAAAATATGGACTGCATGCGGGTGTGCAAATTGTGGCACTTTCCAGACGTGGCAAGCAGGGGTTAAAGTGGGGGGGAACGGGGAGGAACGCAGTTCCGCCACCTCAGATAAATTAATAATAAATATATTCTTTCATACCAACCATATAGGCCTATGATATTGTTAAAACTAGATGTACCGCAGAGCGGTACACAATATGACCGCCGCCCAATCCAGCACATTTTTTCCACAAAAAGAAATCACGCTGAAAGGCCTATATGATTCTAACTGTCTCACTAAATTGCATTATCCACACTCAATTCTCACTGGTATCTGCTAGACAACAAGTACCAAAACATGATTAGTTCATAGATTTCACATGTAAAATTTATTTTATACAACCCCACCTCCATCTTGCCTGTTCATAATTCTGAGAAATTCTTGATTGTTTGTGTTATGTTTATGTTATGTGTGTGGGTGTGTGTGTGTGTGTGAGTGTGTGTGTGTGTGTGTGTGTGTGTGTGTGTGTGCGTGCTTGTGTGTGTGCCTGCGTATGTGCCTGTGCATGCAAGCGTACATATGTCTACTAAGTGAGTATGTGTCATACGTATGATTACTGTGAATGTATGTGTGTGTGTATATCTGTTTGTGCACATGTGTGCACATGAAATGGGTTAACATGACCCCTGGAGGCAAACATACGGAAAACTAGATGTACCGCAGAGCGGTACAAAATATGACCGCCGCCCAGTCCAGCACATTTTTTCCACAAAAAGAAATCACGCTGAAAGGCCTATATGATTCTAACTGTCTCACTAAATTGCATTATCCACACTCAATTCTCACTGGTATCTGCTAGACAACAAGTCCCAAAACATGATTAGTTCATAGATTTCACATGTAAAATTCATTTTATACAACCCCACCTCCATCTTGCCTGTTCATAATTCTGAGAAATTCTTGATTGTTTGTGTTATGTTTATGTTATGTGTGTGTGTGTGTGTGTGCGTGCTTGTGTGTGTGCCTGCGTATGTGCCTGTGCATGGAAGCGTACATATGTCTACTGTGTGAGTATATGTCATACGTATGATTACTGTGAATGTGTGTGTGTGCGTGTGTATCTGTTTGTGCACATGTGTGCACATGAAATGGGTTAACATGACCCCTGGAGGCAAATATACGGAAAAAAAATGGTCATCCTAGGCCCTACAGTTCTCAAGATATTTACAGAGAACTGTGTCTGGTCTACCCTCCTTTCGGGGGTCCAGTCCAGCGGGGGGGCTACAGATCAAAACGAAAAATGACGGTTCCATGCTATCCATGTGGGGGTACATGCCCACCAAGTTTTGTGTACCCCGGTCTTTCAGTGTCCCGGGAATCCTTGTTGGTGTACGTCACTAAATGTACACATAAATTATTTTATTGTAAGGCCCCCCATGAACGAAAGTACACAAAACTTGGCATGCATTCGGAGGGTGTCATAATGATCCTACACTTTCAATTTCGTGCAGTTTTGACCATGTCAGCCAGAGATATTGTGATGAAAACACCTACATTTTTGCTTTTTAATTTTTAACTAGGTGGCGCTATACATGAAATAAGTGGTAATGGGATGGGTTGACATGGCCCCTTGAGATCAACATACAAAAAAAAGGTGGACCTCCTAGGCCCTACGGTTCTCGAGATATTCACAGAAAACTGTCTCCGGCCACCTACAGGCCAGTTGGTGTATAGTAACATAAATTAATTTATTGTGTGGCCCCCCATGAACGGAATTCCACGAAACTTGGCGTGCATTCAGAGGGTGTCATAATGATCCTACACTTCCAATTTCGTGCAGTTTTGACTATGTTAGGTCACAGATACCTGCGATTACAACACCTCATTTTTACTTTTTTGTGTTTAACTAGGTGGCGCTATACATGAAATGAGTGGTTATGTAATGGGTTGACATGGCCCCTTGAGATCAACATACAAAAAAAAATGGTCCTCCTAAACCTTACGGTTCTCGAGATATTCACAGAAAACTGTGTCTGCCCTACCCTCCTTTCGGGGGGTGCAGTCCAGCGGGGGGGCTACAGATCAAAACGAAAAACGATGGTTCCATGCTATCCATATGGGGTTACATGCCCACCAAGTTTCGTCTACCCCGGTCTATCAGTGTCCCGGGAATTATTGACGGAAATTTGGACATGCGAAAAAGAAAAAAAAAAAAAAAAAAAAAAAAAAAATCTGACTAAACCTATATGACCGCCGCTTCGCTGCGCGGCGGTCATAATAAATGGTGAGTTAATTTTCGTGTGTACAGAGGTGACGAAGAAGCTAGCAATTCTTGTCCAAAAAGTATTGCTACACCACGATACTCAATATGTTGTCCAACGGTGAGTCATTTTTCCCCGTTGCACCGACACTGGATTTTAGGGTTCCCCCACCTGCCAAATCCCACTTTAACCACTGGTGGCAAATAAAATCTGATGTTATAAAGATAATCATCTTATGGCAAGATAACATAAGATAACAAAGGTAACATTTTCTGTTTGTTTGTTTTTGTTTTCTTTTGTTACCAAAGGTAACGGCTGTAGCCAGCAGTGAAATTTGTGAGTGACAAATTGTAACACTGTCTGTTGACAGGCTAACCTACACATTAGTCTCTCCCACATATAAAAACATTAGCGTCATCTCCTCTGACCTCAACTACAGAAGCAGCAAAGTTTGTAAACACACAAAATGCTTTGTTTTCCTCTAGTGGTCAACAACTCCAGAACGCCTCTCAGAGTCCTGACAGGAGTCAGCCTGCAGAAAGCAGTGGAGCCCAGTCAAAATATATGACAATGGGTAGAGGTAAGACACACATGCAAGTTCAAATGGTTATGATTATGGTTTTTGTTCTTAGAAGATACTTTCGTCCATAGCTACTTACAATAACCAGGAACATGATATTATCATTGTGAAAGTCAAATTGTCTAAATGAAAAAAATAATAGTAATGCACTTCTCATAATAGTACTTTTGCATGTGAAATCATTACCAGTGAACTCTGAACTCTCTTCCAGTTGTAGATACTACACATACCTATGCAAACATCAACCTAGAGAGTGTACCTCAGCAATCAAGTGAGTTTGTTTGTAACTTGACATTTTTTATTAGATATGGATTTTTTGAAAGTTTTAGGATTTCTCACCAGCACTAAGAACATATGATATTTTACCATTTAGCATAATGGTTTGTAATGGTATATTTACAAGCAGTTTAAAAAAAAACATTCAGAATATTGTTGTAATGTACAATGGTGTAGTCACACTATAATTGCCTGTAAGGGGTATGGGGTAATTAAAAAAAAAAAAACATGGCTTTGTTATGGTGCTTTCTAAGAATCAGTGAATATAAACTTTTTTTAAATGCTAGTTTCCCCCATCATCTTGAGAAAGAGGTACCACATACATGAAAAGTCAAATATGATCACTGTAGCCTAATGTTAAATGTTAGTTTGATAGGTATTTCCACATACATAGTGTTTGTTAATACACAATATAGTCATAACTCATAAGTAATAACCACCTCATCATCGACAACATTAACAATAAAAATGCTATTGCTATGACAATTTATATTAATATGTAAACCTTTCTCGTAGTCTCCCACTTCATCTTGATAAAGACATTTTGCTAGTTACAGTTATCTGTATGTAGCAACACAGGGCTTCTTATTCATTGTGTTTTTACATCTGCATGTTTCCCATCAGAAGACGCATTACAAATAAATGAAGTCATTTCTAATGGTTGATCACTTTCCTTTTCCATCTTTCTAGATGACAAACACATATATGAAGTTATGGCTCCTCAGCAGAAGCCCAGAGAAATTAAGTCTGACTGACTGTGTGGAGATCATCAAACTAAATGTGCTGTTGTAGCATTTTGTTAAGTCGTCTTAGTATGATAATATAGCACTTATGAATGTGTCAATTATGTTCAGTTTACTAAATTAATATTGGAACATACTATTGGGTCATTCCGTGTGAAATCACCCAATTTCAGCGCAATTTGGCAGGTGACCCTCTCCGAAAAAATCTGAAAAAAATCACAGGTGTTTGTAGACCAAATCCATGCATAGATCTTAAATAGTATATCTGTATAACTAATCGTTGCAAAACTACAGCCCTTTGAAACTTCAAGTCATTTTAAGCATTGTGGTGAACAATCCTTTTTGTTCAACTTCCAGCATTATTGGCTCTTTTGGTATTTCACACACTTTAGTGAAACTATGTGAATAGAAGTACATTTTCCTGTTGAATTAAAAAATCCAATCGGATCAGACGTATCTTGTATACTTTCCCCTCTGCAAAGCTCTGAAAATGGCTATAAATTCATAATGTGAAAAGACATCATCACCTTTGAGGGCTTCTCATTCAAAAAGTATGTGACACAAATTCATCAGATTTTTTTCCTACACATATATGTATTATAAGATCCTGTCCATGCATTAACTTTGGTTGTTATCATTTTCATATTTTCAGAGCATTTTTTTAAAATTGGGCTTGATTTTCAAAAAGCCTGTTTTCATCTTCTCATTTCACCACGTGGACAGTTAACAGGATTTTTTTTAATTTTATCATTCTGTATGTGAGGATCATCTGCCCAAAATTTGGGCTTGTTGCTGAGTTTCTTCATTGAGATAAGAATTTTTTTTAAATATTTTCTATAAATCCACTGAATTTGTACTGGATCTGCAGTACCACTTTGCACCACATGTGGTGCTCTTTTAATACAATGGAAGTCAATGGAAGAGTAAGAGAGTCACTTGTTTGCTGCACATATCCAATCTAAACACACAGTTTATGGTTATGTATATTTACCACTGTATATGTGTTATAGAGCATGTTGTAACAACAATAGGAATGATGTTGATTCACCTTTTACATCCTCACAATTCAATAAACTGTTGATTTCAGGCAGCAAAACAGTCTTGTCAACACAACTTTGGTTATCTGAAAGGTAATGGAAAGTCATACATGTTATGTAACCTTAAAACACCAAAGAGCTGAATGTAAGAAAATAAAACATATCGATATTATCTGACAACTGATCTGTATTGTAGACTATCTGACGGACAGCATTATGGTGTGCAGAAAATCAAGCTGAGGTGATCTCCTCACACTAGCGAATCTCTCTTCATGGGTTTTTGACAGTGAAAGAAGAACCAGACTTTCAAGAATACAAAAATGTTGATTGTGTCACATAGACTGGCACCTACATGAAAATCACATACAATAAATGTTTTTCATGCAATCGTGTAGAAACAGTATAGACTAGAAATAGTATAGTTTGAATTTCCCCTTGGGGATCAATAAAGTATCTATCTATCTATCTATCTATCTATCTAGACAAGCACTGTTAGTCTGTCAGCATAAACTGAGCTGAAAAGGTCAAATTTACTCAATGTGTAGCCTATAACATTTAGGCTGTGCAGAAAATCTTTCAGTATGTTCCTGTACCTCTGGCATGTTAGTGTGGAATGCAGTAAGCAAATTAGATGTTAGAAGAAACAACAAACTCATCAATCATCATGAGTCAATCAATAACATATGTCTGGCAGAAAACCTCTGTGCTGGCTTGACAGCTTCCCATATTATTATATTTAATGACTGAATGACTATTATATTTAATGACTGAAAAGTGTGAAAGAAATGTTTGGAATGCATTGTACTCATGCTTATACCAATATGGATAACAACTAATACATTATGACATTTCTTTATAGAATGATAGGTATGTAGGCCTTCTTGGCTCTGGTTTAGCTGCCATGATGTTGTTAAGTGATAAGTTATTGTCGTTCCCCTTCTTTTTTTTCTTTTAAGCGTCTGAAGTTAACCTGATGAGGGTATTCTTTCTTTTTTATATATATACAGTACTTTATGTGTACTTGCACCTTTTGAAGTTGACATAATCCCAAATACCTATGTTATGCCATATGAATTGGCTAAAATGTGCTAGTTATAGGAGATGAAATAAGTAAAAAAAATGTCATAGTGAAAGTAAAGTTAACATAGTATTGCAACAGCTCATTCCATTTCCCCTATCAGTTAATTTCAGAATTCACTTATAGGAACATTCATATTCATTATATTTTTCAACTTTTTCATACAAGGAATTCTAGTCTTGGTAGAGATTTAAAAAAAAAAAGTACCCATGTCTTCACAGCAATGATGCAAGCAGTCAAATGTGTTGGATTCCTGCCAAATTCATTCCCATTCATTTTTGGTTATGTATTGTCAGGCAGCCCTAATAACTTAGCCCCCTTCGGTTTCAGCCAATCTAATGACAGCATTTCTTTTACTGTCGTCCTGGCCATTAGAAATCAGTCTAAACAGCCCAAAGGAGTTCACTATTATTGGTGGGGACAATTTTGTCATCTCAAAATATTGATGGTGACTAGTCACCATGGTCCCTATCTAAACCTATGCCCATGCAGCCCACATGTTGTTGTTGTTGTTGTTTCTATATTTGATCAATGACTACACTTAAAGTCTTATTTGTATTGATGTTGAATTTGATGTAAAAGTACTGGAAAAACTAGTTCGACTTCAAAGTCTTTGGAGCAATATGTCAGGTAATAATAATAATAATAATACATTTTATTTAAAGCGCCTTTCAAGTCACCCAAGGACACTGTACAATAAGAGAAAGGATATAGACATAAGAGTAGCATAAAAACATCAAACAGAGACAGTATACAAAAGAACATAGACATAAAAGCAACATATACAGGGACAGTACAAATAGACAGTACACTTAGTAAAACACACTAAACATTCAGCAGGGGACAGACATTACCAACAAAAGTATAAAAAATAAAAATAAAACAGTAATAGAGGAGCAAGTGGGATGGAGGAGGCAAGGTTATGAGTAGGAAGGAAAAGCAAGAGTGAAAAGGTGAGTTTTTAACATGGATTTAAAGGTGGACAGGGAAGTGCTTTGACGTAGTGCAAGTGGGAGGGAGTTCCAGAGTTTGGGGCCAGCCACGCTAAAGGCCCTGTCACCCATAGGGGGAACTTATTTTGATCATGGAAAATATGCTTAAGGTAGAGCAAAGATGCTTATGGTAGTCTACATTATTCATCCATTCATTAATCCATCAAGTTATTATGACCGGCGCGCAGCGAAGCGATATATATATATATATATATATATATATATCATATTATCATATCATATTTTAACATTTATCATACAATAAATACTAGTTTTAAGAGAGATTGTTCAAAATTAACCTGTTTCTTCTCAGTGTCGATGTGTCAAGCTGTCAAGTGAGTTGGCTGCCTGCCAAACTTGATCAGTGAAATGTTCAGTCCCAGCCCATTCAAGGAACCAATTACATTTTGAGTTTCCATTTTGACTGTTCCTGACATCACATCTTCGTATGTCATTAGGACATAAATACCATGATTACACACAGCTACCTATTCACAGAACTTGACTTTAGAAGATAGTGAACAGAGAGTGGTTTAGTGAACATTTTATTTCCGTAAATGCTGTATGCAGGATGGGAAATTCTCAACGTATTCTGGAGAAACATGGATACACAAAAATAAAATCAATCGGGTCAGGAAGTTATGGAAAAGCAATCCTGGCAAAGTCCATTGGAGATGGAGAGAATTATATCCTGAAGGAAATGAAGTTGGTAAGATCATCAGCATATTTATGGGTGAAATATTTGTAAATATATGTATTGGGGAATTTTCCGTGCTCTTGTCCCTTGGAATCCCTTTACTCTTGTTTGTTTTCTGTGTAGTTGTCAGTGGAAGACCTCCAACTTGCAAGATATGAGGCCATTGTTCTCAAAGAGATAAAGCACCCTTTCATTGTGACTTATAAAGAATCATTTGAAGGTATTTCTTTTTTAACATTAATCTGCATGGGATTTACCTGTTAATGTATTTCAGAAATGTAAAATATGGTTGGCAATATGTAATTCTATCTGTTTTGGTATCGACAGAAAATGACAGATTTTTTATAGCAATGGATTATTGTGAGATGGGGGACCTTGACAAGATGATGAAACATCAGCTGCAAAAGGGCATTCCTTTTCAAGAGAAAGAGGTTAAGATGTTATATGTGAAATTGTAATATTATATTTATTTTGTTAAGTTCGTCTCATGTACATGATTTGTTTGAAAGCCACAGATCCCTATCTCTGTGTGTGTTGGTACTGTGTGTAGGTTCTTGACTGGTTTGTCCAGATCTGTCTGGCTGTGAAGCATGTCCACGATAAGAACATTATCCACAGAGACATTAAACCACAGGTGAAGTCAGCTGTCATCCCATGTTTTTTTTTACTTTGTTTGTTTTGTTTTGTTTGTACAAAATGACTGTTGTTGAAGGCTCATTCACAGTGTTTATCTATCACAGAACATATTTGTGACTATGGAGGGGACATTGAAATTGGGCGACTTTGGAATTGCCAAAGTACTTCACAGGTAAAATCTCGGTTACCCTTTGCTTGACAGTATCGACGTAAGAGTGACATGACTCTGTCATGAACATGTCATAAACAAGACATAAACGTTTATGACATAACGCTTCTGTTATTAAAGGTTTACTATGCAGATTTAGGTATTTTTGGGGCGCTTAGAGCTCCCTCTAGAGTCGCAATGTATTTCTTTGTTACTCTGCTATTGTAAATAGTAAACTTTTCGAGACTTATCCCTCGTGTACACAATGCAAATGCTTTTGTTGTGGAGGTGAAGGATTAACAACAGGCAAAAACAATCTCCAAAGAACTATATGACAAGGTAATGTTTTAGATTATTGTGAGTTTTGGCGGGGCGCCACTCTTGGAAGTTGCATGGCTGGTTTTCTTGGTATGGACTCGCTATGTCTATGCTGTATGTGAATGATTCACCTATTACAAGTTTGTTTACCATCAAATTGGCTTCATAAAGGTGAAAATCTTGCAGAGTGTGCCTTTAAGTGACATTCGGTTTTTGTCATAATAAATTAAGGTTAGGATTAGGATTAGGATTAGGGTTAGAGGTTAGGGTTAGGGTTCAGTGTCATGTGTTCATGACACATGTCGATACTGTCAAGTAAAATGTTACCAAAATCTCTAAGATTGTGTACACTGGATGTTACTTATTACAGGGACATGCAACTTTTGGGGAAATAAGCATAAAGCATAAATCACTGGGAATGGGTTGCACCAATTAGCCCATAACTCCCTTGTACCTAGACCTCTGAAGCCTACAAAAAAGAACCAAAATGGCCATCTTTGCCTTTATAAGGAGAAGTTTTCCATCTTAACGTACCGAAGATCACAGCACCCACTCGAAGGCATAGGACAAAAGTGTGTTGAGCAAAACGTTTGCTTCTTTGTTATTTTCCCATAGGAAAAATCACAAGATACCGGATCTCAAAGATGGCAGCTTTATTGTAGGCGAACTTCAGAGGTCTATAGGCTAGTCTTATGCTAACTTGTAGAAGATAACAAATAAGATAATTTTCAGAAGAGTTGGCATGTTCTTTTAACTTTCAGCATGAGTCCAAAACAAGGTGTATGACAAGTCACTCTAAATTGACACTGAATGAATAAAGACAGTCTTGATTATAAAATTAGATATATTACTTATATACAGTATATGCAAATAGACCTGTCTCAATTTTAACTGAACTGTCTACTTTTAGATCACAGGCTTACACAAATACATGTATTGGAACACCAGCCTACATGGCACCTGAGGTTGAAAAGGAAAGACCTTACAACACCTTGAGGTATTGCACACTGACTTCATATGCCTGAAGTTATGAATGTATCACATTTAAGCAAACAAAACATGTATTTCACAATTTCTCATCATTTTCCAGTGATGTTTGGTCTTTGGGTTTGGTACTCTATGACATGTGCACACTGGTAAGTATTGTTTTTTAATCGTTATATTTTCATTGATAAGAAAAACTGACTTGATGGTTCAAGAGCACAACAACAATAACAAGAAATCTCATACAAAACACTGATACTATGTACATGAAAAATATACAACAGTCAGGAAAAGTCAGCCATTATTTTGGATAAAGTGGAGGTATAATGAATGTGTCATAGGCTAATATCACATAATGAGTAATGTGTATTTGGCAGCAAAAGGATCATTCTCACAACATGCCTATAAACGGGCATCAATAAACTGGAAAGAGCAAAACTAGATGTACCGCAGAGTGGTACAAAATATGACCGCCGCCCAGTCCAGTACATTTTTTCCACAAAAATAAATCACGCTGAAAGGCATATATGATTCTAACTGTCACTAAATTGCATTATGCACCCTCAATTCTCACTGGTATCTGCTAGACAACAAGTACCAAAACATGAGTAGTTCATAGATTTCACATGTAAAATTGATTTTATACAACCCCACCCCCATCTTGCCTGTTCATAATTCTGAGAAATTCTTGAATTGTGTGCATGTGTGCATGTACATGTTTATGTTTATGCATGTGTGTGTGTGTGTGTGTGTGTGTGTGTGCGTGCTTGTGTGTGTGCCTGCGTATGTGCCTGTGTGTGTGCATGTACATGCATGCGTACATATGTCTACTGTGTGAGTATGTGTCATACGTATGATTACTGTGAATGTATGTGTGTGTGTGTGTATCTGTTTATGCACCTGTGTGCATATGGAATGGGTTAACATGACCCCTGGAGGCAAACATACGCAAAAAATGGTCATCCTAGGCCCTACGGTTCTCAAGATATTCACAGAAAACTCTGTTGGTGTACAGTCACTAAATGTACACATAAATTATTTTATTGTAAGGCCTCCCATTAACGGAAGTTCACGGAACTTGGCATGCATTCAGAGGGTGTCATAATGATCCTATTATCCTGTCAGCCAGAGATATTGTGATGAAAACACCTAATTTTAGGTCCTCCCTACGGTTCTCGAGATATTCACAGAAAACTGTGTCTGCCCTACCCTCCTTTTGGGTGGTCCAGTCCAGTGGGGGGGCTACAGATCAAAATGAAAAACGATGGTTCCATGCTATCCATTTGGGGTTACATGCCCACCAAGTTTCGTGTACCCCAGTCTTTCAGTGTCCCGGGAATCCTTGACGGAAATTTGGCCATGTGAAAAAGAAAAAAAGAAAAAAATCTGACTAAACCTATATGACCGCTGCTTCGCTGTGCGGCGGTCATAATAACTAGAATTAGGCTTATTCGATCTACGTAATAATCAGGTAATAATGTTCGCAGCGGCCATTTTGTTGATATAGAAAATGCATTGGTGGGTCTATTTAATGCAGCTGTCAATTGACAAGCGCGACAGCGCTGGTATGATCGCTGTAGGCTATTTATTTATTTGTACAAAATTTAACGTGATGGTAGGCCTATGTTGCAATAGGCCTAGGCTACAGGGCAGGCCGTTCTAACAACAGCAATACAGGCCGTTCTAACAACAGCAAATAGCCCTAGAGTCACCCACTGTCAGAAACATACCTGTCAACTTTTTTCCAGCTGTCTTCCTGTTTTAATATTTTCCCGTAAAATATCCCATATTTTATTACTTTCGTAACATTAGCCCTACATTAACCTATGCAATGCAGAGACATCAGCAGTGGCCTGATGTAGTCGCCTACCGTAGATTACCTTTGGACATATTGCATTTGCATAGATAGCATTGCTAGGTAGGCAATGTTAGCCAACGTTTACAATAGCCTATAATATATTTATTCATGATGCGCCCTTTTCAGCTTGTCTTAGGGACCGTTAGTTATTTATAAACGGGGTCACCGGAGGAAAATAGGGGAGGGTCATGTCTTTTTATTCTTTGTTGAGGGGAGGGTCACCTAACTTTTTTTTGTCTAGGAGGGGGGGGTCACCCATCTTTTGTATTAATGAAAACAGCAAAAAATCAAAGTGGCTTGTTTGATTGTTGATTTCTGTTGCCATATAACGCTCTCTTTCGTTCCATAGCTCTGTCAACATTGAACAATGAATATACGGGTTTCTCACGCAAAATACGGAAAATGTCAACATCAGTCCCCATTAACGTTGGAAGGGTTGGAGCAACAAAGTAGCCCACTTTATTCACGCCTAACAGCCTATATCCATTTGGTCAACTTTATATCCAGCCCTAAAAAAGCTAACTTTGGTTTACTTGTAGTTTACCGTGTAGCCTAGCCTAACTTTAAACAGTGTGCATGCTTATAAAGCATACTTGTGCTTCATTCATCCACACATCCAGCTCCTTACGTTTTGACAAGCATTTTCTACCAATTGACCTTGTTCCTGCCCATCTCTAGCTTTGCTGTCTCCATCCTTTCTGTTTTTGTTGTTTGCAAAAAAATATATAGTAGCCTATAGGCCCTATTTATTGGTAACCAGCAACAATTGCAATTTGTTAATCGCTGTCATTCTCTGTCCTGCCAACAAAAATGTGATACGTTCCAAGTAGCAGTGCGTAATTCTGCTTCATAAAGCAGAATACAGAATACAAATACATTGGTCATATAAATAGCCAGTTTATGGTCTACAGTGTAGGCTAGAGTTGGTAAGTTATGGTAGGCCAACTTGGAGTGAATATACAGGGGGATTTCTTTGGCTCTTATTGGCAGGTGCGCACGTAGACATAGCCTACGGCCGAACACTGCAAGCGCCAATGAATCGTGCTCACGAAAACCACGTCGTTAACTTAAATAGGCCTACTGTAGGTTAACATCACTCTGAGTTCGCATTCAAGCAAGCAAAACGATGATTTGAATACATCCGTTTCTCTGGAAGGGCAAGGGGTAACAACAGGACAACACAGAGACAGGCCAGAATGCAGGACTAATGTTATGAGAGTATTACAGTAATATGGGATATTCTACGGGAAAATATTAAAACGGCAAGACAGCGGGGAAAAGTTAAAATGATATGCCTAAACCCAGAAAAAGTTGGCATGTTAGGTATTTTTCGGTCCCTGTGATTATTTGTGAAATTGTGCAAACGGCCTTTTCAAGTCATTTGAGAAGGAAGGAGTGTAGCAAGCTCCCAAACTGACGCTCGTCTGAGAAATTGAGTTGGATAATGTTCAGCTTCGGCAGCTTTAAAATGACTGAGGAAGCCTAGAGACGAGTCCATAGCAACAAGTTCATGTGTTGAATTTGTTATTACCCAGTGTGCTTTGTTGAATGGTATCAATGTTTTATTGTTTTATTTCATGTGAATACTTACTAGAGGAGTAAATTATTTCAAGTAGGCTAATGCAGTTGCAGGAAGTGTGCATTTAGTTTCCATGCTTATTGTGTTTCCACAACAATGTTAGTGAGTAAATCTACTGAAATGGCCACCATCTTGGTGAAGTGTGATGTGTAAGATCAGAAAGCAGAGGGTGAGTTTCGAAACGATTGCTTAAGTCGATGTGTTCAACTTTTCATAACGCTCTATAGCGTGGGCGGAAAGTATCGACAATTGGCCGGGGAGGGTCATGTCTTTTTTGAAAAGACTGCTGGAGGGTCGTTGAAAATTTTCTTACAGGCAGGGGAGGGTCATGCAACTTTTGATTGAAGCACTCAAAATCCCTCCGGTGACCCCGTTTATAAATAACGAACGGTCCCTTAGTGGCACGGCAAGTGGCAAATAGTAGGAACAAACTCAGCAGAGAAAGATATCAGTAGATACTTCTGATTTGTATAGTGTTTTGTTCACTTGGATTTTGGAAATGTTACAGAGAAATATGTTAGCCCTTTCTGCCTCCAGACCATGTAGTTGCATCATAGATCCTCCTGTAGAAGTTATCAGACAAAAACGATCACTGGCTAACCCACTTTAAACTACTTTAGCAAAGTCCTTGGCTGCAGGTTGTGAGCAACAGGCAAACGCAAGATACAATTGCAGTCCAATGAGATGCATCTTTATTCTCTGCGATCATGGCAATGTTAGACGATGTCGTTGGTGGAACAAATATAAGTTCGCCGACCTTGACTCAGGCGACTTGAACGCTTGTCCCCTTCAGCTGCGACGTGTGCCGATGTATGAACAAGACATGCTATAAATAAATATCGGGATAATTTACAGTTGACAATAATGACGGATCTTTACTTAATGCTATTAGATATGGGTCCATAAGTTTATTTAGGCTACTTATATTGACGAGATGAAGCCGTTAGGCTATGTGCTCTGCTCAGCTCAAATCTACGCGCTACAGGCGATTGTCACATAGAATAGCCTATAGAACTGGAATGTCATATCAACAATATGGCCGCGGCTGTGTTTGCGAATAAGCCCTATGGAAGGAATTACCAGTGCATGAAAATGCAAAAATGGTGTAAAATATAGTGTTAAAACAGATAATGTAGAGATAGTTACAATGGGTTTGCTTAGGTAGACATAGTTGTTGCAATGTTAAATGAAGCTGTTCCTATGATGGTTGCTAGGGTAATCATGTTTGTTGCTAACAGTAGGCTATTACTTAGCTAACTTTGCTAATGTTTGCTAGCAGTTATGTTAACAATGTTATGGTTATGGGATTTTGCAGACACCTTTGTCCAAAGCGAAATGTTAACTGTAAATGTTAGCATGTTAACTATGTTAATCAGGATACTTAGCTAATGTTTCTAGTAGTTATGCTAACAATGCTAAATATGTTAACCATGTTGTTGCTAATTTAGTTAATGTGTTTTAGCATGTATGCTAACTATGCTAACTATGTTACTTAGCAAACTTAGCTCACTGATCAGTTTAATAGTTGAATAGTTTAAATTATTTAATTATTGAATAGGAAATAATTGTAGTGAGGGCTTTTATTTTGAAACAGTTGTGGGCAGAGGAAGCAATGGAACAGGTAGTCTTAAGAGAATGAGATTGTATGCTTAAAGCCTGAGAAACTGACAGTTTCTGCAGGTGGCCTGTGGCCGGTTGCACAAAACACCTTGGGCCCTATCATGACAGTCAAAAGTGCATCGTCATTCGTCAAAAGCTTATTCAAATTTAGTAGGATGTGTCCAGTCCACATTGGGAGGGTTTTCGTTATCAAACATGAGCGCATGGCACAACAGGTTTTTTAATCAGTCATGGGTATGTTTGGGGCGTATAACATAATGAGAATGACATCTGTCATTCCCTTAAACAGCGCAAAGCGCGATGTCAAATAAATGCATCGTATTTTGACATTCATCGGCGCATTTGAAGGAGGCTGCTTGCCTGCTTTTCCATTCAATCCAAGCGGTCTTCTTTCCCCAAAAAGGGGACGGGAACGTGTGGCAATTCAAAGTTCCCTCATGTGCCATGTCTAACATGCTTTAACAGGTTGGTTGGGCATTTGGTTATTTTTATGTGTGTCTGGGTGTGGGTCTTTTTCCATGTCTTCAACATTTTTTATTATTTACATATTTATACCTAAATTCATTGATGCATCATCTAGGGCGACAAATCTGAAGAATGGATTTCAGCACGCAAAAATCCAGCGAATATCCTTCTGTCAAAATACTACTCCAGTAATCTACAGGATCTCATCAAGGACTTACTAACTACAAACCCAGCCATGAGACCCACCGTGGATGATGTTCTTAAGAAACCAATCTTGGCTCGACGTATACTTAAACATTGCGCTGTTGAGGTGATTTCATACATTTTCTAGTAAATATGGAACAGTACATGTACATGTCAATACTACTATATAACCATGAAAACACTGTCAATGATACCAAACGATGGTTACAGGACATAAAACAGGAATTTGATAGAGATCTTCTCTTTGCAATGGGTGAGTTAGCATTGAATTTAACTGTGAATACTGATGTCATGGCTGGTAAAAAAAATGCAGTTTGCTGTAACAGTTATAAATCTTTTAGGCATCGATGGAAAAGGATCTTTTTTGATGGATGAAGGGTGAGGAAAATTAAAGATACACACACCACACACACGCATACACTAACACACCATGGAAACCCAGAATACCACTGATATTTCCATATCCTCTTCATCTGTCAGATTAATCGCAGAAATTATTTGCGAACTCAAAGAGAACACCAAGATCTTCTGTGCTTTTTTCCGTGGAGATCACCAGCATCTCAAAGAGCAGACCAGGCACCTGGATGAAATCACTGACCAGCTGGAGAAAGTCCACCGCAAAACCACCATCGGCAGCCTAACCGGGGGAGTCATCGGAGCGGCCGGGGGAATCACCTCCATAGTCGGGCTGGTCCTCGCACCCTTCACCCTGGGAGCCTCCCTCGCGGTGACAGCGGTGGGGGTTGGCATGGCGGCTGCAGGCGGAGCCACGGGAGCAGCATCCAACATCACCAGCATGGTCCGGCAGAAGACCCTGCGCAAGACCATCGAAGACATCTTGACCGACTTCCAGGACAAGATCAACCCCGTGCTCATTAGCGTGAACAAGATCAAATTCAGAGTGGCCAAAATGCAAGAATATCGCAAATTCGCAATAACGACCCACAAGCTACAGGCCGGGATAGGCGCAGGGCGAGGTGCGGCAGGCTTGCTGCAGGTGGTTAGACTTGCCAAGGCCGTCAACGTCGGCCGCGTGGCTGCCCAGGCAACAAGAGCCGTCAGCGTCGCTGGGAAATTGACCACGGTCCTCTCCAGCCTCATGCTTGTCCTCGACGTGGTCTTCATCGCCAAGGACGCCAAAGAGATCCACGAGATGAAGAAACTGAAGAAGAAGGCGGAGAGAGAGAGCAGTCCCAAGCTCTCAGTGACAGAAGCTAACAAAATCAAGTCAAACATGCTGAAGTTCATCAATGAGATGAGGAACACAGCCAGACATTTTGAGAACATTCTAGATGAGCTGGAGAAACTGAAAGAGGTTGTTGATAGTGAGATAGTGCCCAAGTTGTCCATAAAGATATAATTCTCTACGTCTATTAATCAGGGATGCAAACAGAGGTATGGTCAAAAAGGAGTGAGATTATCGAAGCCCACGCCCCCGCAGGAAATATCATATAATTACATTTTGCCACCACCTCTGCCATCCAGGGCTCACCCTATTCACACAAAAATGTTCTTTATATGAAAATACACTGTCCCAGTTCCTTGGCAATAATGCAAACACATGTGAGGTGAAAAAAGAGAGAAACATGACCAACCAACCCCCCCCCCCCTCGTAAAAAAAAACCAGTCTAAGATAGTTCCAGAAATTTATCTTTATGGATATATAAAACCATTATCATTGTTATGGTCTTGTTGTTGCACAATTGAAACTAAAGCAGTAAGTGAAAACATGCACATCGGTGGACTGCTTTACTAATGCAAAATTGCAAACTATTACAATGATTTCATTGCATTACTCAGCATGGTGGCACAGTGCTTGCATGAGAAATACTTTCCAAAAACCTTCCCTAATTGTAAGGATGCCATATAGGGGTGTAAATCACAAGTTTCATCACGATTCAATACAATATTGATTCTTTAAGCCAATGATTGGATTATTTTCGATCCTTCAAATTTTTTAGCAATTCCATGTGTTACTGGGGTCTGTTGTTCATAGGAAATGATAGATTTTGATTAATTTTCATGGATTCAAAAATGCCAAATATTATAGGCTTAATTATAGGCCAAATACTGAACATTGACTGTGGAATCAGGTAACACACTTTTTTCTCTTTTCCTCCCCTAAAACCTCCTGTCACTTGCCAGATGCTTTTGAATTTAACATGGTTTAACTCATATGTTGCAGTCGAAGTGAAAGGACACTAGCCTAATTGGAATATTAGGCCTGCTGTTCCTTTTATGAGAGCAATTTAACTGACTGAACAAGTTTTCATCAGGCTATTGAATGCTTTATGTGAATGCTATACTTAATTTACCATTAGCTAGATTAGAATGGTTCTATACGCAGTTGTCATATAAATGCAGTGTTTTGTAGTAGGCTATTCAAAGCATTTCACGTTCATCACTCGTGATGTATGCCTACAGTATGTCTTGAGTGATCGCTGTCCCTTTAAATGTCTGGGACTTTAAATTAGGCCTACGTTTTGACTCTGTGCTGTTTTTGTTGATGGACGGCGCCGTCTTTCATTTAGTTTTCCTACCGTTTTAATTAATGACACACGCAATTCCGTGGTTGAAGTAAGGAATTGTTTTTACCCGTATTCTTGCAATTCCCACATAACATTAAATACTAGGCCTAGGTCACTGACAGGAATAATTGTATTATTGTACGGTTCCGGATGATGAGTCAGATGGCAGCGTGTTGCGTGTTAAAACTTCCACCTGAAGTAGAGGCTACTGCGGAGGTAAGAGCGCAAACTGAGAGTTGCCTCCTAACGGAGCCTATATATTTCTTAGCTGCTATCAGAACGATAGACTACAGCTCCTTTGCTTTGCTACATGATCAAAGATGAGTGGAGGTTATCAGAAGCACATTTACCAGCAGGCCCATATGAGAAACGCTCTGGTTCCTCTTGTAGCCAGCGGTAAATGACGTGAAAAAAGCTAGAGTCGCCGGAAAGCAACCTTGATTATCAGACCCCCCCCCCCCCATTAAAAAAAACTCTTCGGATCTGCACTGCCGTGTTTGCATCCCTGATTAATGTATATTGAACAAGGTCTTTCAAATGATGGCATTGATCATGTTCATCTGAAATAAAGAAAGGCTAGATATTAATTCTGACATCCCTGTATTGATTGTTCTATTGATTACTGATAGAGGAAATGTTACAGGATAGGGGAGAGTGGGGTGAGTTGTGCCAATTTTTACTTAAAGTGACTTTAAAGGGAGGCCATGACAGCAATGCTTCCAACTACAATATGAACATATATTTCAGGATGTGGTGCATCTCTGGGAACAATCACTTAAGAGATATAGCTTTCTGAAAAAAAGTGGTCTTGTGGCACAACTTGCCCCCGGTGCGGGGTAAGTTGTGCCTTTGAAGAGAATGCATTGGGGTAAATTGTGCCATAGATTATTGAAGTAAAACAGTATATTTTGATCTCAGACACTGTAATGCTTTATAAAAGCTAGACAAATTCAATACAAAATTACTCATTTAAGGTTTATTTAAAGTTATTTTACAACATCAAAGGCCAGTTTTCTACAAGCCTATTGCGCCACATGAGCACATCAAAGGTCATTTTCCGTTGTCACACCATTTCATCCATGTTGTAGATCTTGTGTGGAGGGAAGTCATACCTGAAATGAGATTAAAGTTTTGTTGATCAGAGAAGTTTACAGCAGATTTAGGTGATTGGATGTGGTTGTGTAGATGTCAACTCTGCTACTACCTAGAGATGATGTTCCCCCTCTCCTTCCCAGGCTTCCTGGTCAGTGTGTGTGTGTGTGAGAGAGAGAGAGGGAGAGAGAGTATGTGTGTGTGAGAGAGAGTATGAGAGAGAGAGACAGAGAGAGAGAAAGAGAGAGAGAGAGTCCTGTACACAGGAGTGTCTTTCTGGGGCTGACATGTCAAAGCCATATGATTACCTGTCCATCACTTTAGGTTATCAAATAACTCCCCCATGTTGTGCCTATTAATGGCAGTAGCTCTACCAACAGAGGTTGCTTCAGAAGTGCGGCATGACAAATGACGGCGTGCTTTAAAGGCTCCAAACCAATCACATCCTAGAAAATATTAAAAGTTTATTAGTATTATTAGCATATCTCTTAAATTGTCCCTTATTGAGCCCTTGAGTCCCTTGTGTTTAGATAAGTTGAAGCTATACGCTCTAAATAAGTACCCAATGTTGCTTCTCTTATCTGCATGAGCATTGAGCATTTCTGGGAAATAATTGTAAAACTTCCCTTTTACTTTTTTCCCTTTTTATTAATAAATGCACACTTAACCAAACCTGCTTTTTCCTCTCTGATTTAGCTGGCAGGGATATCGATGTCATTTCTTTTTGCGTACTCAAGAGCAAGTTCACTAGCCTGGCGGGGCCATCCTATATCATTGAGATGTATAGTCTGGCATCGAATCATTCACCTCGCTTAATCCAAGGGGCGGGCAGAGAATTGTCTTTCAAACTGCCTAGGCATGCAATAGGCCAGCGCTACGACCATATCCGTATCCGGTAGGCAAAACGGCAAACACATCCTTCTTAGAAAGAAATGACTTAAGTGCATTGTGTTGCTCAATGTGCAGAAAAGCACAAGTCCAACTCCTCCAAAGTTGACGCCAACGCCGATTCAAACAACCGCTCTTCGTTCGCCATAGCCACCTTCCTTGTTGTTCACCGTCAATGGACTGTCGTTATCCTGTTAAGCCCGCCTTAAGACTCTCTAACGAAATAGAGCGCTGTGATTGGAGAACATCCACGGTGTTAAGCCAATAGAAATTCCTATGGTTCGATACTAGACGTACAGGCTGAGCAAATTAATTTGCCGCCGCTAGGGTGCGTCTAGATTTCTAGGCTACAAGTTCACAGCATTTCATGGGACTTAGACCGTGAAACATTACTGCTAGTGCCTTTATATGTTCTGCCAGCTCCTTCTCCAAACAGTATGCCCTGCCTGTCTTCCTCTTATAACTCTGTGGCATGATGGTATATTTCTATTTTTGGTCTAAAATTAAGACTGTCACATAGTTTTAGTCATAAAATGCAAGGATAAAATGCACAATTACAAAAAAAATAATATGTTTAAAACATTATTTATAAGTGGGGGTGAGTTGTGTCACTGGCACAACTTAACCCAGGCCCTTTGGCACAAATCACCCCAACCCCACCATTTTGGAAAAAATGCATCATCCATCAGATTTGAGCTAACATCATGCTAGCTGTATAGACTCATAATGTAGCTTACCAAAGCATTAAAACATGTGTGAAATCTTTTCAAACTTGTCTATAACTGTTTTGACACAACAATCAAAAAAACATGATCATAGAAATTTTACTTTGAAAGGCAAAAAACTGTTTTTTCAACTTAAATGTGCTTACCTGTCATGCAATGAGGCTCTCTTCTTTGCAGGATGAGTGAAATGGCTGAGTCTTCAAAAATGTGTGGTCACATGACCAATTTTTTCTATGGTTCCCTAGAAACAGGGGGTGGCACAACTTCCCCACTGGCACCAATCACCCCACTCTCCCCTACCTATCAACAGCCAAGATACATATCTACCAGCATCCAGGATTCTCTTAGCGTTACTTTTGAGATAAGTGTGTGAAATGGTGAAAGTTGAAATATTAAATTGGTGGCTGAGACATGCACAATTGTTTTCCTATTACATGTTGACCAAATTGTTTTCAAGCTTTTTACAATTAAATATTTAAGATAAGCAGGTGTGTTTAGATGTGATACAATTATGTTTCTTTCTTTCTTTCTGAGATACTGTACATGATTGTGTTGGTGCCCTTACAGTATGTTACAGTAATGTACACTTGAAAGTATACAGTATTTACCATAGGTATTTGTTTGGAGTAAAGGGACGGATTACACAAATTAATGGAGTTTAAAATAAATAGTGTACACAACATTCAAAACCATGGACACTTCATATACAAATTATCTTGAAGAGCAAAGGGGAAAGACTCAAATTTCATCTGAAAACAAAATCAGGTTTTTCTGGTTTTCCTCTAGGTGTCACCCTTGTGGTTTTGCCAGACAGTGACTACTTTTAAGTGGACAGCCATAGTCCGACTATTGACCTTATTTGGGTTAAAGTAATCGGAAAATGCTACATGCTACTCTTTTATTGTCTTGGGAGTGGGATATGAATGTCCATGTAAGCATACAGTACTTAATGTCTAGCACATTTGGAATAAGTGCATTAAAAAATAAACAATTTAATATAAGATAATATAATATAAGGTAACACTTTATTTTAATGTGTCGCTGTTACAGTGTACCTACCTAATTAGGTACAGTGGTACAACCTGTGTAACAACATGTACTATCAGGTACTATCATTGTACTTGCATTATGTATTTGTGGGTACCTACATATAGTTGTTACATTTTAATACTGAGTGCTTTTACAAAACTTTGCCAATTTGCCTACATTTTCATCAGAGGCAAAGAGCTGACCTGAGACCTGCTGGATGGGGTAAATCTGGTCATGATAGATTTGATATACAAACCATTCTTTGCTCCAGTCAAGGCCTCATTGTCTTCAGTGTACATGTAACAGCTGTGCTGCTACAACCTTGTTACTCTTTGATACAGTGGAATAAACCTATTAAGTGTACCAGTTAATTACTTACATGTACATATGACATGTATGTTGTGTCTTCGATGTCTTGGAACAGGTCTACTAATTCACATGTACTGTGTGGTGTAAGAACAGACACATTTCAACACATCAATTACAGAATGCATGACATCATTGACAGGATGTATATAATATGTACATGTAAGTACTTAACTGGTACACTTTATTTTAATGGGTTTATTCCACTGTATCAAAAGAGTAATACATGTGTACCAACACAGTTGATACATGTACTACAGTATGTAGGGTAATGGCAGACATGTTCCAAGACACCAATGACACAACATACATGTAATATGTAATTGTAAGTACTTAACTGGTACACTTCATTTTAATGGGTTTATGCCACTGTATCAAAGAGCAATAAGTGTGTACCAACACAGTTGATATATGTACTATGTAGTGAATTAGTAGACCTGTTCCAAGACATCGAAGACATAACATGTCATATGTACATGTAAGTAACTAACTGGTACACTTAATAGGTTTATTCCACTGTATCAAAGAGTAACAAGGTTGTAGCAGCACAGCTGTTACATGTACACTGAAGACAATGAGGCCTTGACTGGAGCTAAGAATGCTTTGTATATCAAATCTATCATGACCAGATTTACCCCATCCAGCAGGTCTCAGGTCAGCTCTTTGCCTCTGATGAAAATGTAGGCAAATTGGCAAAGTTTTGTAAAAGCACTCAGTATTACAATGTAACAACTATATGTAGGTACCCACAAATACATAATACTAGTATACAATGATAGTACCTGATAGTACATGTTGTTACACAGGTTGTACCACTGTACCTAATTAGGTAGGTACACTGTAACAGCGACACATTAAAATAAAGTGTTAACTAATATAATATAATATAATGTAATATAATATAATATAATATAATATAATACAATACATATAATACATTACCCTAATGAAAAGGCACACAGTGAAATGCTAAATCAAGAAATGGAATATGCCACAGATGAACAAGAGTCCACTCGTGTGACTGAATGAGACACTTTCAGATTTTGTAATGAAACAGATGAAAGATTAGCCTATCTATTGCCCCAAAATGCTAGGCCTACTTATTTTGCCAGATAAGGATTCAATTTGTAGCCTATACAAGATAATGTATGTGTCTGAAAGCCAGCCTTGAAATGCCCATGAAAACAGACATCCACACACCAAATGTCCGATTCTGACCCTGACTCATTCACTTCAGGTTTATGGATGTTGGGTCTAACATAAGTAGTTCATTTAGCAGAAGTCTGTATAATGTGCAATGTCTGTATATTATATTATATTATATTATATTATATTATATTATATTATATTATATTATATTATATTATATTATATATGTTAGCAAAGACATGTTTGGTCAGGTTTTGACCTAGTTTTCTTGGTTGGTCTGTAGTATCTTTGTTTCTAGGAATGAATCATGTTGCTGCAGCAACAGCAAAAGTGAAAGTTGATCCTGCAAGTGACAGCATTCCATAGCTAAGAATGTTTGTTGTCTGTGAGTTCAGAAGTGGGACTCTTCTGCCCATGAGCAGGTTGGCTTCTTCTAAACCACGTGATTTACCTGAACTACTGATACAAATAAAGAAACTCCTATCAGTTAAACATCACAAATCATATGGATATGACATACAAATTGGATATGACACATCCATAGCATCTGACCCAATGTATGTCAAGAGATTTCATAATTACACAAACACACCAGTGTTATGCATGCATACTATGTCACTGCACACAAATGCATGTAAGCAGAAGGAAAGTATATTTTAGGGCACTTTTAAATTGTGATGTCAAAATGTAAAGAACGTGACTGGAGATCCAATGTATCATTAATATAAGAACGGGATTTGGGATGTGTGGTTGTTGGACTACTGTATATTACATATTGTCAAGGAATAAGTAAGGGATAATGTATTGTCCGCCGGTAATTATCAGAAAATAAGTCCCGACAGGGAGAACAGAACCCCGACGCGCAGCTTATTACACGGCTACTTGCCAAAACGAGAAAAGAAACCTAACACAATGAATCTTTAAAAATGATTTTGCCAACCATTCGTGTCTTCCGCTGACAAAATAAATAGTTCGCTACACATAGAACTTGACAGTTTCAGGTGTTGCGTGGCAACGTCTTACTAGCTTAGGCCTACTTTCCCTTTCAATGAAATTCCATTGCAATAAGCGAACGGAATTCTTGCGGAGGGATATGAAAGACGTTAATCAACCCTTTGCCATTGACAGCGGTGATTATATACTTTGCCGGTGATTTATATAGATTTAACATAGGCCCGAACGTTGGGAAGGCCCATTCATGTGAATGGAACTTTCTGCAGCACTTTAAAGAGCCGTGTAATAAACAAATTTATTAACCAGAGTTCCCTATCTGCCTTTGACAGAAGAGGTTGGAAAGAGCATCTGTACATGACATAAATGACAACGCTACATGCAGTACCAAAATTATTAAATATATTTTAGACTTTATAGGTGTTAACATTAATGTTAGATCAAACAAAGAAGACATGGCATTGAGTTGATTTAATGTATAGCAGGTGGAAGCCCTTCGGTGGATTCACATGGAAAAGAAAGATGAGATATTATCACGTATAGAAGAATAATATGGGGTGTGTATGAAAGCACACAGAGTTACAAAACGATGGACTTGTGCCAGTCTGAGGTGGTTTGGCATGAAATGATGATTGTGACTAAGAAAAATGCACAACAGCCATGGAATTACATGTACTGTGATATGAAAGATACAATGACAATTAAGTGTGAGCCCTGTGTTGCTAAACCTAGGCTATAAGCCAGTATAAAGAGGCTTGGCATGAAACTACTGTTTATGACTGACATTAAATGCAGGATCTTGCTTCATTGCCTGGCTGAAACTCATGCTGTGCTCCAAGACCTATCTTGGGCATACAGAAGCAAACACCTCATGCACACATGATAATATGGCAAATTGTACCCTCTACGTTTCCTTGTTTGGTCTGTAGTATATTTGTTTCTAGGAATGAATCCTGTTGGTGCAGCAACAGCAAAAGTGAAGGTTAATCCTGCAGGCAGCATTCCATGGCTAAGAATGTTTGTTGTCTGTGAATTCAGAAGTGGAACTCTTCTGCCCATGACCAGGTTGGCTTCTTCTAAACCACGTGATTTACCTGAACTACTGATGCAACTAAAGAAACTCCTATCAGTTAAACATCACAAATCATATGGATATGACATACAAATTGGATATGACACATCTGTACCATCTGACCCCATCTATGTCAAGAGATTTCATAATTACACAAACACACCAGTGTTATGCATAGCCTACTATGTTACTGCACACAAATGCATGTAAAAGAAGGAAAGTATATTTTAGGGCACTTTTAAATTAAATATGATGTCAAAATGTAAAGAACAAGACCAGAGAACCAATGTATCATCAGAACGGTATCTCATTTGGGATGTGCGGTTGTTTTGAAATGTACTACAGTTGTTTTGTTTAATGACTTCATGTTAACACACATATTGTCTGGATTATTTTGAATCATTTTGGTACTGGTACATACATATCCATTCCAAATTCTTTTGGCAAATCTCTATGATTATCAAATTACTTTAATTTATGAAAATATATTTTTAAATACCTTTTTCCATATTTCACAGATTGTACACCTCAGTGACATTTCAAAACAACATCACCATCAAATATCATCCAAATAATATATCACCAATCATATATCATCTAAATTATGACCAATCAGATTTCAACTCAGTGTTATTGATGTGGCTGAACATTATTCTGGTCACACTCTATATTATAAAATAACCCCTCTAGAATTATGTTTCCATTGTGTGTTCTGGTGCATCATTTTGTGATTATTCTTGCATACTCTGTATTGTTCTTATAACAAGTGGCAGTAGTTCAACATATAATTGCTATCTTGGCTTACATTTGGAACAGATGCTGTGGATGTGGCCTTTGTATGTCAGCAAACTTTTGTTTGTATTTTTCCCATAGGTGGAAAGAGCCTGGTGTGGCATGGTACCAGGTTAATCACATGGTTTACAATAAGCCAACCTGCACATGCATGGGCAGAAGAATTCCAACTGATCTCATAAACAACAATAGCCTACGTGCACAGCGTGGCAGGCAACGTTCGATTTTAACAGGAGGTCGGCACTTCTGATTCCGGTCTGGCGTTAACGTCCAGTTAAGCTTGTCTACTGTCAGTCACCGAGTTTGAGAAATGGCTTCAGCTATTTTTACTAGATGTCTTCATTTGCATCAGTAGTTCAGGTCAATCACATGGTTTAGAAGAAACATTAAAAATGCACAATTTAATTAAAACAACTGCATTTAAAACAACAACACACTTTATGTACTCTTTTCTTGCATTATTTATTTCCTTACAATGGCTATTCCTGGGCTCCTTAAGAAACAGCTTTGGTAAGAAGGCAATGTCAAACTTTCTTACGTTCTTTCACATGCCAGCATCATCTGACAATGCCTGTTTGTTTATCTTTATGATCAGCTGTGGCATTCACCTCAGCAGGTTAGCCTATTCTAAACCACATGATTTACCCAAAGCACCGAGACAAACCCGGAAACTCCTACCAATGAAATACCACAAACCAAACTTGCATCTGACCCACATTTACACATTATATTTGAATTAAATAAGATTACAACACTTTCAAGTACTGAGTATTGAGAAGACGTATATGTGTCAACAAAAGCACGTAGAACAGCATAGTTAAATTGACCATGTTTGCTTTGTTTATACAAAACATATGATTGAACAGAACGATAATATCTGTGGGAATTTTTGGGGAGTTCCGTTTTGAATGGCATAAAAAGCCCTGCGTCCAGACAACTGTAAGGAGTCACGTCAGGACAGAGTCAGGACAGTCACGCAGGGCTGAAATCCGACTTGTTATCAACACGCTGGTAAGGTTGGCATCTCATTTGGCATACGTGATAGAAATTTCTGAAATGTAATGCAGATGTTCTTTAACTCTTTCCCGTAAATTTTGAACAGACGAGAAAGAGTTAGTGGTCCGTGAAATATTGAAACACAAATAGCAAGACATGTTTTCAAGAAACATTCAACAAATTACTTGCATAAAGACTTTAATATAATCTATACACATGATCTACAGTACATTGCATTTTGGGCTTTGATATATTGAATGAAGCCTGATGCACATGAATGTACTCTAATACTTAAAAGCCGGCAATTTTTATACCAAAATTATTCAAGATAATCAAGACATTCTATCTGTTAACATTCATGTTTTAGGACAAACACAAAACATGTGGACTGAGCTGGTATTAAAGAAGGGATGCCTGAAGATATTCATGTGAGAAAGAATGATGAGATAACATCAGGTACATGATAACATTTTGCATGTGTATTAATAAATGCTCATTGCACAATGTGTAGTCGCTTTGGCATGACACCACTTGTTATGATTAAGATACAGTGCAAAATGGAATAGGAACTATGCTGAACAATGTTTCGGGTTCCAAGGGCAAAGTCATAAGTCTAGCTAAAGTTAATTGGGTAACACTTTACTTGACAGGTGAGTTCATAACACATTAATAGCAACTGTCATAAACTGCACATAAAGCATTCATGACTGTTTCATGAGACATGACTCAACATTCATAACAAACCTTTCATGAATGTGGAAGACAGAACGACAACAATTTGTCGAAATAAAAGTCCAACAATCGCAAAGCAGCATTGCCGGTAGCAAAATATGAGAAATCATCTGCAAAGGCATCATAAAACAAATACATTTTTATAAAACAAAAATTATTTGCTTGACCATGTTCTGTCTTTTTGGCACAGGAGTAGCCTATTGACTCAGATGTGATGTGATCAGGTAAAAGGTTTGGAACAAAAACGGCAATGCTGCTTTGCGATTTTTGGACTTTTATTTTGACAAGTTGTCAACATCACTTAGAGCACCTTTAAATTAGGACCTTTTATTTTATAATGTAATACTGTTTCATTACCTAGACTATATTTTCTCCCACAGATACCAAGGAAATGCCTGACAATGCCTTGAATGTCGCAATTTGATTTGGATGCAGAAAACACCATGACTGCAAATGATTATAAGATGGACTTGAGCGTCCCTAGACTTCAGAGTTTGATACGAAACATCCATTGGGATAAAGAAGATGTGAAAAAGCTCTTTGAAGCTTTAGTGAAGCGTTTCAAATGGTCAAAAAAACAGACTCTTGATTTTGACACATGGGTGGCAAAAATACTATATACAGTAGAAACTCACAAAATTGATCTGAATCTGAAACTTGGGTCAAAGCATTGCAATATTATCGAGCTGGTGAATGAGACCAATATTGATGATAACGCTCTCCTAAACATTTTAGGGGAGGGCAGAGAAAAGGATCTTGAGGAAATTCTTAAAGACCTCTCACAACAAGATGGAGTTGATAGATGTTTGATTGAAAAGGTGAGAGAGATTGTGTCAGCTGTTTCCTCAGCACTCACGGTTGGCCAGAAGAAATGTTTGAAAGATGACATGGAAGAACATCTCTTTGATCTATGCAATGCTGTAAAGGATTGCTTTGGCTGGACGCCACGTATCACACAGATGGTGAGCTGGTGCTTTCTGGCTCTATCAAAATACAGTTACCTGTTGCAGGTGTGCACAGGAGAGGGAAAGTCATGCATAGTGGCCATGTTTGCTGCCTACAGGGCCTTGAAAGGCCAGAAGGTTGATATCATTTCCAGCTCCCCTGTACTTGCAGAGAGAGATGCAGAGGATTGGAGCCACTTCTATAAACAACTCGGTCTTAAAGTAGACTGTAACACCAATACATCAAATGAAGAGAACCTGAAACAATGCTACAAATGTCACATAGTGTATGGCACAACACACAGTTTTGCAGGTGACTGGCTACGACACCATTTCCTGAGGAAAAATGTAAGAGGAGACAGAGGGTTCCATTGTGTGATTGTGGACGAAGTGGACTCTCTCATGTTGGATAAAGGTCTGGAGGTGGTCTATCTGAGCAGCAAGATGCCTGTCATGCAGTACCTAAATGTCATTTTGTCAAGGATTTGGTTTTTAGTTTGTCAGCACAAAACACTAGATTGTGGGAAAAGAGCAGGGCCCATTCAGTCCTTCATCCAAATTATACAGGAAAACACTGATATTTGCTCTGAGACTGACATACTTGATATTTTGAGGCTGGCTGAAGACAAAGGCATTTTTCCAAAGGGATTTTCTGAGGACACAAAACATCTCAATGCCCAAAACATAATTCAAAAACTTGAATGTGTTGGCAAGACACAGATTGTTGACTTTTTCAGATTAATTGAAACAAAAGTTCCAGATTATTGCTTCAGTTTGTTTTCTGAAAAGGAAGATGGAACTCTAACAAAGCTGAATAGAACAAACAATGAAGAAGTTGAAGACCGCCATGAGTTTCCCTTACTGTTCCTCAAAGGAGGTCTATGCCGACATTTGTTCTCTGATAAACAGACACTTTTCAACTCGGTTGAGCAGAAGATTAGAAAGGATCTTCAGTTTACTTCCCCTGAGGTAACACCTGAAGACTCACACATCACAGGCTTCCAGCATTTGGTCTATAGCAGGCTGCGGGTGTGGGTAGAAAATGCCTTTAAAGCCACAGAGATGGCTCTAGGTGATGAGTATATCATACAGGCAGACACTGTGGTCCCTGTAGACTACCAATGCACAGGTGTTGTACAAAGCAACATGAAATGGAGTGACGGCCTTCAACAGTTTTTGGAAATGAAGCATCAGACCAAAGTGAGCAACATGACGGTCATTACAAACTTCATGTCCAATGTGAGGCTCTTTACGATGTATGGGGGCCAGGTGTTTGGTGTCACAGGAACTTTGGGGAACAAAGAGGAAATTGAAATGCTTCAAAAACTCTACAATGACATGCACACCTGCACCATGCCTTCCTTCAAACGGAGGAAACTTTTTGAGGAAGAGGGCACGATTTTAGATGAGGAGGGAGAGTGGCTGAAAGCTATCTGCAGAGCTGTCTATGAAAAGGTCAATTCCACATGTTATCGAGGAGAGAGAGCTGTACTGGTAATCTGTGAGACAATAAACCGGGCTATGAGGATTGAAAAATCAATTAAAGAATCAGTCCAGGGGGTCAACCTCAAATTATACACAAGGAACAACTCAGGCCCCTGTGAAGTCACTGGGAAACCTGTTCAGGCAAGAGATGTCATTGTAGCAACAAATCTGGCTGGTCGGGGAACAGACCTTCAAGTCTGTGGGAAAGTGAACATGGCTGGAGGTCTCTTTGTTCTACAAACATTCTTACCCCTCAACACCAGAGTTGAGCAGCAGGCATTCGGTCGCACAGGACGCCAGGGAAACCCAGGCTCTGCCCAGCTGATTATGTGTACCAGCCATTTCTCAATGCCAGTCATGGTAAAGATGCTCACAAATGTGTCTCTTCTCCAGATGCTAGCACTACTAAGGAGACTTTACATCTCCTTATTAGATAGAGATACAGAGGCACAGAGGCAGCTAACAGAAGCTTTGAAACTAGCGTTAAAAGATGGCTTTCATAATCAGTCATGGCAAGAAATGAGAGCAGCTCTTGATCACCTACTGTCTTGTCTGGACACACTGAGAAAAACAAACATTACAGATGCAAAAGAGGCAAGAGACAGCCTAGTCGGAGAAAGATTGTCCTTGTACTTGACAAGAGACATTCCTAAAATGAAAAAAAGGGAAGATCTCTTCTTTAATTACCTTCAACTACTGGATGAGATGCATGAAAAGAATAAAAACTCCAAAATGCTCAGTGAAATTGTTGAGTCCTTGCATGAGTGCTGGGGACTGTGGCTTCTGACACGCTTTGATGAGAATGAATCAAAAGAGATCCTAAAGGTCAGGTTTGAAGATGCCATGGGAAGTGTTCGAGAGCACCTGGAAAAAGGGCGATCTCCATCCTCTGCCGTTTCTTTCTACATTAGATATGGGAATGCACTAAGACTTCAAGGGTGTTTCAGCGAGAGCATTGAGATGTACTCCATGGCATTGGAAGCAAATGATCAAGACTTCATTGCTTTGTACAACCGTGCACTGTCAGTAATGCAGCAACAGGAGAGAGGCTATGTCAGTGTAGCTTTGCGAGACCTTGAAAAAGCTGGAAAATCAGTGGAGCAAACCATGTCTCTCACTGAGGAGACATTGACCAATGTGGTCATAACAGGGCCAAATCCACCTGCTGAACACATCACAGGTTTCACGAAACAACTCCGTGCACGCTTGCAAGTGCTGAAGCGTTTGAAGTTGAACATTAATGAGGCTGTGAATAAGCTAAAGGTAGCCCATAACAATGGTGGGGGAGTAAAGGTTACCGAGTGTCATGTTTTCCTTCTACTGGATATACAGTCTATTTTGCTACATCTTAGCGATTTTACAAATGAGCTGGTAAACCTTCGATCACTAGGATTAACTCAAATCTTTTCCCTAGACACAACATTTTCACTGACTGGATATATATCAAAGTTGTTTAGAGGCATTTAAGTGTTGAGTGTTGTAGGTGATCTCAGCCAGCCTGTGTTAAGAAAATATCATTCTGAACATTCTTGTTTTAATGTGATTCATACAGTAAGCATATATTGTTGTACAATTTCAGTTTTGCTGATCAATGAAATGCATTCAAATTGTGTTACCTTTATTGTACTACCAATTGGAAAAGCAATTAGATAAACTAAGATTGCTAAGCTTACTAAGTTAATTGCTGCCCCATGACTACACTACCATAGGGGTTTAATGTCCTGCTGATAATGATGGTTCTGCCTAAACTGAAATGTGAAATGTATAGCATTTTTTTCCTCTGATATAAAACATGTTTGATATGTTTGTAATGGATACTGTATATAATGCAATCATATCTGTGCCCTACATCTACACAATCTTTCAACACTGCATGTCTACAGTATGTAACCCAGAGAAATAAAATCACAAATGGAAAAGAGATGCATTTGCTTGGAGACTGGAGAAGCTTGGTGAACATTAAAACAGTTTGTTACATAATGTTGTCTGCATGTTTCTGCAAAGACATTTACAGGTTTAATGGGTTGTAGTAATGTTGTCAAAGTAATCAAATGTGAAAAGTGGAGCGTTTCGCACTCAGGTCGGCGCAAGTGTCCACAGCACTTTACACGTTGAGGTCAATAAAAGGTACAATATATGTTGTCAAAATCAATTCAGAATAGGCAAACAAATACAATGGTCCACATCCAATCCAAACAGAAAAACATTCTGTAGCTCCTTCCTCTTGTGATATAGTAGACAGTAGTGATAATAGGTTGCTAGCTAGCTGTTCCCTTATACAAACACACCACCACACACATAAACAGACCAAAACAAAATGTTTACATTCATTCAAAACTAATTGATTCTCTAGAAGACTCATAATACTAATGCAGTTTAATCCTATGTCATTGTTTCTGAATAAATTCAGGAACAATAATATAGCATTCATTGTGCCATAGTGTAACATCAGGGCGGTCATATTAAAATAATAATTATCTTTCAGGGACATGAGCTACGTATAGGAAAATATGAGCAAGGAAAATGGTGCAGGTACATAGGCTGTTCTGTTCATTGTGTTTGTAAAGTTTGTAGCCTGTAATGGAGTAATATGCCTATGATCATGTGTTCATAATTTGATGTTGGATCAGTGATTCCCAAACTTGACAATATAAGAATCTTATCGGGCTGATAAATGAAAGAAAAAGATGTCCTAAATTGTCCTAAACATTGTTTACACATTTCAATAGTACAGCATTGTTTTGTCATGAAATTTCATTTCATACTGTTTCCTCAACCAATTACCATACACATGAATATTTTATTAGTTAAACTACAAACTTGTTTAAATGGTTTCATGATTGGCAATGTATTGTTCCATTCTTGGGATTGGTTAATGTGAGGAGCAAATTCCTTGGATGAATAACATCTACAACATAGCAATTTACCTTATTCAGGCGGCGGCCATTGTGTAAACCAAAGGGAGACTCCTGTTCACTCATCAGGCTTGGAATTTCACCATTTTGGGGGCAAGGCCACTTGGCCTTCAGTTGGGCATATTTGGTGGGGGGCACAAAGGCCACATGTCAGGGCAAAGTTAACAATTTCAATCATTTTTATAGCCTACTTTAAGAAACTCAAATAGCCTAGATGCATGCTTAGCATTTTGTCATCATTAAGGCTACTTTAACAAACTCTTAGTCAGCTGTATCCTCTGATTTTAATATTTACCGACATCTAGGCGATATTTGTAACATTTATTTTGTATTTGGCGTGTTATGAAATCACGTAGGAAAAAAATTAAACACGTTGTGAAACTTAAAGCCCAAATTTGGAGACATGCATGTCGAAATTTGCTACAAATTCAAAACCAGATTACTCTGGAATGGCTAACTGTACAGGGGACTGCTTTAAACATTCGTGCTCGGTAAGGTCTGCTGTTTATTTTGATGGTTTGCCATGTTTTGAACGAAGGGTTCATTAAGTATTCCAAGATGAATGGGTAGGGAGATGGGCGCAGATCCTAGAATTTATGATTCAATTTAATCATAGTATTTATTTGTCTCGCGAACTGTTCACCAAATGGCTAAGATATTTTAAAAGCTGAGAAAAAGCTCTTTCATGTGATGTGATACTTGTGATGCCTGTATGACGAGTAGGCTACTTCGCAAGTAGTTCAACTGAGAAGAATGGGAATCTGGACGCACTTACTTTCTTGCCGTGCGCTGTCACTTTTCCACTGCGTAAAATGCTACAATAATTTGCGCTGTGAAAGATTATTTTGTGGCCATGGCCGTCGTGGCCGCCGTGAAATTCCTACCCTGTCACTCATACATCACTTTTAAGAGACGTCAATTACTGATGAGGCTGCAAAGCATCACCTCTTGGGCTAGAATAAATCGACCATTGTTACATACAAATTGCAGAGAATATGAACTTAGACCAAAGCCTAAAAATATCATGAGGAACATGGAGGATTCCCATTTGTCCAGCTCGCAAGCCAATGGAGAGTTGTTAGACTAGCCTGCTGCCGCTAGGGTGCGTCTAGATTTCTTGGTTAGATAATTCCAGGATATAAAGATCTTTTCTTGGTCTATATAGTTATTTATTGTCGCTAATAAATCACTACGAACTTGTCTGAAACCAAAAGTTGACAGATGGGGGTGGGAATTTTCACCATGGCAGCTTGGACCAAAGAATCGCACCATTCCAACTGAAAACGCTTCTGAAGAGGATGCTCGTGTTCCCTTGAGTATTGGCCCTTTCGCCTTTCTCCTCCTCGTTCTCACCTCCTCTGGTTGCAATTAGACAAATGAGACATCCTCGAAGATGTCGAGCTTTGAACGATTTCCGGGACATGAGCTGGAGGACCGAGGAGAGAGGCCGCATGCAAATAGATGTTTGGGATCCACCGTTACTATATCATTAATGCGTTTTCGCCACCTTCTGGTGAATACATAGAACACAACAATCCTATGGTTTGTGTACCCTGTAGCCTCGTTTTGGTTTACAATGGCTGCAGCCTGAATAAGGCAAATGACAGCGTCTGACCACATTCTGTAAGTTCTAAGTAGGCCATAAACTAAGTAAGAGCTGCTGTACTTAGCTTGACCTGTAGTTGGCTGTTTGTGGTTCTCATATTTTTTTTTTTGATAAAATAAATCCACACCCCAACCTGCTCTAACTCAACCACCACCTCCAACTTAGATTGTTTCAATGCATCCCATGTAGAATATAAGGACACCCAGTCATCCCATACTCCACTCCAAATGTTACCACCATGTTAAAACGATTTGACATCAAAGTTGGGAAAACAGCAGAATCTGGATAAGGAAGCCTGCAGAGGAAATCAGTATTGTCATATGTCAATATCAATTTGATATCATAATAAACTAGACAAATACATATTTGCATATTTAACGACATTTATCATCACGGAACACATTTCTGAATCTGTAGGCTATTGTAATCATGGCAATATCAAATCAATAGGGCCTACATAGAAATAATGTGAAAAGACTAATATTATGCATGCTTCAGTTTAAATGCAAAATGATGTGTGCTGTGTATGTACTGTGTGCTGTGTATGTACCTGTCCAGTATAACTGAGAAGTTAAGACTCTGGCAGATGAAAACACTGTTGCTTGGGATGTACTGGCTCCAGTTACTGAGGCTGAGCTGTTACCATTGCCAACATTCATGGCTGTGGTGTATATAGTGGAATTTCCATTACCATTAGCACCACTAACAAGACTGCTATTAGTGCTAACTGAACTAGAATTAGCTGCTACAGTCACAGTATTACCATTACTGATGTTGGAAGTGCTGCTATTGCTAACTGAACTAGAATTAGCTGCTACAGTCACAGTATTACCATTACTGATGTTGGAAGTGCTGCTATTGCTAACTGAACTAGAATTAGCTGCTACAGTCACAGTATTACCATTACTGATGTTGGAAGTGCTGCTATTGCTAACTGAACTAGAATTAGCTGCTACAGTCACAGTATTACCATTACTGATGTTGGAAGTGCTGCTATTGCTAACTGAACTAGAATTAGCTGCTACAGTCACAGTATTGCCATTACTGATGTTGGAAGTGCTGCTATTGCTAACTGAACTAGAATTAGCTGCTACAGTCACAGTATTGCCATTACTGATGTTGGAAGTGCTGCTATTGCTAACTGAACTAGAATTAGCCGCTACAGTCACATCGCTGATGTTACTTATGTTGGAGGAGTCCATAGTCAAAGCAGAACTGTGTGCTGCTAGAGAGGCACTGACTACAGATGCGGCTGAACTTGTTTGAACAGCGATTGGAGCTACAGTTGACGCAGCAGCAGCGGCTGCAGATGTGGTCGCAGATAGCGAGTTGGACAGATTAACAGCTGCTATCCCCGATGAGGTTGTGGTCACAGTGGCTGTTGTTGTAGATGCAGTTGGAGGTGAGGAAGTGGTTGTGGCAGTAGTCATGTATGCTGCTGTGGTTGTCGGACCAACCATTGTTGTAGGAACAGTGGCGCTAGTGGGATTAAGTGTCGTAGACATGGACACTGGTACTTGTGTGCTAGAGGTAGTGCTAGCAGATGTATCAGTACTGACTGGAGCGATACCGGAATTGGCTGAGCTTGTGCTTGCAGAAACGCCTGTGGAGACGTTTTCAGTCGTAGAGGTGCCTGTATCATCATTAGGTGTGGTGGTGGATAGCTCAGGTGTGTTGGTGGATAGCTTAGGTGTGTTGGTGGATAGCTCAGGTGTGTTGGTGAGAGAGGCAGTTGTGGCACTGGATGAATCAGATGTATAGGTGGATGGGTCAGATGTGGTGGTGGATGCATTAGTTGTATAAGTGGATGGATCAGATGTGTAGGTGGATGGGTCAGGTGTAGTGCTGGATGAATCAGATGTGGTGGTTGATGCATTAGTTGTGTTGGTGGATGGATCAGGTGTGGTGGTGGATGAATCAGATGTATAGGATAGATCAGGTGTGGTGGTGGATGAATCAGATGTATAGGTGGAAGGGTCGAGAGTGACGGTGGACAGGCCAGATGTGGAAGTGGACAGGTCAGGTGTAGAGGTGGATGGTTCAGGTTTGGTGGATGAATCAGATGTATAGGATAGATCAGGTGTGGTAGTGGATGAATCAGATGTATAGGATAGATCAGGTGTGGTGGTGGATGAATCAGATGTATAGGTGGATGGGTCAAGAGTGACGGTGGACAGGTCAGATGTGGCAGATGTGGAGGTGGACAGGTCAGGTGTGGAGGTGGATGGTTCAGGTGTGGTGGTGGACTGTGCTGTACAGGTGAGGGTGCCCTTGCACACCAGCAGCAGGGTGAACAAAGTGGTCCAGTAGCTCATCTAGGTGAGAAAGACATATCAAAACAGAGAGACGAATGAGACGAACAAGCTGTGTTACTTAATCAAGACTTAAGACTCACTGATGACAGCCTCATTGAGATAATTATATCAAATCATACAGACAATGTATTTCTTCAGTTCCCTGCAAAATCTTGGATTATATATTACTAAAACAAGAAAAAGTGATAATTATTAACATTTATTATACGGCTCTTCACAATGTCCATTGACTTGAATGGGATTTCCCAACGTTCTATGGTAAAATAAATTCATGTAATTATCGCTGCAAACATATAATTACCCCTGTCAATGGCATCAGGTTTTGTGCTGCTGATCATATCACTCCGCAAGTATTCCGGAACTTCATTCAAAAGTGAAAGCAGACTTTGACTTTCAAAGAATGTTTGATTCAAGTTCAGCGTGTGTTGCGAACTATTTGTTTCTCAGCAAAAGCCACGATGAAACGGTAACAAATAAGTGTAAAGAGACATATCGTGGAGTTTATTTATTCGTTTTGGCAAGAAGCCGTATAATAAGCGGGATAATGTATAGAACGCCAGTCATTATGGGAAAATAAGTCTGATGGCGCGTCGGGGTCCGGTTCGCCCTGTCGGGACTTATTTTCCCAATAATGACCGGCGTTCTATACATTATCCCTTACATAATCTTACATTTTCAGAAGGTCCTATAGAATAGTACCTTCTTCCATGGTTTAAAGTGGGGCGGAACGGGGAGGAACGCAGTTCCGCCACCTCAGATAAATTAATAAATAAATATATTCTTTCATACCAACTATATAGCGCGATGCTATTGTTAAAATAAATGGTGAGTTAATTTTCCGCGTGTACCCTTTTCTTACCTAGGGGGGCTTATGCCCCAGCGTAGTTCTAGGTCTAGTGACACCCCTGGTACAAATCAATATGAGGGCTGCTGAGGGGTGACCAAGAAACTAGCAATTCTTGTCCAAAAAAGTATTGCTACACCACGATACTCAATATGTTGTCCAACGGTAAGTCATTTTCCCCCATAGCACCTGCACTGGATTTCAGGGTTCCCCCAACTGCAAAATCCCACTTTAACCACTGCCTTCTGCAGTGTGCGTTTCACAAAGTGTTTAATCAAAGCTTAAATATCTACATCCATAAGCCTACTGTACAGTATAATATATACTGTACACCCTCATGATCAACCAATAGCATTCAGGTGCCATTCAAATTAACAGGTGTGTATTGTACAGTTTCATATCATACAATATAATTTCCAAAATACTTAGTCACATGCTCACGTCTGATAAATGCCACATTGACACACGTTTTATTTGGTAACTTTGAATCTGTACCCGAGACTGAAATTAATGTACACACATATTGATTTGTTACTAAACTGTATCAATTAAAGATATAAGCTTGTGGCATAGTTGGTGTTGCACTATACAGTAGTTATAGTTATAGGCTACATCAGGGCCTCTGTGATATGAATTTCTCTCCAATAATACTGATGAACAAAATTGTACTAACCAGCCATTACAAAAATCACACATATTCTGATGTTCTTTTTTTATAATAATTATGCAATATTGCATGTGTAAGAGTGGCATTGGTAGCAGATATTGCCATGGCTGTGATTATGTGAACACATATTACAGATTATCAATGAAAATTCATACATTGCAAAATAATGTATTGAACTACTAATAGAAAAATGAATACTTTACCATAGTTCTGTTTCTGAGGCTCTTCAAGTATCTTCACAATTTTTTAACAGCTCACCTGAAGTCTTCCAGTAACCTAATGACCAACTGAGCTTTCTATATGACAAAAGAGATTTTTAAAAAATATTTTCCAGTATTCCGCATAGAAAATACCCTTGAGCTGTTGAACTCACTATGCAATCACATGAATGCAATGTAATGCTCCAACATATCTTCATCTGTCTCTACAACTTAAAATGGACTCTGGTGATCATATGAGTGTGCTGCTCAAGTTCATACAAACAATAGCTTAAGAGAGAAGAGGAAATGTTTGGGCTGCATTTCGATGGCAACACATTTAAGCCCTAATTGTTGGTAAATGACATGGTTTCAGGACTTCAGGGTAAGACCAGGTAGTGTTCCTCAGTTACTGTACAATCACCAAGGTCATTGTTCTGCGTACACTGATATGTGTTGATGATTTGGAACACTGGCAACCGGACAAATGTGAAAGTCATGGTGTGTATGTAGCTTCCCTGTCCTGCCTTCTGTTGAAGTATAGCATTACCAGGGATTGTCTGATGTTCCGAGCATCACAGAGAATCAGATGACAGTTTGGTCCACAAAACACAACTCAGTTAAAATGTCTCAGTCAGTTTGGTCTCATAAAAACACAACTCAGACAAAATGTTCATTTGTTTCATTTTCATTTTATTAGTTGTTTTTTCAGTTCATTGTAGTACACAGAGAAATTAGCCACACATAAATTTGATTGTATTTTTGTTAAACATTTTTTTTTTTGTTAATTATATTATTTCCCTTTTTTAAGTGCTATCGCTAAAAAATGTTACACATAAACTAGCACACTAATGGCTAACTTGAGAGCACACTAAGACAGGAACTATTTCACAAAAAAAATTGGGTAAATGGGCATGGTTAAAAAAAATTATAACCAAGAAATAAAATAAACAAACAAAATGGGACAGTGTCTGTTACATTCAGATGACCATTCCCCCATTGTCACTGTAAATTCCTTCCCACCCCCCCACCCCCTTTTTTGGTAAACCATTTCAAGCTCTACAGTTTTTTTGGTAGAGATGCCAAATTGGTGGGTAAATGCCTTTGCACCAACGTATCTTTGTCCTTGCTGTTTACATCTGTTGCCATGACTACTGTCCCTTCTGAGACAGTTCAAAGCTGAGTCACACTCTCACTGCTCTATCAAACAAATGAACCGTGAAAGGTACAAATACAGATTGTACAGAGTTTGGAAGAAAGAATGAATGAAAGAAAGAAAGGAAGACAAAAGCAGAACAGGACTAAGAGGGAATATTAACTTTATTCATTTATTAGCAAAAGAAAGTAGATTTGGATAATGACTAGATATTTGAATTCAACAACAAATGGAAAACATGATGTTCTTAAGACCAAACACAACTTGTATGCACATGACACACACACACACACACACACACACAACACACACACACACACACACACACACACATACACACACACACCACACACACACACACACACACTCAGATTATGTAAGAGAACAACCAATAAAGTTCTTGCACTATGTCTTTATATCTTTAAAAAATTACCCTGGGCAGTGTCGTGCTGAAGATGATTGTGAACAAGTTGCAAGTCTGCCATTGCAGGCCAAGCATTGACCCAGCATCCATGGAGTTTGTTACAGCTAATAAGTCACAGTATTTTAAAACGGCCTATTGGTCAGTCCAAATAAAATGCTGTGTTTATGGCTATGGCACATACCAATGTAAATCTCGGTGAGCAATGGCTTCCTGGCAGTAGACTGCTTGTACTTTTAGTGTTAAGTGGCCATACCCTTCTGGCAGTGCAGAAACCTTTATGGGGATAGGGTTCAAAAATGGGCAGCTGTAAAGAAGAGGCCATTTTGTTTTTCTAAGATGGTTTGTAAGAACATTTTTCATATCCCTTTCAAAGCTGTGCTTAGAGGGCCAAAAGTGCACCTACATATACACACACAGTCAGCCACACAACCACACACACATCCACACTTATACACACATAACACCTTATTCACATTCTATATACAAGACAACACCTTTTATTTTTTAGGGTAGTCATGAGCCTTGGACCTCTCTGTGGTGACCTTTCTAAAGCACCAACTCCTAAACTCACTTGAATGCTTGTATAGACCTCTACCATGCTTGGCTACAGATTGCTTGCCATGGCACAAACCAAATCCCGAAAACCCAGAGGGACTCTAAAATCAACAAACGTGAGACTGCTAGGTTGGTTTGTCAGGAGAGGTAGGGGTTGGTTTTACTGCAAACTGCACATTTGTTTGTTATTGAGTTGTTGACACTTTTTTCCCCTCAACACAGTGACCCCTATTGGTTAGGTTGCAGCAGCGGAAGCACTGATCTCTGTGCAACTGGCCTTACTTATCCATACAAGTGGATCACAACCTTTCTTCCTATGAGGACAATTGAAATTGATCCCCCTTCCTGAGTCATACTCCTGTCCTTCATGGGCTCCATGACAACATACATTATCAGAACTCACAACACCGAGTTGATTAAAAAAAAAAAAAGATTAAAAAATAATAAAAGTTTCATCCTCATTCACATGGGCGAGAAGCAAGCATGCAATTCAGAAAAACAAAACAATAATGCCAGAGCATAGTCGATTCCCCTCCCCAGAACCGCCCTGGTCCAACCCCTGACACGGGAAAAAGAATTACAGTCATTTCAAATGGGGCAAATGGAAGACAAGTGTTGTCATTGACAACACAAAGGGGCAGGGAGGAGGAGTAGCTCTGTCCTAAGCTTCGAATCACTGCACCCAACCTGGGTCACATGAAACCTAGGCTTCGATTGATTGGCTACTCCTCTTCCCCTGCTTCAGAAAAAGCAGGATAAGAATACAGAGGATTAAAAATTACAAAACAGAAGAAAAAAATAACTCACACAAAAAGAAAACTGAATGAAAAAGAGTAGATAGACACACTATAAGTATTTCCATACTCTATTATTTTTTGTTTTCTAGCAATTTTATATGCTTTAAAAAGTTAACACGTAATTAGGAGAAACTTGGTTATTTTTGTTTTTTACAGTAACGTTATGGTCATTGACATTATTAATATCATTAATATCCTCATATTTATTATTAATATTATTATTCTGATTATTACTATTGATTAGCACTACACATGAGTCACTCCACAGTACCCAGTCACACGGTTCTCTCCACACGGTTAAAGGGCTCTACTGTCAATCACCTGAACACGCAGAGGGAGGGGAAGAGAGAGACATCACTTCCTCCTACTATATGCTTCCCCCTTTGTCTTCCTTTCTCCTTCTATTCCTTTATCTTATCAATTCATTCATCTTACTGTGGCAGGATGAAGTGATGAAGGAGGGGACAAAGTGATGTTTTGTTTTGTTTTTCTTCCACTTTGATGCTTTGTCATGATTGCTTTTTCACCTCATTGGGTGCTTTCTAACTTCCCTTGACCACTGCATATTCCACAATGGCGTCATCTTCATCTCAATCACCCTCATTTATCTTCATCTACCATCCTCTTTCTCTCAGTCTCTTTTCTAACCCCCCTTCTCCATCTCCATCTCCATTTTCTTGCCTCTTTATCAGCTTGTGTAATAGAGAATGGGTTGGATCTCACGGGACGGATGAGCTGATTAGCGTGATGAGTGTGGTGATTTCATCCTGTTTCCTTCTCCCTCGATTGCCCTCATCCTCTTCTCCTCCTCCTCCTCCTCCTCCTACCTTATCCCCCCTCTCTCTCCCTTTCTCTCTCTCTCTCTCTCTCTCTCTTCAGCAGGATACTTCCATGGTATGGGAGGGGCTGGGGGGCAGCTGTCCACCCTGCGAGCCCTGGGAGAGGGTGCGCGAGCGCGAACGCGAGCCCTCCATGGAGTAGGACGAGGACAGGGAGGTGGTGCGAGACCGCGACAGACGTGTCATGCAGGACGATGCCACTGTAGAGAGATAAAAGAGAGAGAGAGAGAGAGAGAGAGAGAGAGAGAGAGAGAAGTTAATAAATTCCTGACAATAAAAGAAAAAGCACATAAGTGAGTCAAGTTAAGTCAAGTCATCTTTATCTATATGGCACATTTCATGTGACAAGAACAGACCCAATGTGCTCCAAAAGAAAGAGAATAACACCACAAACAAGACATGACCAAACAACAAAGACAAAATAAATAAACATAACAAGATGGAAATTAAAATACATACAATAACAGGTGAATAAAACATTAAAATAATTAACAAATAATTCAATGATAATAAACTAGATGTGCCGCATAGCGGTACAAAATATGACCGCCGCTCAGTCCTGTAAATCCGTTCCGCGATAATAAATCACACTTCAATTTGTCTCCATCTTTTACTCCATCCCCCACTCTTGAAACTTTTGTGTATGCTTGTTTGGCATGCCTGTGTGTGTGTGTGTGCGGCTGCACAGAAAGTAGCCTACTGGCGCTGAAAAATAGATTGTAGAATAGACAAAGAAGTTGTAGCATTGTTATAAAACCTTTAAAATCTCTAAACAATCACAAGTAGGGCAGTTCATCACAGTTCATCCATTGCAACTGGATTGATGAAATGTCACTTACACCTGTAGGCTACATTGTATTTGGGAAAAGCAAAAGGTATCAGCATAATGTTATATTTTTATTTATTTATTTATTTATTTATTTATTTATTTATTAATAAACAAAAACATCTCTGTCAGTTCCATGCCGTTTTCAACAGCTATCAAAAACAAAGGTCACTTTTGGATGGATGGATTTTTTGTGAATGTTTCTTCTTCTACATAAGATTTTAGTCATCTTTAGTTCATGTGATACTTTATTGTCAATGCACAAATTAAGTAACAGTAGTCTGAAACGAAATGCTGTTTTACATCTAACCAGTGGTGCAAATAACTGACATGTCCAAATTAGTATTTTCCGATTGAGATATCCACGCTCTGGCTATTCTAAATGCAAAAATGCATCAGGGAGTTATGACAAAACTGTAACTAACAAACTAGATCCTAATAGAAAGCTGTTAGCTTCCCTAAGCTACAGGTAGGCCTATAAGGTAGGCCTATTTACAACATAAATTGTCAATAAGCTATGCTGGCGACACAAATAAAATCTCCTTTGGAAACCAATGGCTTACGTCTTACAGTATCAAGCGGACTTAAACTGCCATATCGTGGCGAAAAGTTGTAATAAAATTCACGCAGCTCTATGAGTCAAGGAAAGCGCAAATGAAGTAGCCACTTCTAAATGTGACCCACTACACAGTAGCTTAAGGTGTGTTGCTAAAGCAGCCATAATGAAATGAAGGTGTCATTGTTTGGATACTTCACACACACGTGCTTTTTAATCTCACAGACTACAACTACCAAGCTGGAATCAAAGCACATCGATTCTCCTCTCACACCCTGCACGCACTTAAAACAAATAAACAGGCGTCTCAGTCTCACGTATGTATAGGCAAAACTGTATCAGACCGGTGTAACATTGGTAAATCTTCCATTGCACAGAATGATTTTTGTAGCACGTGCAACAAATGACAGTCGAAAGATACAATTACAGTGGTGCTATCAATTTCCTTGGTATAACCGCATTTATAGATTTCTACAAATGCAATCAATGAAATTGGCCTCCATCACTCAACCAACGCTAACGGTAATATTATTGTACCTAGGTCCTTATTGATATTATAAGATTAACATACCTGCAGTAAAAACCAAGCATTTTAACTTTCTCAGATTTATTTCGGCTTCAAGAAGAAATGGGAATTACATTTCATGTGAACATCGTCCTATCCTTATTAGACGTTCTCTGCGGTAAACTACAGTCCTTGTAGGAAGCGTCCATTGTTCTTCCAACCCACTTTTAACTTCCAACAAAATTACGTCTCACTGCAACGATGCGCCATCTAGTGGACAAACGACTACGTATCGCCAATACAGGAAATGCAGCCATGATGATGATGATGATGAATATTTGGCTTTCTTTTAATCCTACTGAATTTGTAATTATGTATCGGCCGTTCTAATACCGATAGTATGTGCGTGCCTGTGTGTGTGTGCATGTGTATATGTGTGCACCGCCATCTACAGGCCAATGAGTGTACAGTCACTAAATGTACACATAACCTACATTTTTTTAGACCCCCCCATGGATGAAATTCTACGAAACTTGGCATACCCCCAGAGAATGCCAGGTCAATCATACACATAAAATTTGGTGCAGTTCTGAACATCTTAACTGAAGATAGGGGCGATTAAAGCAGAATGATATTGCATTTTAATTTTTTACCGGGGGGTTGCAAATCACAAATGAGTGATTATGGGCCAGGTTGATGTGGGCCCTTGAGACCAACATACCATAAAAGATTCTCCATCCTCAGTGCCACGGGGACGCCCCCGGGGACGAAACGAAATTTTTCCGTAAAAGTCTAGTGGGGCTACATACCCACCAAATTTCATGTGCACCGGTGTTTCGGTGTCCCGGATATCGTTGACCAAAAATTCAGGAAGTAGATGACAGGAAAAACATTTTTTTAACTTTGACAATCATTATATGACCGCTTCGCTAGCTTTGCTAGCGGCGGTCATAATAATAAATAATTAAATAATATAAATAATATATATATATATATATATATATATATATATATATATATATATATATATATATAATAAACAATAATAATAAATAATAATAACAATAAAAAATACAAATAATAAACAATTAAATAATAGCCTTAAAAGTCTAATTGAAAGCTTGCAAGAATAAATATAATATGTTTTTACATAGTGACTAAAGGCACCATGTGATGAATTTGAGTTAATTCTGGGTATTGCAAGGAGCCCTTTACCTAAGGATTTTAGGGATCTGACTGGTGTATATGAGAATGTCAGAAATGTAGGAGGGAGCTACGCCCATTAATGAATTAAAATTTAGTCCGAGGTATTTTAAAATCAATTATTTGCTTTACTGGGAGCCAATGGAGTGATTTTAATACTGGAGTGATGTGATGAGATCTTTGTGTTCTGGTTAGTACTCTGGCTGCGGCATTTTGGATAAGCTGGAGTTTGTTTAGGGTCTGTTTAATGAGGAGAAATTGTGTCACATAATAAACTGATGTTACATATATCTTATACAAATGAACAAATGACAGTAAGCTATTTTAAAGCTTGTGATTTTATGCATGTGCATCACAGTAAATCACAATCAAAGTGTGTCGTGCCTGAACTTAAACTATTGTGTGTTGTTTGGAAATATTGAGCTGACCCACTTAGGATGTGACTTAAGATGTGGCTCATTAAAGTTTTTTCTGTTGGGCCGCTTGGGCACATTTCTCGAAACATCATTAGTGTTTGCACAACAGTAAGGCCATTGGTGCAAAATGGTGCAAACTGTGGAGTGGATTACCTGCAATAAACTTGCATAAAATGCTTAAAAGCACAAAAGCAATATTTATGGAAATCTATATGTTACGCCATCAGAATGAAAAGCTCCTGTGCCACTGTTATGAACAGTGTAGTCAAAATGCTTAGTCATGTTGTCACTTACTGTAGCCCATGCCCTGGATGAAATACTTGAAAGCCTCAGTCAACTTGGCAGGCTGTGGACATAGAGACAAAAGACTCAAGTTTAATTTACTGTGGT
>NW_027468640.1:18851475-18853975 GCF_046254945.1 Alosa pseudoharengus
TAGTTGATTGCTGAGACTCTGAGCTTGGAGTTACAGTAATACCTACTAGCACTTTGTGCAGTTGAGAAGCACATAATGCTGTCTGACTGTCTGTTCAGTTTGCTAGAGTAAAAGGTCTTCAGAAAAGTGACCTCATGTATGAAAGCTTCTGTGTTCTCAAGGGTGACAGTCCCATCCCGATATTGTTTTATCCATCGTTTACATGCTTTATTCACTGGATCTGCGAATGCTGGTTGCTGTTGGTTGATCGCTGATAGGTGAGTGAATGTTTGTTGCTCCCCCTAATGTTGGGTACATACACATACCCAGAGAGACTACATACCTGTTAATGTGGTTTAATGGTAAACTGACTTTATCAAAAATACCAGCTGAAACAAATTGACAAACTGCCAATAATCTAATAAAAAGATGAAGGCTAATCAAATCAATGTAGCAAGTGTTCATCTTTCCTTAGAGATAGATTTAGGTTTCTTCTTTTACCAGTGATAAAAGCACAGCATGAACACATGGTCTACATGAATAGGCAACCATACTCTAGGACTGAGGACTGAGGCAGCCATAATCTAGGACTAAGGCCTGGGCTACACCAGGTCCGCAAGCTTAGCGCTCTGTTCGCAGAGCGTAGAACTAGATTTAGAAGACTGGTTTAGCCATTTCCATTGATTACAGTGGAGGCTAATTACTGCAGCAGATGTTCGGTCAACAGAACACTTCAGTTACGTGCCCGATGTAGCCTCCCTGTAAGGCAGTACAGCCCTCAATATGGTCACGCAAAGGTCGTACCCATGAAACATGACCATGCCATCTTAGACGCGAACATGTGTCTCTGTGTGTCAGACCTATGCAGCATGTTGCACATAGGCCTGGGGCGTGTCATGTTTTATATGGATGGGTAGTTCTACTGACAGTAGCACATGCACAGATGATCCATCAACCTATAATGTATCATCAGATTCTATAGTCATCAAGGATTAAAGGAACACACCAACATTTTGGGAAATTAGCTTAGGCTATTCACACTATCACCATTCTTGTCTCTGTGCGTGCAGTAACTCAGTCTGAAGCACCCACCGTTAGCGTAGCATAGCATAATTCATTGAGGTGGTCAGTTTCAACTAGCCTATAGCACCCAAAAGTGACATTTTTCCATTTACATGTTGTGACTGATATAGTTACAACATATAGGCTAAAATAGGTGATTTTCTAAGCATATACAAACTATGTTCTCATTCAGAAAAAGCACTGCTACTTTGGTGGAGTGATTTGCTCGCAGCACAGTGCTTTGCCTGGATGAGAATGTAGTTCCAAGTATGTATAGAAAATCATTGTGTTGCATTTTACATTGAAATCTTTACACATTGTAATTATACTAGTCACAACATGTAAATAGAACAATGTTTGAGTGCTTTTGTCACTTTTGGGAGATAGGTTAGTTGGAAATGTCCACCTTAATGAGCTATGCCAAGCTATGAGTCACTGAGCTATGCTCAGCTTCAGACTGAGTTACTGCACGCACAGAGACAAGAAAGGTATGTATCATCTTATCTAACTCTTGGGGAGATGGTGAATAAGCTAATTTCCCAAAATGTTGGTGTGTTCCTTTACACACACACACACACACACACACACACACACACAGGTTCACACTCAAACACAAATACACACCTTTTTTTTGTTTACTAAGTTTGACACGCTGCCTTTTCAAGCAGTGGGTCACCAGGAGAACGGTTTCCCCTCACCACAGCCCAACAGTAGGAATGTGGCGAAGAAATGCTCATTAGACAAAGGTGTGTATGTCCGTGGGAGTGTGAGAAAGAGAGAGAGAAAACAGACAGAGAAAAGAAAGTGAGAAATGAGGAAAGGAAACCAGAGTGTTTCTGTGTGTGTGTGTGTGTGTGTGTGTGTGTGTGTGTGTGTGTGTGTGTGTGTGTGTATTACTTAGTGTGTAAGAGAGAGAGATAGAGAAAAAAGAGAGAGAAAGAGATAGAGTGACAGGAGATTTGCTTGACTGCTCAGGCTCTAAACGAGGGCCCTCACTGCAACACTGACAGTGAGACCTGAGCCAAATGCCTAATACACACACACACACAGACACACACACACACACACAGATTCAGAACACTCACATGTGACACACACACACGCGCCAAACATCCCTCATCACAACAGGATCTTAGTGAAGCCTTCCTCTCTGCTATCCCCCACCCCACCTCACCCTTCCCTGCATTCACCCTCTCTCAACACCAGCTTGACACACACTCTCTCTCTCTCTCTCTCTCACACACACACACTCTCTCTCTCTCTCACACACACACACACACACACACACACACACACACACACACACACTCACACTCACATTCACACAAACACACACACACACACACACACACAAACACACACACACACACACACACACACGCACACACACAAACACATACACACACACACACACACATATTCCTCTTTCTCTCGTTCTCATACACTTCTGTGCCTTCTC
>NW_027468640.1:18856475-18933975 GCF_046254945.1 Alosa pseudoharengus
CACACACACACACACACACACACACACACACACACACACACACACACACACAACCAGACACACACACACACACACACACACTCTGAATCAGGTCTGGATTAGGTCAGGGATGGCCCCCAGCTCTATCCTATTTTCTGCTCTAGTGGCACAAACACCTGGGTTCCACATCCAGCCCATTGATCTCAGTGGCTGATAGCACTAAACAAGTTAGCACAACAATTATGATATCAGCCCCATACATGCTGCTGTGCTATCAGTGCATCTACCCCGCCAAAAGACATCTACATGGGACCATATGGCAGATAAAACGTTTAGCATGCGATGGTGCACTTGCTCTTAGGATTATAATGGTGTTATCAAATAATACAGTTTGTGTGTGTGTGTGTGTGTGTGTGTGTGTGTGTGTGTGTGTGTGTGTGTGTATGTGTGTGTGTCTGTGAAACGAGAGAGAGAAAGAGGGAGAGAGAGAGAGAGTGGGTATGAGTCTATGTGTGTGTATGTATGTGTCTTATGTGCACATCAGTGTGTGCATGTCTGTGAGTGTGTGTGTGTGTGTGTGTGTGTGTGTAAGAGAGAGAGAGAGAGAGAGTGTGTGTCTGTGTGTGTGTATGAGTGCGCTGATGTGTGTCTATTTGTCCATCTGTCAATCGGCTCTCAGTGGGGGAGGTAAGTGCTGAAAGAGGGAGTTATACATGAAAAGACAAGAGCAACACTAGCTAGCCACCATGGAGACACAGGGAGATGCCAAAGCTCTCCTCACAGCCCACTTTCCCTCTCTCTCTCTTCCTCCCTCTCTCCCTCTCTCTTTCTCTCTCTCTCTCTCTGTCTCTCTCTTTCCCTTCTCTCTCTCCCTCTCTGTCTCGCTCTTTCCCTCTATCTCTCTCTCTTTCCCTTCTCTCTCTCCCTCTCTCTCTCTGTCTCTCTCTTTCCCTCTCTCACTCCGTCTCTCTCTCTTTCCCTTCTCTCTCTCTCCCTCTCTGTCTCTCTCTTTCCCTCTCTCTCCCTCTCTGTCTCTCTCTTTCCCTCTCTCTCTCTCCCTCTGTCTCTCTCTCTTTCCCTTCTCTCTCTCCCTCTCTCTCTCTGTCTCTCTCTTTCCCTCTCTCTGTCTTTCAACACCCAAGCCCCTCTGTTTTCCCACGGAGCTGGTGAAGCATGCATCACCTTTTTCCCCCCGAAGGAACCTTCTAGAGAGGAAAGGAAGGGGGAAAACGCTATTTGTCTCGACTTCTGATATTTTTAATCTCTCTCTGTCTTAATCTCTCTCTCTCTCTCTTTCTCTGTCTGTCTCTGTCTGTTCATCTCAATTACACATCCTCTGTTGTGAGGAGCTCAGACAGTGCTGATATGATTGATTCAGGCCAGGGAAACCAACAGACAAAGCCGTTCTTTCTGCAGATGGACTGGACTGCTACACGGATGGGTGATGCACCATTTGTTGTAGGTGAAAAATGCACACGCTTGCTCACAGCTAAATTGCAGGGATGTACTTAGTTGCTTGACATCGTTCAAGGTCGTTCCCTGCATGCATTAACACATTAAACACACACATTCACTACACACCTGGGCATGAGCACAAATGTACACAGACACACACACACTCACACAACCCCCCCCCCCCCACACACACACACACACCCCACCACCACACCTCCAACACACACACAGCCTGAGAAACACACACACACACATATACAAACACACACCATTAGCCACAGAGCTTTGACCTTCAAGCAGGGAGACATCGCCGTCTGGCTAGAGATATGAGACACGGATATCAATCTCACAAAAACACACATACACTTACTCACACACACACACACACACACACACATTAGACCCAGGTACACACAGACACAACATATGAGCCTAGTCAATCAGAGCCGTGGAAATCAGAGTAAATGCTTGCTACTGCTGTCAGTTGTGTGTGGGTGTGGACCGGCAGCAGGGAAGGGTGGCAGTGCTGGTGTCTTGTGGTGACGGCTGGTAATGGAGAAAGGGGCTCATGCGACTGGCCAGTTTAATCACATGATTTGTCTGTCTGGTGGAGAGCTGGGGCAGACACATGGATCATTTGTCACGTTTGTCAAAATCACTTTGCCAGGGTGAGGCACTGTGTAGTCACAGTGTGGACGAAAAACACAAGCACACACAAACACACACATAAATACACACACACACACACACAAACACACACACACACACATAGATACACACGCACACACATAGATATATACACACACACACACACAAACACACACGCACACACAGATACACACACACAGATACACATGCTCACACACTCTTAAAATGAATGTGTTGAAAACAACACAACTTGCGTTGTTCTTAACACATCTCTGTGTCCAGATAGGAACAACACATTTCTTTTAAGACTGCACACACACACACACACACAAACACACACACACACACACACACATACACACACACACACACATAAATACAAACATACACACACATGCACACACACATACACACACACACACACACACATAGATACACACACACACACACACACACCATACACACACACACACACACATAAAAATACACACATACACAGACATGCACACACACACATACACACACACACACACACACACACACACAGATACACACACACCCTACTCAACTCATGCAGCTCTGTGCACGTCCGTTTGAGGATATCCAGTTGCAGAGTTGCAGTTAAGTGTCCCCTTGGGGCAAAACAGGCCTTGTGGGGAAAACAGGAGCAAGAACGACAGAAAAAAAAACTGAATGGAGTAACAGAACCACAGCCGGCCCCAAAAATAGCCCCTACAAGGGGACAGTCTACAAGGGCACACAGAGACAGAGATGGAGACAGAGGAGCCATTGTGCCCCAGAGTTTGGCACTGGAGAGGTGCCACAGCCCAGAGAACTTTGGACAAAGTCAGCACCGTCACACGGCCAATGGCCTCGTCACTGCTGAACACAGGAACAGGGGCGCTCAACTCCAGGGTGCAATTCCCTCTTAGGGTGCAAGTTTAAAAAAGACTGTAAACAATGTTGAAAACTGCACTCTCAAACATTAGCTCATGATAAGTCTTTATTGGACCACGTCTTCAATAAAAGTGTTTCGGCCCTAGGCCATCACCAGCGAGATGCCACTCGTCACCGCTGTTACACTGTCCATGGGTAAACATTTGGTCCACATTTGTACTACTGGGACTGTATAGTCACAACAGTTATGGTGAAAATGTGGCTCTCTGATCCTGTATGTTATATTCAGCAAGCCAGTGTTACGACATAAAATGTCCAACTGTGAGCACGGATGACTAGTAGGTCCCTTCACACTATTGCTGACACTCTACATATGCTTCAAGAGGTTGAACCTTCATGTGTTTATCCAAAGAGATCCACAAGTGAGGGAGAAAGTCACAACAAAAACAAACCAATTTCCCTTTAGGAATGACAGAAATAGGGCTGCGTTTGGGGAAAATATCTAATTGCAATAATCTCTGACAGATAATGCAATTATGATTTGATATGTGATAGAATCTTTGAAAGTCAGGTTTCAGTTCAATTTGTTTTGGGACAGACTTGCGAGCTGCAGAGTTAATTACAGCCTTTGTGTTTAGGTAATTGCATTCGTTCAAATGGCAATTTCGAATAAAAATCAATTAATTGTGCCACGTTAGACAGAAATACAATTTCAAGTCACTGCTAGGGGATCATGTAACTTTAATTTGCTGGTCAAGTTAAAGGGCACATCACTAAACAAAAACAAACACAAATAGATACAAAATCTACCCAATAGGCGTGGGCTTTTGTGGACAAGGAGGCAGAAGGTCGCAACAAACCAGATGTTTTGGTGTTTGTCACAGGAAGAGCTCGGTCATGATCTCAGCTGGTTCCCACATGTGGCTGAATTTGCTATTAAAATCACAATTCTGGGGTTACACAAGTTCACTGGCTACATTATTACAAACATGTTTACAAACCACTTGTGTAACAAAGTGTATCAACAGAAGTTGACGTGATCCTGGGGGAAAAGGTAGATATGAAGTAGGCATCTCTGTGTGTCCAATGACCAATGTGAAAGTGAAAAGTGCTACAAAGCATCATCATTCTGATCTCACTGACCCAAGAAGCACAAACTACACACAGATCACACAGAAAATGCTCTAAATATGCACTCAATGAACAAAAGACAGCAAAAAAAGACAGCGCTCATGGGTTTCCAGGTGTGGGACACTGTACAAACAGAACCTGTCAAATTGTTTAATCACTGCTCTGTATCAACACTGTGTGCAATAGTAACCATAACAACTGTACATAATGTCCACACAGTAGACTGACTGTAAATCACTACACCTGTGGTATGGGAAACACAAAATACACGTTCATGTTGGGAATAATGTATGAATAACATCTATAGGTAGTACACAGTGTTATTAGCATTGTAGGTTTGAAGTAAACTGATGTATGGAAATGAATGGTCTATGTCTAGACAATGTAGTTCTATTGAAGTGATTGTTCCCTGCCGATATTAATGGATCTTCTGATACCAACCATTTACTATCTATTAGGATAAAACAATCCAAATTGAACTGAAACATGATTCTGCTTTTTAGAATCACAGTCAGTTCCAATTTATTCTCACGGGAGCTATCCAAGGTGCTGAAACTCAAAAACGTAGCTATTCAACTTCGATGGATATTTAGAGGGAGAGCAAGGACAAATTTTTCCTATGGCCTGGCTGTCTTACTGTGGTGATCCTAAGTTCCCGAACCTGGTAGGCATTCGTTTAGAATGTATTGTTGGTTGCCTACCCTTTGCCTAGTCACCCCAGATGCTCACTATATTCATTGAATGTTTTTACTGCTTGTATTATTATGTTTAAGTAGCTCTTTTGAATGTTGTATGTCACTTGTGATTGATGATGTATCCAATTACTCGTTTTGTATTGAACGCATATCTTATTAGTGGCACGTTGGTTTTTAGAAATGCTTCCAGTGTATAGGTTTTGAGTATAACTATATTGGACTTCTATGTATTGATGTAATTCTGTGCTGGTCTATTTCAGGAGGTGTGCCGTTTCTCCGCACCCTCGAACGTCAGCATAAAGCGGTCTATCACGGTTTCCTCCTGGCCACTTTGTAACAGTGCACCCAAAGGTTGTTATTTTGTTTTGTGGAAAATTGTATGTTTTGTTTGGGTTTTCTTTGTGTAGCTCTACTGTATAGTTGTCTTGCTCTTTGTGTTGCGGGCTGAGTCCGTGATATCCAGATCTGACCTCTTCAACTATCCCCCTCCCCCTGCATTAGCCTATTCATAGTGTGTGTGTGTGCATATATCAGCTTGCCCATTTTGAGGTGTATTGCACTATTTATAGTATCAAGAAGTTACTGGGTTCATTGTGTGCCCATTTTGAGGTGTATCACCATTGTGAGTAGAAAAGTAATGTTTCCCATTTAAACGCTTACGGAATAGTTTCTTCTAGTGTGTGTGAATTGCTTTGCAGTCCCATAGACCCTCCCCTTGTGTTCAGTCTGGGTACTACGGCTTATGCCTCCACTTCGTCGTGGTTGGCCTGATACCCGTATCCGTCCCTCAGCAGTAGATAGCTGCCCCCTTTTTGTTTTTGTTTCCCTTGCCTGTCTGTGTGGGGTGCCTGTTACTGTCTAATTCTTGTGAGAAAATCACCGCTCAGAACCTTGAAAATAATAGTGGTTGTAAATCAAATCTATGTTTGTATTTTGGTAAATCAGCCTCTGTCTAGTAATTCAGTTGTCTACTCTAGGCGGGACATTCTGTTACTAAGGCAAAGTTACAAATGCATGGAATCCCTCTTCAAACCACACTTTGGTCTGTAAAAAGCACACATAGCCTAATATATCTTAATCGTGGAGGTGATATTAGACACAAACAGCAGTGGGTGGGTTAGCCCTTGAACTGTCACTTATGATCTGCGCCTGAGAGAGGGTGTGGATGTTTAGAATGTGGAGCATGCTAGGAAGCTTGGAGAAGAGATCTGTAGAGGCAGATCTCATTATTTGTAAACGTAAATTACTGGCCAGTGGCCACTGTGGGCATGAGAGAGAGAGAGAGAGAGAGAGAGAGAGAGAGAGAGAGAGAGAGAGAGAGAGAGAGATGGTATACTGGTGAGCCCATTGGTGTGGAATTAACTTGGGTGGTGTAGAGTAGCATCATGAGGAGGAGGGAGACATTCCAAACCCTTAAATGCATGAGCCATTAATAGCGCAGGAGAAAAACGCCTTAAAAATACACGACTGAAAATGGACACAGCGGCACATTCGCCCACTGGCCGGACTTACAATACCATCTCTCTCTCTCTCTCTCTCTCTCTGCGTGGCACGTCTTTACCGTGCAGTCAGAGAGCCCACGCAATTACCCTCAATGCAGCTCTCTGGGTTGAGGGCTCCGAGGCTGTATGGATGAGATGAGTCACGGCGAGAGTGGTGCACATACCACCAGCTGCGCAACAGTCGGCTGCAGTCTGAAAAGTGTGAACGAGACAGGGGTGTGCGTCTGTGTGTGTGTGCGCGCGCGTGCATGTGCTTGTGCGCGCGTGTTTGTGTGTGTGTGTTTGTTTGTTTGTGTGTATCCCTGTGTCTGTGTGTGTAGACATTAAGTGTGAGCGCTTGCGCCTGTGTCACTGAGATTGCAATATCAGAATGTGCACAAATTGTTTAGTGCACTAAGTATCATGATCGTACCGTACACATTTGATGACAGCTCTGCTATAGCTGTCACTGGTGATGGTATGGCACTTTCGCCCCGTACTACTTCATACATGCTTTGGAGTGTCTTTTACACGGCCAGCAAAGGCGCTGAGCGCGCATGGAGAGCCGATGAGTCAACCTCGCGAGCGACACACCTCCGTTTGACATTGACACACATTCTCCCTCTGGCGAGGTCCTCGCGCTACCATCTTTGCGCGTCTAGCCCATGACCCCCTTCTTCCCACCCAGCCTATCTCATAGCTACTGATCACAAACACAAACACAAACACAATCGGTTGGATACACACGGAGTTTGTTAAAAGCCAGCTAGTATAGCTCAATGCGCGCGCACGTACACATACAAAAAACACGTACACGTACGCACACATACAAAAAAAACAAAAAAACAATGTGTCTGTGAAATCCAGAAGTGTCATTAAACAGCGTTAATGCACACATTAAGCCTCGCGAAAGATTGTGTGGTTGTCGTTATATGTGGTTCTAATCCTCTACGAGTAATGCCTCCAAAACCACTTCAGTTTATTGCTGTCCTTATGTATTATCGACCTCTGAGGACTGGAGTCGGATGCAACAGCATTGCCCCCTTTGCCCACTACTTCTAAATACGTGCACGGTTTGACGCCTGGTTACCAATTTGCCCTCATATTAGTATGCAATACCGCGCGATTCTAACATGCAATCTTGCCTCTGTTTCCTTTTCTCTCCAAAAGCCCTCTCACACTTTCTTCATCCCCCACATACGTCCCCTTTCTCTTCTCCGCCAGACATTTAATGAAGGAAACAAAGACCATCAATGGCAACATCACACGTGCGTCGACAAAAACATGCCTGTGCACACACACACTCAGACATGACACAAACACGCTCACATACATGCCAACACACAGGCATATGGCTTGGAGCCGAAATTATTATTATTATTATTATTATTATTATTATTATTATTATTATTGTTGTTGTTATTATTATCATCATCATCATCATCAATGTCACATACAGTAGTGTCAGTAGCCTAATGGTTTTTGGGTTATGCTTAAACCACAATGACTAAATAGATATAATTTCCAGATCATTCACAACAAAAGAAGACAAACAGATGAGGATAATAGACGTGGCTACGTGATCTGACGGGATGGAGTACTCCAGGGATTAATAGGCTACAACCAGACATATTCGCAGACATTTCAAACAGATATTGACAAAACCACACAATAAGTTCGATAAGTCGATGAACAGGGTGGTAGCATTTTTCAATATAAAATGCCCACTGAGACACGACAAATTTGGTCTAGACTGTGGGTTCAGAAATTGTAAGAAATAACTTACCTTGAAAGCAACACAAATGTGATGAGGGAGAAAATGCAAAATAACTATATGTGTAAATGACACAACTTCGACTCCAGTGCGTCGGAGATGTTGTTTCCCCTGCTCTCTCGTCAGTTGTTCAAAGTATTCTTCCTTTGCCTTTCACTTTCCAGTACCGTCGTTATTTTTCCACCGCTCTCTCTCCCTCCCAAAATTATCCCCGTTTTTTTCCTCCTTTCTCGGGCAACAGAAAACAAATCCAACAGAAAATATGGAGCCGTCAATCAAGTAACACGGTAGGAGTTAATAGCAAGGGGGGTCTTCATGGCACACAAAACCATAAGGATGGTCTAATTACCGTTCGCGCTGTACTTTTAAGTCTATATAGATAAATTGTGCGAAAGACATCTCCCAAAGCGCATCTGAAGTCGTAAGATTATTGGACTGGGCTGTCTTTATACAAAACGTTTGTTCCCTCCCCCTATTTTAGGAAATGGTAGGTGCTCGTTGTTGAAGGCGCTAGTGGAACAAAACGTGTACGCATTCCAAGGTTCTGGTTACAGCTGTGCATGGGTTAGGCTCAGTGTTGCCAACTTAGCGACTTTGTCGCCATATTTAGCGAGATTTCAGACCCCCCACGCGACTTTTTTTGTAAAAAGCGACTAGCGACAAATCTAGCTACTTTTTCTGGCGTTCTTGGAGACTTTTTGAGACTCTGATGTGATGGCATGTAACGTCCCTTTTTACTCATGAGTGAGCTGTGAGTTAGGCTGTGCTGTGTAAGAGTCTCATGCCTGTTTCGTTTGTGAATTAGCATACATCGAGTTCGCTCAAAGCGTTGCCCCATGATTATAAAAGTAATGACTGGCCTATGTAGTATCAGCCCATGTTATCCACGGAAGTAGATGTTCTATAGATCTAACAGCTCAGACAACTTTATTGGAAGGTGCAGCAACTTCGGGTGAGATTACAACCAGAGTCAACGAGACGAGAGCAATGACATGATGACAGGGAAACAGGGACACGCTTTCCAGCACCGTTCAACAAAGGAAAGTAGGCTACAACTTCATTCACAAGCAGATAGTTCAAAATCGAGCATACAAGTTAGAAAAACCTAAAGCATTCGTTTAGGCTATGTCGCCTCAATGTTGTCAATGCAGGACAGACTGTCGGCTGAGGGAAAAAAAATATGTCGGTCTGTCTGAGTGACATTAACTAAATAAATCCAAAATATAGTCATTGTTATAAGGTTAAATTGTGTGTAGCCTATGGTGAAGTTATAATCAGACTTCAAGCTGTGCAAAGCAAAGGCAGCAGTTGGGAATAGGTTGGAAATGACTGATTTTCAGCCACTTAATGCTCATTCTGGTGTATACTATGACAAGATGTACAGAAGTGTATCAATTACCCTAATATAGGCTACAAGTATGTTAAATTAAATATTTAAATTAGGCTCTTAAAGTTGCCTATTTCAGTAGGCCTAGGAGAAAAGCAAACAGGTGTAAAGGGGAATTAAAGGGCCATCACCGTTTTTTTTTTTTTTTGGGGGGGGGGGGTCACGACCTGGTGTAATTGATATGCAAATTAGTGTGTGACGTCATCTAGCGACATTTAGCGACTTTTGGAGCTGCTGCTGGCTTTAGCTACTTTCCATTTGAAATAGTTGGCAACACTGGTTAGGCTCGGCAGGGAAAAGCAGCGGGCGATTGGGGACTTTGCCAACTTATATATTTACCCGCGAATCGAGACAACACAGAGATATCTTGGAATACCTTGGAGATCCGACGTTCGCTCACCAGGCTCTGCAGAAAGTGTGCTGAGGAAACTGAGATGAAAACTTGGCGAGTCTGTCTGTGGGGTCTGGGTTGTTGTCACCTACAAATGTCATTAACACCCTCGGACTTTTTATGTCAGGTTTGTCCAATATGTAAGCGCTCAGCTGTAGCCTAATAACCGAAAGGGCAGTGCAGTTTGACCACACGAGCCATGCATCATGTTCATCCGCTGTTTAGCGTCAATCCATGTTTTGTTGACATACTGACCACCACGCCAGGGGTTAATTCTGCGTTGTCACCTGTTCTTTCCTAACACGAAGCTGCTCTTTCCTTCCATTGCTCTGCGTCTTCATAAGAATAGCCTACAATTATGTGGAGGTTTGTGTGTGTGTTTTCACACTCATGGCCAGACCCCAAAGGCAATGCAGTAGCTCGCTGTTCTTATCAGTGTCTGACAGAAATGATTTGGTGTTAAGGAAAGAAAGAAGGGGGTGGGGCTGTCGCAACCCCAGATTAGCCTACCTTAGCTCTTTCTCTCGGAAAAACAGAGCTCTTTTCACCGTTCATGTCTGCAGTAGCATGGCATCACCCATTATGTCACTGAGCAAATCACACTAAAAACTTGAAGAAGCTGTGACTCCCCCCAAAGGACTATATATATATATATATATATACATATATATAGGACTATATATATGTGTGTGTGTGTGTGTGTGTGTCTATATAGCCTATATATATATATATATATATATATATATATATATATATATATATATATATATATATATAGACACACACATGCTCTCTAATATGGTTCAGGTGAATTATTGTAATAGATTACAACTGTTCCATGATACAAGGTACAGTTTAGTGGTGAAATGCATGGCTGTTGGAAATCTTTACTCCATAGGCCTCCATGGCGCGGTCCTATTTTCCTTTGACAGTGCTCACCTACTTTATCCGTGGCGTTGATTACGAAACTGTTTTCCAAACAGCCACGAGTGAAACCCGAGACCCCCTCTGTGGAAAGCATGCTGTGACACACAACCCCAGCCGCTGACATCCCTGGCATGTTGGTATACTTTTTTGAAAACCATGTGATTGGCCCAAGTGTCCTATATCAACAGATATAAATACTGTATTTCTATACACTTGTGGATGGGCTGGCGCATGTGATTTCTCCAAGTCAATTTCAAGGAGGTAAAAGAGTGTCTCCACTGACATTGGCAAGCCATAGGAAAGAACCCACTGAAATGTGTTTTGCCCACAAAATGGCATCCTCAAGTTCACTTCCATGCTGGTATACACCTAGAGCCTACAAACTGCCCCATATTACAGCTCTCTTTGCAGTGGGGTGTGTGAGTGTAGTGAGTCTCTTTCCTGGTGTTTCCTGTTGTGGTCTATGAGTCACACCTATGCTTACCTACCCTACTTTTCTTTACTGTATACAGACAGTATCTTCACGAAGTTTAACGAATTTAGTCACAATAAGTTGAGCGACGAGTGAAAATGAACAGGTATGATAAGGGATCAGATTCCAAAAATAATTATTAAAGAAAAATAAAGAATTATTTTTGGAATCTGATCCCTTATCATACCTGTTCATTCTTACTCGTCGCTCGACTTATCGTGACTAAATTCAAGATGGCTGCAAACGCTAAACTTCGTGAAGATACTGTCTGTATAAATCGTCTTGTAAGTAAACTACCAGTGCTTTTTCAAAGTTCTCAATGTCTCGTTTTAAATGTCAGGGCCCTCGGAAGTCTACCAATGAAGTGTGGAGATACATTGAGCCTCGTAAATGGTGTAAAACAGTGATTTATTTGCATGGCTATGCCGATGCCGAGGCACCACCATTGACCGCCTTGTTGGTAGCATCGGCTAACTAGCGGCAGATTTCGGAGTGCAGGGGACAAGCCGAGATGGGCTATGAGACATACGTTCACACTCGGTATCATGTTTCAAAACACTTTAGGTCAAAATCACACCGGAATTCTCCTTTAAGTTTCGATTTCTGGAGCTCACAAGCCAACGGAGAGTTGCTAGACTAGCCCTGGCAGCAAATGTAATTTGTTGCCGCTAGGGGCTCGTCTAGATTTCTAGGCTAGGGGTCTACCATACAAGGCAAGATCCATGGTGCACACTGCATGGTTGTGTTTTGTTTTACCTCGGGTGGAGGTACCTCAACTTTTGAGGGCTCTGTTTCCTGTACTACTTGGCTTCACATTTATTTTGATGATACACTGACTTACAGTAGGATGCATTGCATCTCTGTTCTTCCCATTTCACCTCCAGAATGCTGGTATTGTCCAATGTAATTTTGGTCTACCATGCAGGAAACAGCTTTTTAGTGTCACTTTTCATGTACTTGTTATGTACAATTTACCAATTTTTAGGGATGTCTGATAGACTTTCATGGAACCCTGCATGTTGGAAATTATGTTAAGGGTACCTAGTACATTGAAAATAGACACAGAAGGGTAAATTAATACAAATTTAATGACAATGTCTGGTGACAAAATTGCACCCTTCTGTCGTTACACACACACATACATTACAAGGTGACACTGAGTACAAACTCAACAGCAATTAAGGCCATGCCTTCTTTTTTATACACTTTTATAATCCAGGCACCCTTCCAAGTCCTTAGGATGTCATTGTGTCCAGATATATTTGGCAAATTTAATAAATTAAATGAACTAATTTAGTTTTTTAACATTGTTTTTGTTATTTGATCCGACGCTATGAGTTGCGTGCAAACCTGAAGTGATGTGCGACTCTGTACCCACTCTGCATCCCCAGAAAATAAATAATACAAAGTCATTCATTTTTTTGGTGTAAAATGTTGGGGTAGTTCCACTGGAGGTTTTATAAGTACTTGTTTTCTATTGTCACAAACCAAAACAATCCTGTCATCCTGTCAAGATTTGCGTTTTAATTTAAAACATGCATCATGTCCCAAAATGTCAGTGCATCTTTGCATACAGTAGGTAGAAGTGGCGTCTGTGCCATTAGTCTAATGTTTCGCCCAGTGCGTAGCTCCAAAATAAAGCTCAGTGTAGAAAAAGAAGAGACTGCACACAGGGGGTGTATGTATGATATCAAAATTGTATTCAAAGTGCCAAAAAATCTTGTCTAGGCCATGAAACAAAAAGTAACAAACGTTTCGGGCCTAGCTCATCATCAGTGTTCCCAGTTTGAAACCAGACACCAGGCACTGAGGCCTCTTATAGGTTCCCGCACTAGGCACCAGTGCATCTTTGCATTTATGTAGCCTGTTTCTCATTTGTTTACATTGCCCCTGCCCAGCAAAATCCATTCAGCCATTTGTTTACTTTTGTTTTGTCCACACCTACAATACAAGTTCTGAAGTTTGATGTACATTTTACTCAACAGTGCAGTTACTAAACCTTGTTAATTCTCAGTTGAGTGTCTTTTACAAAAAGTCTACTGAAAGTCATTTTTTAATTAATTAAATTGTTATGTCTTTGCCAGGCATGGAATTTCACCATTCCGGGGGCAAGGCCACTTGGCCTTCAGTTGGGCATATTTGGTGGGGGGCACAAAGGCCACATGTCAGGGCACCAAGGCCAAAGTTAACTATAGCCTACAGTAGTAGGCTATAAAAATGATCAAAGTTGTATTTAGCCTATTCACTGCAGTAGACCTGCATCACTGTATGAAACATTACAAAAACATGAAACATGACATATTACATAGAACTGTAAATCATCTGATCATCTAATATTTACAGATATAGGCTATATATAACATTTATTTTATATTTGGCCTGTTATGTAAGAAATCATGTATTGAACAATTTAATCACAGCTCAGCTTTAAGAAACTCAAATAGCCTAGATGCATGCTTAGCATTTTGTGATCATTAAGGCTACTTTCACAAACTCTTAGTCAGCTGTCCTCTGATTTACCAATATCTAGGCGATATTTGTAACATTTATTTTGTATTTGGCCCGTTATGAAATCATGTGGAACATTGTAAAAGCCCAAATTTGGAGACATCCATGTATGTCGAACTTTACTGCAAATTCAAAACTGGATTACTCTGGAACGGCTAACTGTACAGGGGACTGCTTTACGCCTTTGTGTTCGGTAAGGTCTCCTGTTTATTCTGATATATGGTTTGTCATGTGTTAAAAGGGGTTCGTAAAGTATTCCACCGAGATTAATGGGTAGGGAGATCATGGGACGCAAAACCTTCAGTAGAATGTATGATTAAATTGAATTATATTATTTACTTTTCTCGCGAACCGTTCAACACAGCAATTATCGGCTAACATCGTTTAAAAGCTGAGAAAAAGCTCTTTCATGTGATACTTGTGATGTCTGTGTGATGAATAGGCTACTTCGCGAGTAGTTCAACTGAAAAAGGGTGAATTTGGACGCACTTTCTTTCTTGCGCTGTCACTTTCTCCACTGCGTAAAAGACTAAATTAATTTGCGCCGTGAATGCTAAGATTATTTTGACAGGCCACAGGCTAAATAAAAATCGCTATTAGTAGGACGCAAAGCAGAATATTGAAAGAAGGGGGCACCAAGGCCACCGTGGCCTGTAAACCTCTGATTTTCAAAGGGGCCTCACGGCCAATGCAAGGGGCTACGACGGCCATGGCCGTCGTGGCCGCCGTGAAATTCCTACCCTGGTCTTTGCGTTAGATTTTGTGTAACTTTGTCTTCTCAATATGTGCATGAGTGAAAAAAAAGTGTGATTGTGGATGCAAGTGTGTGTTTGTCTGTGTGTGTGTGTGTGTACATATGTGTGTGCGTGCTGGTACTGAGGGGTATTCCCATTTGCTCTGACCTAACATTGGCAGAGGCCGGTCTGTCTCCATGGTAGTGTAAAAATACTCTGACCGAGCGAGAGACACCCATGCTGTGTCACAATGAGCTATCAGAGTGACCCGTGTAGTCCAAACACCGGCTCACACTGGCTCAGGAAACCTGGGGCTCCATATCCCTTCTCTAATTGTTATGTTTTCTATCAAACCGAAGTCGACCAGCGGTCAGGCCTTTTGGATAGGAAATCGGATACGTAATCAGGCGTTTGATAAGGCTACAGTCAAATGTGTTGACGACCAGTGGCTGGACTTGTCAAAGAAACTGTTGAAGTGTTTTAGCCTGAGGATTGTTTTCAAAAAGGCAAACCAACATTTTGAACCTCCAGACCCATAGGTATCGAAAGATACTAATCAAAACACTTACTGTTTGATAGAATCTCTCTAAGAGAGGCTTGTTTACTTCACACGATAGCGATTATGTAACGGTGGTGGAGGATGGGCACCAGGGTATTAACTTTCATAAGATGTGGCACTTTGTTTTCATCTGCCCCAATTGACTCGCTGTCAGATAACCACTGAATTGGGCTTTTTAAAGAACCTCGATCAGATACATTCCGTTCCCTTGGGTGCGTTGGATCGGACGCAAGGATCCCTTCCCATTTAACCGAATTACAGATTGCTATTGTGCGCCATCCAAACCTCCCCGGCTTTGGCGGTCCCTGTATCTGGCAGAGACCAATTTGTCCCTGTTGTCTCACTAGACCATGCCAACTTGCACGAGTAGAATGCTGCGTGCAACACAAGCCTGAGTGGCATGGAAATGGCGTCGGGTTCCATCGGGAGAAGGAACTTATGACGCCGTGCTGATGAACAGCCAAGAAATAATGTTGGACAATATTGTCACTATCTAACAGCTATTTACAGAATGCATTTAAACAGTTTTGCCATTTACTTTGGGTGTTTAGGCAGTTTTGTTGCTGTTACAAACTTGTTGCTCTGTATTTGTGTGTGTGTGTGTGATGTATGTGTGTGAGAGAGAGCCTTTTTGCTGTATGCGTAAATGTGTATGTGTTTTTGTGTGTGTGTGTGTGTGTGTGTGTGTGTGTGCCTTCTTGCTGTATAAGTGTGTGTGTGTGTGTCTGGGTGTGAGTGAGGCCAGGTACCAACAATAGTTCCATTATGTAAATTACATATTGACCAGTACTTTGACAAGTGGAATTGAAATGCAGTGATTTTCTGTCTTTACAATTATTTTGAATAACAATATAAGAATTATATAATCTTCGGAAACATTATATCAGATTCAAAGAAAAATGAAAACACATCCCAAGCCCTATTCACATGCCACCTTTACATGGTCTTGTTGGCTCAGGATGAGCATTCTCACTGAAAGTAGTTATCTTATGCAATCACCAAAGTTATTTTAGGTAAATTCAAAGAAGAATTTTGATGTTTTTTTACACATTATTTGTGTAAAAAAATGTACACATGTAGTTGTGATGGTCATTTCCAAGATAAGCCCAAGAATTTAAAAATAAACACTTCTGGCCTCCTTGATAATTTTTTGAAAATGTCCATGTATTGATGCCTGAGCAAAAGGAAATTGCTCCCTTGTGAGGAAGGAGGGGGCAAAAGTCAGGCCATCTGTGAGAAACAAACACGCGCGCACACACACACAGACCTACAAAGTGACACAAGGTCCAAGAGAGACAAGCCCACAAATACGTCAATCTAAGCATGGAGAAACAGGAAATGAAAGTCTCAGAGGGGAAGAGAACACAGGTGCTGGGGGAGGAGAATGCTTCAAATGGAATGTTTCACAACAATTTATTACAGGAAGTCACTACAACCCTGCATCCCAACCTCCCTACACACACACACACATACAAACACAGCAAGAGATATAAGGTGGCATGAAGGAGAACCTCTAGCTGGCCTACCTACCAACCCAGCAGGAATGCAGATTTGAAGGAATGAATGTTACCACTGTAGTTTGTACTCCAATACTAATACAAGCCCCCTGTGAAACAATAAACCGCAAGCGGTGATTAACAGGGTCCAAGCAAAATGAACATGAGGTAGCATGTAGCTTTTTAGTTTACATATGCATTGAATGTTTGGGCCCAATTGTTCAAAAGAAACTTGATCGGATTTCAGTTAACGGATTTCGGCTATCGGATTGGATCAAATTTTGAAAATGGGTTGTTGAAAGGGAAACAAGGATCCTGAAATTGGATTAAATCACATAATCTATTCTTGGTTTTGATCTGGAGAAAACCTTGACTTTGTGTTGTTCAAAACTTGGATTGGAATAAATTTGATCCATAAAATTAGGATTACCCTGTGCTGTAACGGTAGTGTGCTAACCTCCACAACCCAACAGTATTCTAACAGTACTGTATTCTAGTGTGCTAATCTCCACAACCCAATAGTATTTTAACAATACTTTATTCTAGTGTGCTAATCTCTACAACCCAATATTATTCTAACAATACTCTATTCTACAGGACTATTTGTCGTGGATAAGATGAAGGGTCTGATAATGGAAGGCAGTGTTTCCCACAGAATTGAATTGTATTTGTGGTGGTAGGTGAAGGGGGGGTGTGGGTTCTGTGTCAGAGTCAATAATATGAACAGCCTATAATTATACAGTTATACTTGCCTTGCACTACAAGTCCTGACAAGTAGCTGTAACGTTATAGTGTGCTAACCTCCACAACCCAACAGTATTCTAACAGTATTCTATTCTAGTATGCTAACCTCACAACTCAACAGTATTCTAATAGTACTGTATTCTAGTGTGCTAATCTCCACAACCCAATAGTATTCTAACAATACTCTATTCTAGTGTGCTAATCTCTACAACCCAATATTATTCTAACAATACTCTATTCTACAGGACTATTTGTCGTGGATAAGATGAAGGGTCTGATAATGGAAGGCAGTGTTTCCCACAGAATTGAATTATATTTGTGGTGGTAGGTGAAGGGGGGGTGTGGGTTCTGTGTCAGAGTCAATAATATAAACAGCCTATAATTATGACCGCCGCGCAGCGAAGCGGCGGTCATATAGGTTTAGTCAGATTTTTTTTTTTTTTTTTTTTTTCTTTTTCGCATGCCCAAATTTCTGTCAATGATTCCCGGGACACTGAAAGACCGGGGTACACGAAACTCGGTGGGCATGTAAACCCCACATGGATAGCATGGAACCATCGTTTTTCGTTTTGATCTGTAGCCCCCCCGCTGGACTGGACCCCCCGAAAGGAGGGTAGGGCAGTCACAGTTTTCTGTGAATATCTCGAAAACCGTAGGGTTTAGGAGGACCATTTTTTTTTTGTATGTTGATCTTAAGGGACCATGTCAACCCATTCCATAACCACTCATTTCATGTATAGAGCCACCTAGTTAAACACAAAAAAGTAAAAATGAGGTGTTGTAATTGAAGGTATCTGTGACCTAACAAAGTCAAAACTGTACAAAATTGGAAGTGTAGGATCATTATGACACCCTCTGTATGCACGCCAAGTTTCGTGGAATTCCGTTCATGGGGGGCCACACAATAAATTAATTTATGTTACTATACACCAACTGGCCTGTAGGTGGCCGGAGACAGTTTTCTGTGAATATCTCGATAACCGTAGGGCCTAGGAGGTCCACCTTTTTTTATGTATGTTGGTCTTAAGGGGGCATGTCAACCCATCCCATTACCACTTATTTTATGTATAGCGCCACCTAGTTAAAAATGAAAAAGCAAAAAATTAGGTGTTTTCATCACAATATCTCTGGCTGACAAGGTCAAAACTGCACGAAATTAAAAGTGTAGGATCATTATGACACCCTCCGAATGCATGCCAAGTTTTGTGTACTTTCGTTCATGGGGGGCCTTACAATAAAATAATTTATGTGTACATTTAGTGACGTACACCAACAAGGATTCCCGGGACACTGAAAGACCGGGGTACACAAAACTTGGTGGGCATGTACCCCCACATGGATAGCATGGAACCGTAATTTTTCGTTTTGATCTGTAGCCCCCCCGCTGGACTGGACCCCCCGAAAGAAGGGTAGGGCAGATACAGTTCTCTGTGAATATCTTGAGAACTGTCGGGCCTAGGATGACCATTTTTTTCCGTATGTTTGCCTCCAGGGGTCATGTTAACCCATTTCATGTGCACACATGTGCACAAACAGATACACACACACACGCACACACATACATTCACAGTAATCATACGTATGACACATACTCACACAGTAGACATATGTACGCTTGCATGCACAGGCACATACGCAGGCACAAACACAAGCACGCACACACACACACACACACACACACACGCATAACATAAACATGTACATGCACACAATTCAAGAATTTCTCAGAATTATGAACAGGCAAGATGGAGGTGGGGTTGTATAAAATTAATTTTACATGTGAAATCTATGAACTAATCATGTTTTGGTACTTGTTGTCTAGCAGAGAATTGAGTGTGGATAATGCAATTTAGTGAGACAGTTAGAATCATATAGGCCTTTCAGCGTGATTTATTTTTGTGGAAAAAATGTGCTGGACTGGGCGGCGGTCATATTTTGTACCGCTCTGCGGTACATCTAGTTATACAGTTATACTTGCCTTGCACTACAAGTCCTGACAAGTAGCTGTAACGTTATAGTGTGCTAACCTCCACAACCCAACAGTATTCTAACAGTATTCTATTCTAGTATGCTAACCTCCACAACTCAACTGAAGGAACTGTAGGGGGCGATGTGGGTCGAGGTAGAGTGAGTGTGTGGCGAGCAGGCAGAGCCTCGGTCAGAAGGTTCAATGGTATGGAGTGATGACATGGAGATGGCAGGTTTCGGTGCAACACAAGTGAACTTTATTTGAGTTTCAATTCATCTGTTCTTTTGTTACTTGTATGTGTGCTGCATCAAAGAGGAAACAAACAGAAAATGGAGTAATCAGTGAAATGGGGTAAATCAGTACAGATCCCAACTCAAACAAACCAATTGACATTTGAACAATAAACTGAAATCATATGGCTATATAAGGTACAACGACACAATACTTGACATCCCAAGTCAACCAGCATCACACATGGAACTCCAACACACCAACAAACAAAGACCTTAACTTTACACATGATGGCAGAGCTACTCTACAAACTGATAAACATCACAAGAGTAATAGTGAGGGTCATTAAAGTGATGACTTACGTTAACTCAAAGACGCACACAAAGCAGGACACACTGGTGTGTTGGGTTGAGATCAGGGGCGGAGCTACGTGGTGGCCAGGGGGGGCCACGACCACCACTGGTCAAAGCTTGGCCACCCTGCTGGCCCCCCCAGCTCCGTTCAGTGAAAAGTAAAAAAAAAAAAAATTGCTGCAGTTTTCGACGGCACTTTGCCAACACTTTGCAAAGCAGGGACTGAACCAATTACTGCACTCTATCTACGACCATTGGCCCAGTCAGGAAGTGTAGCCCACGGTTGTGATCAAATCGTGAGTAGGCTAGTGCAGCAGTAGGACAATTCAAGTCATCTGTTAAAAACACTTAGTAGACTAGCCTATTACTTAACCTCAGTAACAACAGGTGAGTTGATGATGAGTTGGAACATTAATGCTAATAAGATGTTAGAATGTGTCACGATAGCCAAGTGAGCTGCTTTGGGCTGTCCTTAGGTAGGCTCTGACATTGACGTGTGGGACTGATCAGAAATAATCGGATGCCCGCGGTAACGCTTTACAAAAATATTTCGATAAAATTTGGGTTAAATGCAAGCATACTCCAGATGGCTCCAATAAAAGTAGGCTAATAGGGCCTAGGTTAGGCTACTTTATAAAAAACATAATTTGCTGACTGCGTGTGGTTCTTGCCATAGCAGCTGGTCAGGCAGAGGCAGGCTGCTTTGCCTGAGTTCTTTGTTACATTACTCCAGAACTGTTCATCGCAGCGAGATTAAACCTTAATTGCGTGACAGGGCAGAAGTGGGGCTTTCCAACGAGACTAAACTCTTGCCTGTGCGATCAAGTAGGCTATGAAAATAAAAAAAAATCATGAAATTAAATCAAATTGATTCATATTTATAGTTTACCTGCGCACCCAATACTCTCGTTTGAATTACTCGCGAACCCGTGATCGCATAGATATGGCAAGCATATCAGAAGAAAGAGGAGACACAGGGCTATCTATTGGTACCAAGTATATCGATGCTTCTGGGCTATAAAAACAGACAACGTGACTGCAAAATAACATCATGTACAAAAACCAACTCTCGTTTGAATTAGGCTACTCACGAACCCGTGATCGGATATGCCACGCATGTCAGATGAAAGAGGAGATAGAGAGCTACCATTTGATACCAAGTACATCCTTCTGGGTTATAAAACAGACGAAATTACATCAAAATAATAACTTCATATAGCTCGACTTACCCCACATTTTTGTGTGTTTTGGTGGCAAGGCATGTACATAATCCAACGCTATCATGTGTTTCTCTATGGCAAAGTTCATACGGTTTTGAGATCCCAGCAAATTCCTGCATGGCATCCAATTCGAGACACACATTGCATCTCAATTTATTCGACAAAGAAACACCTTTTTGCCTTCACTTTGTTCATGACAGTAAAGTTGTTTTAGAATCATCATGAGCGTACACACATAATAAGACTGATTAAGTAAGGTGCATTATCATAATGTACTTTTTTATAGCATTGGCCTATTTATGGAAAACGATTTGGAGTGGACAACAAACTGACCTGTGTATCAGTGTTGGCTTTACACAATTTATTGCCATTATTAAAATAGGCTATCCTAATCTTCAAAACTTTTTGAGTAGTTTTCAAATAGTAGTTTTGATTCCCAAGTGCCACCCCAATAAAAAGTCTGGACCCAGCTGGCCCCCCCTATAAAATAATCCTGGCTACGCCCCTGGTTGAGATGAACAAAAGAGTGAACTCAGGGCGAGCAAACAATTTATCCTGGTCTGAGCCCCTGCTCCGGAGCTACAGGGTTTCCCAGCAGGTAAACTGGCCGTGATTAGGTGGCAGAGCCAAACAATCCTGCAATTTCTCCACAGCACTTTCGCCTCAAGGACTTTGTGCAGATTTTAATGTACATTTGAAAATGAGAAACAATATAATAATATATATATATATATATATATATATATATATATATAAACTTAGGGAGTCTTTTCACCAACAGTATTCTAACAATTAACGTTTTTCATGTGACGTATTCTAGGTTCTATAGCTTTGTTTACATCCACCTGGTAGGCAAGGGACAAGTTGAACCCATTGAACATCGTTGTCTGCAGCTGCCTCTCAGTAGGCTACATCTCTGTATTTCAGCAATGTCAAACATTTCAGGCATTAATAAAGGTGATGATGAAACGTTATCCCATTGTTCAATATTTGAAAGCCTGTCACAGGAACGTTATTTCGCTAAAATCGCCCTGATTTGGTGCATTGATCTGTATCGATAACGTTATGGGAGTACCTGCATGTAGCCTAATGGTAGCCTAACTTTTTTTCTCTGTTCAAAACTCGGTTTACACAAAGACGATAGACTTTCTTAGAAGCTGTGAAATTTGGCCAGAATGGAACCTCATCCCTCTGAAAGTTGACACAAAATCAAACAATATTTGATCATTCAACAGCGACAGGTTTTGGTAGGCATGTAGACTCAGCAGATGTTAAACGGTAGCCTACAGTTATAGCCAGCGTCAGTCAGCATCATGGGCGTAGATTTAGGGTGGGACGCTCATGACTAGTCCTAACCAATATGTTAAGATGACAAAATTGTCCTCACCAATTTTAGCGAACTCATTTGTGCTGCTGATCATTCCGACAGCCAGCACGACAGTACAAGAAACGTCGTCTTTTGATTGGCTGAAAAACCGAGGGGGAGGGGGAAGGGTTATCTGACACGCATGCTGCACACACATTGCTTTATTCTTGCACTGGTAGTCAAGCGAGCAGGTGTGTCAACGACAACGGTAAGTTACCAGGGCTGTCTGTCAATACATAGGCCTACCCCATAAAAGGCCAGAGTGAAACATTTTGATATTTCCTTTTCCCTTCAGCATACATACAAACCCCTTTTTGTGGTGTGTAGATCAGCTATGCCACCCAAGAAGAAGAAAGGGGGCATACGAAGCGGAGTGTAAGCTAGCAGTGGTAGTGACCAGGCTTTCAAATTATGCAGATTTATTATGTGGAAAAATAGTATTAACTGGTGATAGCATATGTTACCCAGGATATTGTTAAAGATAAACCTAGCTTCTGTAATCTTTCAACCAAGGTCAGGAGTATTGATTAGGGGTGTGCAACACGGTCGCATAGATCGTCGCGCTATCACAATAGATGCTATTACCAAGTCACTGAATGTTAATTAGCTAGTTAGAATCTTGGAAGTCACAATAAACATTGGATCTGGACATTTTTCGTTTCTATTCTGTTTATGTTATGTATTTCTGAGTGTAGCCTACACAATGCAGAGAAATAAAAGGGAGACCCAAATTCGTTTGAAGGACTGTCATTGCATTGTTATGACATGCTGTAAAAACGTGTTGGCAATGTGAGTAAGTTAACACTGTTGGTTATTCAAATATAATGAATCATTATTTGATGAATAATATCCAAACTAGATGTACCGCAGAGCGGTACAAAATATGACCGCCGCCCAGTCCAGCACATTTTTTCCACAAAAAGAAATCACGCTGAAAGGCCTATATGATTCTAACTGTCTCACTAAATTGCATTATCCACACTCAATTCTCACTGGTATCTGCTAGACAACAAGTACCAAAACATGATTTGTTCATAGATTTCACATGTAAAATTCATTTTATACAACCCCACCTCCTTCTTGCCTGTTCATAATTATGAGAAATTCTTGATTGTTTGTGTTATGTTTATGTTATGTGTGTGGGTGTGTGTGTGTGTGTGTGTGTGTGTGTGTGTGTGTGTGTGTGTGCGTGCCTGCGTATGTGCCTGTGCATGGAAGCGTACATATGTCTACTGTGTGAGTATGTGTCATGATTACTGTGAATGTGTGTGTGTGTGTGTATCTGTTTGTGCACATGTGTGCACATGAACTGGGCTAACATGACCCCTGGAGGCAAATATACGGAAAAATGGTCATCCTAGGCCCTACAGTTCTCAAGATATTCACAGAGAACTGTGTCTGGCCTACCCTCCTTTCGGGGGGTCCAGTCCAGCGGGGGGGCTACAGATCAAAACGAAAAATGACAGTTCCATGCTATCCATGTGGGGGTACATGCCCACCAAGTTTTGTGTACCCCGGTCTTTCAGTGTCCCGGGAATCCTTGTTGGTGTACGTCACTAAATGTACACATAAATTGTTTTATTGTAAGGCCCCCCATGAACGAAAGTACACAAAACTTGGCATGCATTCGGAGGGTGTCATAATGATCCTACACTTTCAATTTCGTGCAGTTTTGACCATGTCAGCCAGAGATATTGTGATGAAAACACCTAATTTTTTGCTTTTTAATTTTTAACTAGGTGGCGCTATACATGAAATAAGTGGTAATGGGATGGGTTGACATGGCCCCTTGAGATCAACATACAAAAAAAAGGTGGACCTCCTAGGCCCTACGGTTCTCGAGATATTCACAGAAAACTGTCTCCGGCCACCTACAGGCCAGTTGGTGTATAGTAACATAAATGAATTTATTGTGTGGCCCCCCATGAACGGAATTCCACGAAACTTGGCGTGCATTCAGAGGGTGTCATAATGATCCTACACTTCCAATTTCGTGCAGTTTTGACTATGTTAGGTCACAGATACCTGCGATTACAACACCTCATTTTTACTTTTTTGTGTTTAACTAGGTGGCGCTATACATGAAATGAGTGGTTATGGAATGGGTTGACATGGCCCCTTGAGATCAACATACAAAAAAAAAAATGGTCCTCCTAAACCTTACGGTTCTCGAGATATTCACAGAAAACTGTGTCTGCCCTACCCTCCTTTCGGGGGGTGCAGTCCAGCGGGGGGGCTACAGATCAAAACGAAAAACGATGGTTCCATGCTATCCATATGGGGTTACATGCCCACCAAGTTTCGTTTACCCCGGTCTTTCAGTGTCCCAGGAATCATTGACAGAAATTTGGACATGCGAAAAAGAAAAAAAAAAAAAAAAATCTGACTAAACCTATATGACCGCCGCTTCGCTGCGCGGCGGTCATAATAACACTATCATATACAATATGGTAGGAGGGTTAAACTCGCTAGCCAAAGGATAGGCTACAAAATGAATGAACCACTTTGTATGCAGGAAAGACAGCATCAAACCACTACAGATGGATGGCAGGTTGAGGAAACAGCATCAGGGCTTCAGGTGAGGTTCTAATTATTAGCCTATGTCAAATTGTCAATTGTCAGCAGCATTGCTGTACAATATAATGAGATGGAGTAGATTAACTTCTGTATTGTGATATTCTGTATTGCGAACAGTCTGAAATAACAAAGGAAATCGCCATTAAGGCACTAGTATCTTACAGCAAAAGAATTCCAATTACAGTTAAGCAAATACAAATATAATTTAGAGTCGCATAAATTAATAGATATATTAAATCCTAAACTATGGTGCATTTCCATACTCAGTAACATAAATAAAATACTATATAACTATATGACTAAATGATATATATGACTATATAATCTGGGCAAATTTAAGATATGCGTAGCTTCTGTTATCTGAGAAACAAAATTGCCATCTAGTGGTCAAACATTTATTTACGTTTAAACAATTGTTTTTGTCTGCACATATTTCTCTCCAGTCGGAGTTTAACTTTAGAGTACTCTAAATAATGAAAGAGGCTATTGTCTATTGACAGTCTGACTCTTGTCAGTAAAAGTTAACTTTTCAGCCGGGGAGGGGAGGGGGGGGATTGGATGTCCCCACCAAAGCTGAGACCAAACCTACGCCCTTGGTCAGCATCATGTAACATTAATGGCGTTAAAGTCATGAATCCTGTAACATATTATAACATAACAGCGATGGCTTATTCGAAGACGATCTGCATGGATATATAACCACCCAGAAAAACTCACGGTGATAAAGTTAATTAATTGTATGAGACTTTTTTCCATTGCTATATTAGGCTGTTATGCTAGCTCAGCCTTTAAATATGCTGTTATTTTGGTCATGTAGACTTGATTAAACGGGTAAAGATAATTCATAAACTGCTATTCTTACATGACTGAAGCAGTAGCCTAGGTTCAACAGTGGTGTTTTAGGTTGCTGTGTTAAGTTGTTGTGTGTGATCTCTAAACAAATCATAGGATCAAATCAGTTTATTTTTACATACGGGAGTTAGCCTAACTGACCTGTAGGCTATAGCACATAAGCCTATTCTGTTTTCATTTATTAGCATTTGTTGTGATTATATAATCAAATGACACTCATGATAACTTGAAATAGAAGGACAGGAGATGATGTCCAGAAGCACGAATTTCACGAGACAAAACTGTTCCGGTAAAACTATTTTTGCCATGTTTAAAATGCTGCACTTTTTCCCTTCATAGCCTATCTCTTGCAATTCATTTTTGGATGACTGTAGATAGTTGTATTTTAGCCTACGTCTTTGTAGACAGTAGCCTAGGCTACACCATTAGCCTTTTTGCTTCTTATTGTAAAACCAACTGTTAGGGCCTCCCGGTAAATATTTGATATTAAAATTTCAATTTTTAAGTTATTTGTAACTATGTGTAGCCTATGCAACCCGACTGTTGTAAGCTTGCCTACCACTCTGCAGTGCCTTGACTACCATTCTTGCGTACCACTCTAGTTGTAACCAAACGGTGACGTAACATTAGAACAGAGGTGCAAAACCTTAATACTCTATTGTAGTGTGCTAACCACCACAACCCAACAGTATTCTAACAGTACTCTATTCTAGTGTGCTAATCTCCACAACACAATAGTATTCAAACAATACTCTATTCTAGTGTGCTAACCTCCACAACCCAATAGTATTCTAACAATACTTTATTCTACTATTTATTTGTCGTGGATAAGATGAATAATGGAAGGCAGTGTTTCCCACAGAAATGAATTATATTTGTTGTGGTAGGTGAAGGGGGGGGGGGGGGTTCTGTGTCGGAGTCAATAAGATGAACAGCCCATAATTATACAGTTATACTTGCCTTGCACTACAAGTCCATATTTACAAGTAGCTGTAATGTTATAGTGTGCAACAGCATTCTTTTCTAGTATGCTAACCTCCACAACCCAACAGTATTCTAACAATAATGCTTCAAGTGGGGTTTGAACTTTCAACCTAAGGATCACCAGTACAAGGCATTATCCCACTGAGCCACTGTCAATCCTACATGTTGGCTAGTCACATTCACATGGTGAAAATGTGTATTTAGTCTAGTCGTGATCCCGATAGGCCCAATAGTAAACCCAGAAATGTTGAGTACCCTAAAGTTTTATTGCAGAAATGTCATCTATAGGCCTAGTGGGTGGAATTCAACTTGGTTGCCTAAAGTTGCACTTTGGGCAATTTGCATAATTAGCATAAATAGGCAATTAAGGCGAGGCAGTACAGGTGAATAGGGTAAAACATTTAAATAATAGATATCACCATGAAACTTTCTGAGTTGATTACTTATGTTAAGATGAGAAAAAAATGTATTGCATGTTTTTTATAATTTAATATTTACATATGCAAATGAGGCCCTATCTCATTAAAAATGCTCTAATTTGCATACACACAAAAGCAGATAGTGTGATAAAGCCTGGCTCAAAATTGTTTTTCCAAGGTAAACACGTGTACTTGGTTGGGTGAGTTGGTGAAAACCTTTAAGAAACTTGGTAAGGAGGCAGTGTTGACCTATGGACAGACAGATTAAGAAATTAAGTGTGCCATGCAAAACTAGAAAAGCACTCCGAGAGTGCAGACCTCCGCCAAGTGAAAACATAACCGCCTCCTGGATCCAGACGGTGATCCGGATCCAAACTTTTTGAGTTATCTTGTGAACAAACAGATGAACAGACAAACAAACAAACAGACAAACAAACCCTGAAGAAAACATAACCTCCTTGGTGGAGGTAATAACTATATAACAGCATGCACAAACCCACAAGAACTATATACAATATGCAAAATAACCATATCCAGCATGCACACGTACACAAATACACAATAACTATATACAAGAACTATATACAACATGCAAAATAACTATGAGTGGCATCAGGTTCCCCAAGCACTGTATTGAGACCAGGAATGGACTAGTTGAATTCCACCCACTAGGCCTATAGATGACATTTCTGCAATAAAACTTTAGGGTACTCAACATTTCTGGGTTCATGAAATCACGACTAGACTAATTGGTAAACACACAACAAGAAAAAGTCCAAGCATACATTTGACAATAAAATTAAGGGCTTTCCTAAAAGAGTACACCTGAAAACTGTTTGAAATTCTGGGGCAATTAGACATTTGTAGAGATGAACACTAATGGATGAAATATAAATACGATAGACCTAATGATGAAGGAAAAATAGTAAACAAAGAAGTTCCCCTAAATGTCATAGAGTGTCTCGGCATTCAGATTCTTGGCAACTGATAAGCGTGAATGTTGATTGCCTGATGTCATTCAGGTGCTGTTCAATGGTGTGAATCTTAAATGACCAATAGCATGTTCAGCTTGAGCCTAAAGGTCTAACGGGGAGTCAAACTCTCAACCTAACAAACACCAGTTCAAGGCATTATCCTACTGAGCCACTGACAATCCTAGGCAGGCACATTCACATACATTTGACAATAGAATTAAGGGCTTTATAAAAAAGAGTAAAGATCTGAAAATGTACACTGTTAATGGTATCCACCTAATGATGGTTGTATGGTTGTTATCCAAGAAAAAAAATACTCATATAGGAATATAGGTGATATAGGAAAAATGGGCTGAGTGGTCGAACTTTATTGGCCTATATCTCTGAAATGGAACAACATATCCAATTATTTTGATAACTTTTGTGAGGCTTGGTCTAAACATTGTCTGTGAGAATTTAGGTGAAGATTTGATAATTTTTGAAGACTGTAAAACTTTTTATGATGTTTGGCTTTTCTGTGAAATTGTGGCAAAACTAAATATTTTTAGAGCATAAGACCAGGGTGAAAAAGATGCATCTGAATGTAGAGATTAATATGATGAAAGAATTTTGAGTCTAGGTCAATCTGGTAGGGAGAAATAAGCGTTTTTGACAAGAGCGCCACCTTTGGGTGCAGTACCCCACATTTTAGGTTATGGGTAGTGGGGGGTACTGGTAACAAGTTTCTAGGACTTGCAGTTTATAGGAATATAGGTGATCTAGGAAAAAAGGCCTAAGTGGTCTATCTTTATTGGCCTATATCTTTGAAATGGGACAAAATATCAAAATTCTGAGCAATTTTGTGAGGCTTGGTCTAAACATTGTCTGTGAGAATTTTGGTGAAGATTTGATTATTTTTGAAGAGTGTGAAACGTTTTATGATGTTTGGCTTTTCCATGAAATTGTGGCAAAAGTAAACATTTTTAGACCATAAGACCAGGGCCAAAAAGATGCATCTGAGTTTAGAGATTAATATTATGAAAGAATTTTGAGTCTATAGGTCAAAAAGTTAATTATGCTTATTTCTCCTTACCAGATAGATAGATAGATAGATAGATAGATAGATAGATAGTAGGGGTGTGAATCTCTCATGTAAAAGACGATACGATTCGCATCTAGATACATGGCACGATTAGATACAAGAAAAGATACATGTTTATAAAACGATTCAGTACGATTCGATGCAATTCGATGCAGTTCAAGAATGGAAAGCATTCTGAAAGATTTTTTATAATTTGCTCAAGGTGCACATTCATTTTATATTATCAATTATCATGGTTATGGTTGTCAATTAGGCAACAAAATGTGTGAATATGATTATCTAAACTGAGGTTTGTTTCATATACTGTATTGAAATGAAAAAAGAATAGTCTACATTTCAGTCAAGCACAGCAGCCAAATACAACATAAAAATACATTTTTATAGACTTTATAGATAGATTTTATAGTTATCTGATTGTTTCATGGAGCTGTAGCCTTGTTGAGGTAAGACAATACCGAAATAAAATAAAACAGTGCTTAAGACACTCTTGGCCTTTTCTCATATAGGCCTAGCCTACTCTAGGCTATAAAATAGGCCTACAAATCAATGAACTCTCTGGGCTTATTTTGTTCCAACAGTAGACCTAATGCAGAAACCTAAAATGCCACAAGTCTGAGTGAATATGAACACAATCATTGGCTAATAATTTATGCATCGTTTTAGCAGCAAGGGTCAAATTATTATTTAACATTAAGGAAATCTCTTCATCAAAGGTAAGGCTACTCTACAGACTATCGTTGCTGTTTAGGAATGCTATAAGTGCTTAATTTCGCGCTGGATTTCGAAAAACAAAAGCCGACCGAGTGCAAGTTGTCACATGGTTAAGTTGCAATAGATGTATGGGTGATGAGGTCATTAGACAACTTTGGGCAATGAATGTAACCAAAAACGAACTACATTACCCACAATTCCGTGCCACGTATAGTTTCAAAACCGGAAGTGGGATGAACGCGCTGCTTGGAACGTAAATGAGTCTGAGCGAGCAGAAAAGGTTGTGCACCGATTCATAACAAGTAAATCGATATAACAACCGGTTCACTTCAGTTTTTTTCCGATACTGGGCTTTACGTATCGATGTAGCCGTATCTTACACGTTAAAAACGGATACCGATACGTATCAGTTAATCTTTGCACCCCTAATAGATAGATAGATAGATACTTTATTGTTCCCCTGGGGATCAATAAAGTATCTATCTATCTATCTATCTATCTATCTGGTAAGGAGAAATAAGCATAATTAACTTTTTTTGCCAATAGCGCCACCTTTGGGTGAAGTACTCCAAATTTTGGGTTATGGGTAGAGGGGGGTACTGGTTACCAGTTTTGGAGTTACGGTTTAGGCTGTAGTATGACTTTTACACATTTTTGGCCAAAAATGAACGGTACAGAAACAATAGTAATTGTAATAATAATAGCAGAATCTATAGAAAGGTCCCTGATATTATGCGCCGGAAAGTGCCATAATTGCTGTTGCACAAGCTCACCTAGTCATTGCCTTTCGGGTTGGAGGAAGACTTCTCTTCTGTTGACACTGACCAGATTTGCTTTATGTCAACGACAGCTCTATAACTCATTACCTCTACCAAAGAAAGAATACATTGTTTAAAACAGCATACATCAATACAGTAACATATCGCTACAGCACATTGTTTATACTCTTAAAAAACATCAGAATGAAATGCAGCATCTGGGCAATGTAGTGTCTTACTGCAACGGCATGTCATAGATAGTGATCATGCAATACAGTTTAGCTTTGCAAGCGGAAACAGGTTAGCCTGTTAAATATCAACGTGCCATTTTAATGCACTTTATGTCTGCATAAGTCCTGGTCTGTTCAAGAGGTACACTGAAGCTCACACTTTTCCGTTTCATTGGTGCAGTGGCAGCTCTGTTAGTCACGAGGCTCTCAGCACTCGGCTACGGCATGTTTGATAGCCCCCTAATTGTCGTCTTGATTAGCGTCTAATTACATGATGAAAAACAGAAGCAGGTGTGCTGGTGCCCTGCTGGTTTTCACTGCTAACAACCGGCAGTAGAGCGTGAGGGGGGTTATGGAGTTGATGGGTGGGGGGGGGAGGGGGTTGTGGTTCTTAATCAAAAGTTTACTCTGACGTTACACTTTAAGGGCCAACTATAACGTTAGCGTCATCTTTCGTATTAGCTAAACCGACTTTTTTGGCAGTTATTGTTATACAGGTGCGTCTCAAAAATGTGAATACCATGGAAAAGTCCATTGCCCTGTACAGAGATTAAAGGCTCAGGAAACCATTGCAAGTGTTTTGACTTAATTAGCTGATTAAAGCTCAGATTGATATTTCTGTATCATAAATTCTTTATTGTAATATTTGGAGATTCTGGATCCATGAGCGGTAAACCGTAATCATCAAGATTAGAATAATTAAGATTAAGACAAAAAAAGGCTTGAAAATTTTCACTTTATTCATACCGGATTATATGAAAGTTTCACTTTTTGAAATAAATTACGGGAAAAAATGAACTTTTCCATAATAGTCTAATTTTCTGGAGATTCTGGAATCTAATTAAGACTCGTCTCACGAGTCTTCCACAGGGGGCAGTTGTCAGTTAAAAGAAAGCTGATATTCACAGTCAAGAAGACACCTGTTTATAAAGATTAAAACCTCAGGATGCAATGTGACATTTTATGCTCTTGTAAGTATATACTCTTTATTTGGTTACTTTCCACAGTCCAGAGCAGGACAATGAGGTATTATTTATTTGCATTCCAGAATGCCATATTGTATATATTGTATCACAAAAATATCTGTAATGTATAGACCCTTTCAACAATAAAAACAAAAACAATGCTTGAACATTCTATTTGGTTCCCAATCTACTTCCTCTGCATTAAGATAACATATGGAATGTTAAAACGGAAGCCTTGTGGGGCCAACTATGATAATGGAACTCTCTTGAAAGGGTCTATATACCATTTTTGACAGGAAGGTGAAAACACGTGCACACACAGCTGTTAAAGATTAGACATACAGGATGTTTTTTTTCCTCCAAAGAGGTCTGGGTGGGATGTGGAGGTTTAAAGGGGGCAGGGGAATATACTTGCAGTAAACCTATGGCACGTGTGTGTGTGTGAGTGTGTGTGTGACGGATTGGATGGAAAAGTTAGCTAATTAACATAACATAAGAACTGCAAGTTAACAATTGTATTATACGAGGATTCACGTTCTGAATAGGAAGAAAGTTCACTTGAATATGCCGTTATAACTCTTCACATGATGAAAGGAGACTTAGGAAGTGTGTTAACATTAGGAAGACACTGTGGTGTGCGTGGGTATGTGGGTCTGTGTGTGTGTGTGAATGAGTGGATGAGTGAGTGAGTGAGAGGGAGAGAGAGAAAGAAAGAGAGGGCTGATCTGTCTGCTTTTCCAAGGGAAGAGTTGGGGGGTGTGTCTCGTGTGATTGGCCACCGAGCTGAATCCACAGGCGGTGACATCACAGGCATGACTGACCTACTTTACAGCTGCAGCAGCCAGCGTGACGTCAGCATTGTCTCCATCACTTTCTGTATCACACATATACACACACACACTCACAAATATACACATGCACTCACTCACACACACACGCACACACACACACACACTGACACTGACACTTTGTCCACTAATGCCCAACACTCTTGTGTAATGGCATTGTCAGTGTTGTCAATAACCCATTTTCCATGCATTAGGCAGGGAATCATGGACATCGATGACATGATCAAAAAGTTCACCTGCTCGGACAGAGAGTGAGAGAGAAAAAAAAAAGGGATGGAGAGGGATGAAGAAAGGGATGGACAGAGACACAACAGGAGAGATATAGATAGACAGAGAGAGAGAGGGAGAGAGAGAACAAAAGGGGAGTTAATTACAGCAACATTGAACCCCAAGAGCAAATGTGAGTCATCTATCCCGCTCCACTAATGCCTCAGCTTCTCAATTACCATTAACTGTGGATTTATAAATAATGCCTGACATTTCAGACGGGAGCGCAAACAGTGCTTTAAACAAATAGCATAGTATACGGCGAAAAGAGAGAGAACAGCATAGTTTACGACAGAAACATAGAGACAAACAGCATAGTTTACGACGAAAACATAGAGACAAATAGCATAGTATACAACGAAAACAGAGAGAACAGCATAGTTTACGACGAAAACAGAGAGAACAACATATAGTTTAGAACGAAAACATATAGATAAATAGCATAGTATATATACATTTTTGACAGGAAGGTGAAAACACGTGCACACACAGCTGTTAAAGATTACACATACAGGATGTTTTTTTTCCTCCAAAGAGGTCTGGGTGGGATGTGGAGGTTTAAAGGTAGGGGAATACTACGAAAACAAAAAGAGAGAACAGCGCCATCCCTTTGAGAGCCTGACTTAGGAAGAGCTATTCTGGACATCTCCCTCTCATTTGTCTGTTTTTGTCCAAAGTTTAGATAGATTGTCTCACATACAACGAGTGGATCATGCCTGATTGCCTGGCCCTGGGGACATTGTCTGACCTCCACAAAAGCTATAAGGGGAGCGAGGCTGAAAGAGGGGACATAGAGAGTGAGAAAGAGAGAGAGAAGGTGGGGGGGTGCACATAGTGTGGGAGAGGGTGAAGTAGGGAGAGGATGTTGGGGAAAGAGAGAGAGGGAGGAGAGATAGAATAAAAAATAACTGGAAGAAGTCAAATGTAAAATGGGATGAAGGACTTGAGTCATACATCTAGGGATTATATTCTCTGTTCCTCTCTCCTTGTGTCTCCCTGTCGCACTTCCTCCCTCCCTCCATCTCTGTGTCCCCCTCTCTCTCTCTCTCTCCCTCCATCTCTGTGCCCCCCTTTCTTTCCCTCCCTCCATCTCGGTGTCTCTATTGGGAGCTGTAAATCACCAAAGGGTGAGGAGCAGAGGGGGGACAGCTCCTGGCACCAGATAACACTTCTCAGCACACTAATGCCATCCCTCTCTTTCTCTTTTTCCTCTATCTCTTTCTCTTTTTCCTCTCCTTTTCATCTCTCTCTCTCTCTCTCTCTCTCTCTCTCTCTTTCTGCCTCTCTGCTCCGTCTCCCTCTCTGTTCTCTAGCTCTCTACTTTCCTCTCTCTGACTCTCCATCTGCTTTTCCTCTCATTCCGTCCATCTCTGCTTTTCCTCTCTCTCTTCTCTCTCCCTCTCTCTCTTTCCCTCCCTCACTGTGCTCTTTTGTCTATCTCCCTCTCTCTCTCCTCTCTCTCTCTCTTTCCCTCCCTCACATTGCTCTCTCTTTCTATTTCTCTCTCCATCTCTGTACTCTCTCTCTCTCTCTCTCTCTCTCTCTGCTCCTAAACCTGTCCCTCTCCTCTCTCTGTTTTGTTCTCAGAGGCTCTCCTCTAATTTACATTCAGCCGAGCCCCAGAGACAGCACAAAATGGCCCTGAGAGTCCTGCTGAAACACACATGCACACACACACACACACACACACGCACGCACGCACGCACACACGCACGCACACATACACACACACACACACACACACTCTTTGTCTAGTATTCTTTGGAGATGCATAGCACACACACCACAGAGGTCTTTTATCAGCCAGCAAAATAGGCTTGGAAACACACACACAAATACACACAGACACACAAGCAAACACGCACTCACACACACACACACACACACACTTACACACAGATACCCATGCATACACACAAGAGAACCTTCAAACAAACCAAATAATTTCTATGGACTCATCAATTAGGGTCTCTAGTCCTTCACTCACATGTACACATGGAGGTGGAAAAACACAGACCCAGACATACAAACACACACACACCTACACTTACTTCTGAGCCAGAATGAACAGATAAACACACTTCACCTTCAAAACATCCAATAAGAATCCAAATGTACTTGGCAGTCCAAAACAGACACACACACACACACACACAGACTGAGAGACAATTCACCTTCAGGGCAAACAGCTTTATCACCTCACCCTGACCAATGCAGCTCTGCACTTTCATCTCCAGCTCGCCTCTTTTTCTCCCTCTCTCTCTCTCTCTCTCTCTCTCTCTCTCTCTCTCTCATGACCTCCACTTGGCTTCACTGTCATGTCTTTCTTTCTCTTTATGCATTCTATCCATCGGCCTCTTCCACACACAGCCTCCTCTTGTGCTCATGTGTGAATAGTCTGTGAAGAGAGAGAGAGAGAGAGAGAGAGAGAGAGAGAATGAGAGAGAGCTACAGAGAGAGGGGGATAGAGAGAGAGAGACCAAGAGAATGTAAAGGCACCTAAATAGCAAATGAGCTGAAACTGAGCAGCACATTAGCGGCTCTACAACAAATTAGCGGCTCTGCATGTTCTAGTGTGTGTGTGTGTGTCTGAGTCAGGGTGTATGTGTGTGTGTGTGTGTGCATGCCATTTCCTGATGGAGGACATGAGAGCCAATCGAATGCTGAAGTGTGTCTGAGTGTGTTTGTGTTCGAGTGTGACCATGGCACTAATTTCTTGGCGAGGTCAATGCCTCCAGCGCAGTGAGCTGTGGTCGGTGTTCCATTCCTCACTGGAGAAACGCTCGTCTGGTTCGTCTGCTACATCTTCCCCATCTTCACATCTCTGACAGTACTTTTTTTTTCATGTCTCTCTCTTTTAATATGGTGTGATGAAGAACTTACAAATATTATATTATACTTATAATAATAATAATAATAATAATAGTAGTAATAATAATAATAATTATCATCTTCTTCTAAATAACTGGTGTAAATGTGGAGTGTATGTACTGCATCTGCACTAAAGTTCAGAAAATAACCATTATGCATAATTCTGTGTAGAAAGGAATGTATGGCCATATGATGACCGCAGCTGAGAAGGGCAGATGACCAGAGCTATCTGTTGGATGCAGGCAGAGGCAGCACCCCCTCCCATGTTCCATCGGCCAATCAGCAAGAGGCCAGGAAGTAGAGTGAATGTTTAATGCTCATTCTGTTCAATCATTGTGCCATCTGCACACATACACACACACACACAGTCACTCTCACATATGACACTCACATATGTGCACAAATGTGACACACACACACACTTACGCACATACACGAATACAAACACAGTCACATGACGACAGACTCACACACACACACACACACAGGCCATCCTTCCATCTTGAAGTGAAGTGCCAAATGTCTGCTTGTTGCTCAACCATGTCTTAGGGGCTTTTTCATCGTAATATGTCATTCTATCCCTTGAACATTCACTGAATCTGTCTTAATTTACTGTTACACCATTAAAGTCTTAGACGATCTTAGAATATTATATTATATTATATATTATTATATATATATTCCTTTTTCCATTTTAGGGACCATTTGACCATTGGGATCTTCTACTTCAAAATTCCAGGTCACATTTTGGGGCAGTACTGCCGGATGAGTGTTTAGTCTCACCCACCCTCTTCATTTCATCTGGAAACATCTTCTGACAAAACAAGTTTTGTCAGCCAGCTGCACCTGGTGCTATGCAATTCTCAACCTGAGGCAAAACAAACTCTGCCACTAGTAGCCTTTCATGGAACTTCACAAAGGTAGGGCAGCATGTAATGACGGCAACAGCCTACTAGCTTATTATCCAAATCATGTGTCAACAATTGACACTCAAAACCATGTTTGCTTTATAGAGTGTGGTATTTATAAATCCTACGATAAAGCAACCTGAGAGTTTGAATTAAAGCATTACCATGTACGCCTTTGTCATGGAAAACTGTAGCAATGGACTGTTTTGCTGACTGGAGGTGGCTCTATAGCCCCCCAAGCTGAGAAAGCAATGTCCTGACAGGTCTGTGGAGCCTAGGCTGCCAGTTATGGTGGCGGCAGTGGCACAGCGAGTTTGGCACAGAAAAAGAGGCAGCCCTGGAGTGATGAACAGAGTCAATAAAAGAGCCCCATAAAGCACTGGGCCAGCCTAGACTAGTCAGCACCACCAAAACATCCCATACAAAAAACAGAGAGTGAGCATGACCGAGAGAGAGTGTGAGCGTGAGAGAGAGAGAAAATACAGAGAGTGCATAAATACAGACAGAAAAACAAAGACGAGTGAGAGCAAAGAAAGCAAGAAAGCGATAGGAGAGCAATGAGAGAGATGGAAAGAACATAGGAGGAGGAGGAGGGAGAGATGGAAAGAACATAGGAGGAGGAGGGAGAGATGGAAAGAACATAGGAGGAGGAGGGAGAGATGGAAAGAACATAGGAGGAGGAGGGAGAGATGGAAAGAACATAGGAGGAGGGAGAGATGGAAAGAACATAGGAGGAGGAGGGAGAGATGAAGAGAGATGGAAAGAACATAGGAGGAGGAGGAGGGAGAGATGGAAAGAACATAGGAGGAGGAGGAGGGAGAGATGAAGAGAGGGAAAATGTAGTGAGAGCTGGAGACTGCCCAGAATGATCAATTTTTTTCTCTTTTTCTGGAACCAGTTTTTCAAGTCTTTTTAATGCACTGCACTGAGTTTTGCTTGAGGGTAAAAAAGCACTTCAGGGATCTTAAAGGTGCCATGTGTAAGAATTGAAGTAAAAATATCAAAAAAATGAGCTACACGCATCAAAAGAATGAGAAGAAATAAGGGTGATGATGTCATTAAAAAAATGACAAGGTATAGTGCTGCAGAGATATCACCCTGAATTAGCATGCTAAATTACTAGCCACAGCCCGACAGGTGTCATAATACCAGTTTCGGCCATGGGAGGCGGTATGCGGGCAACATAACCGCCAGCCAAACTGCAATACACGTGTCTCGGTTGTTACTCTGGGGTAGACCAACTCACTTTCTGGAGGTATACTGCCCCATCTTTTATGGAATGTGGAGTATGAATTGATTTTTTGACAGACATTACACATGGCACCTTTAAAATTCCCAAGTAGTGGTAGTCAGAGAAACATAATCAAAGGTCCTGAAGCAAGATTTCACTGCATGTGAAATAACTGTAAACATGTCAACATTTTCATTTCTGTTTTTTTTTTTTTTAATATTTAAATTCAACATACAATCCCAAGAACAACGGAGACAAACCATGATAATAAAACTGAAACAAACACAGCACTGTCAATGCCACTAGCTTTTTCACTCCTCTTAGAAGTTGCATCAGTGTCACCATACCATGCAAGCACAAGACATAATCTGTAGAGTTAGGAGCTTTAGTCATTTACATTTCATTTGTAAATGTCTCATTTCAAATTTCACAGATATTTACTCCTCAGTAATCCAAACCTAATCACACCCCTTCACTCACACTCTCTCTCACCCACACACACACACACACACACACACCTTCACTTCACTAACCATGGTCAGAATGTTTTTCACAAGGTGACATCCAAGCTCACACTGCCCCCTAAAGGGGCCCAAGCGAATGTGCAACATAATTTCTCTGAACACAGTAAACGTGAAAATAATAATAAAAAAAATCCTCTTCGCATTAGCTCTTCCAGCACAACCAGAACTTCACCTAAAAGACTCCTGAGTCCAGAGACATAATTTCACTGAGCATGTTAGAGTGCTAGCATCAACAAACAAACAGATAAACAAACAAATAAAAGCCTTCAAAAAGAGAGACTGAACCAATGGGATACAGACAAACGAATAAGTGGAACGCAGACTGAAGTGTCTTCTGTGTCTCTGTGTGACTTGTGTGTGTGTGTGTGTATTTACACTGTTCCCTTCCAAAAAGTACACCGCCTTCTGGAGCCACCTTCCAACAAACATATCAGTGTTTAGCAGCAAATAAAAAAGATCTGCGGTCGGACCCACTGAATGCAGACCACGAGCATGAGAGTAAACAGTTATGTTGTCTGCTTCGTTTTGAAGGTTGATTCATGTTGGTGTTCATGCCTTGGTATTTGTATGTCGTATCTCAGCCCTATGCATTGGGCAATATGTGTAAATGTGTGTATTGGTGTATGTACTGTAGGTGTTTAAATGTCTAAGTGTGTGTGTGTGTTTGTTTGTTTGTTTAAGAGTGTTCTCCACTGGCACTGTCTCCATCATCTTCTCCTTCCTCCTGCTCCCCCTCCTCCTCTTCCTCATCTTCCTCTCTCCCCCGACTCTTGATCTGAAAGAAAGGAGAAAGGTGCTTTAGTATACAGGCAGTTACACACAGAGTTCACAGTGAACCAGGGAAAAAATGGCAGTGATGCCATTGCACGTCAGATTCTGTGCTCAACCTTTATGTACGTTTATGACATTGCATTGGTTTTGGCCACCATAACCAAAGCAAAGAGAAACACACTTGACATATTTAGAGTAAGAGAGCTCCTTCTCCTTCACTCCTAATGCTAATTTCCACTTCAACTCTTCCTCCCTCTGCTTCACCCTTGTGGCCGCAGACTAAACACTCTTCCACTACAGTTCCTCTCTCTCTCTACAGTTTTCTCTCTCCTTCACCTCCTCTCACCTCCTCCTCCTCCACCTCCTCTCTCCTCCACCTCCTTCCACCTCCACCTCTCTCCTCCTCCACCTCCTCTCTCCTCCACCTCCTTCCACCTCCTCTCTCCTCCTCCACCTCCTCTCACCTCCACCTCCTCTCTCCTCCACCTCCTCCTCCAGAAGGTCTCCCTCCTCCACCTCCTCTCTCCTCCACCTCCTCTCACCTCCTCCTCCACCACCTCCTCCACCTCCTCTCACCTCCTCCTCCTCCAGAAGGTCTGCCTCCTCCTCCTCGTAGTCATTCATCTCGGGACTCTCACGCTCCTTCTTCAGGGCCGAGTGCTGCAGGGACGAGGCCTCCTCCTGTTTGAGGTTCTTCCCCTCTGCAACATCAGGACACACTCAATTAGCATCTGTGTCTGTGTGTGTCTGTGTGTGTGTGTGTGCGTGTGCGTGCGTGTGTGTGCGTGTGCGTGTTTCCTTTCTCTCTCAATTTTAAATACTAGGTCACTAGATTCTGTCACCAAACTCACCAAACAAAAATTTTATTTTTTATCTGGTTTATCTCTTACTGTATGGGGCGGAAATTTCAAAATTATTGCATTGCAGGTGCACACACACACTTAAATTATCTTATTTGGATCCAAAGGCAAATAGCAACTATACAGCAGAAGTTCCAAGTACTTTGGGGGAGGTGACAAGTTTAAAAGGCTTACAAACAAATATGTCCATATCATTGTAAGAAGACACGCACGCACCCTTACCTGACTTCTTGCTGTGGTCTCTCTCCATGCGCTCCAGGCTCTCCAGCAGGTAGTCCACCTTGTGCTTGATCTGGGTCAGTTCTTTCTTAATGGTCTGCAGGTCGTCCGCTCTCACTGCAGATGGAGAGACCTGTGAGGACGCTAACGCTAACAGCAACACAACAACAGACAATGGGAATTAGCACTTCCCGTTAGCATCAAAGTGCACTTACTGATTAAAGATTACTGATTATATCAAGGTGCAACCAGAGTAGACAGAAGTCAATAAAGTGAATCAAGTGTAAGTGGGGAAAATTACTTCACTTTCCTGATGGTGCAGTTTGAGTGTGTGTGTGTATGAGGGATGTCCATTTTGGCTATTTTTTGTCACGATAGTCGACACTCCTTAATCGACTATTCAATGTCAACTGATAAGAAAATGTAGGCCCATTTAGAACGGATAAGTGACCGTCACATTAATAAAATAAAAAAATAGTGATTTACTTTTCCAAGTGCAAACAATTCACAACTTATGTAAATAATGAGCAAGAAGTTGCCAGACTTCTTGCTTGTGCGATGAACAGAACTAACATTTAATCCTCCAGATAAATGTGCTTAAATGGCAGATCCGGCAGCCTTTATTTTGTGTAAGAAGGAACATATTTTAAAACTCAGGCCTATTAACAGCAACTGGGCATGCACACTTTCCAATATACAAGCACGTTAGTGTGCTGGAACGAAAAGCAGTTCCACTATTGGGTTTATTTAATCTAATGATCTACAACCAACATTTTGGTCTCCACATTCTGTGCATTTTTACCACACTGCAAACTTCAGTTTTTTAGCCGTTTAACTGATAGTATTAATCAGTTAAAACTCTTATTATCGGTTATCGGTGAACCGGTAAATTATGAACAGCCCTAGTGTGTATTTGTTGAGAGGTGAGATAAATATAGTGCATACTGGTCCGGGATGTGCGCTGGCTACTCTTGGAGAAGTTGCTCTTGGTGCGACGGCTGCCGCCACCACTCAGGCTGACCCTGGGCCTCTTGGAGGGGATGACCGCCCGCGAGAGAGGGGGCGGGGGTGGCGGGGGCACACGGGATGGATACGAGTACATCCTAAAAATATACACACACACACACACACACACACACACACACACAATTTGCATGTGCATGTGGAGACAGACATATTATGAACAAATGTAATTTGTGTCAATACAGAGCACTGCTGATATACACTATACAAAAATATCTGCTTATGTTTTGTCCTGAAAATGCTTTTCACTTTGCCTTCATATTCATCTTTTAATTTCAGGGTATGCTTTACTATGAACAAAATCCAAAGTAGAACTAAAACGGCACAGTCTATTCATGTCTGCAAATTTTGCCCTTTGCAACTCAGTCTCTCCATTCAGAGGCCCCAACCTAAGATGAGAGCAGAGCACAAGCTTTGGACTGTGAGAAAAAGAGAAAGACAGAGAAAGAGAGATATTATTTAATCTTTATATAATTTGGCCACCAACATCGAAAAAACTTCTTCCCCAAGGCTTAACCTCCTGGGTAGAGAGATAAAAATGTCTACTCTTTGCAGATGACCTGCTTATACGATCACCAACGGCAGAGGGACTGCAAGAAAGCCTTGGAGAGAGCCAGCCTGAAGTATTTCATTTAGAATTTTGCAAAAATATTTTTATTTATTTATTAGGAAGATTCCCTCTCCTTCTCAATATCCACAAAAGAGCGGCAAAATTCTGGCATCACCTACAACACAGTGAACCAAGCAGATATCACCAGTCCCGATTTTGAGTTGCGTGTCCCGAGTCCCTGTCGGGACGCTAAAATGTCCCGGTTTACACCAATCACTATTAAAGTGTCCCGGTTTTCAGTGATTACATAGCCGACGTGGTCTTATTATAGCCCGATCATTAACTAAACCCATGTAGAAAGACTATAGCCTAAAGCGTCCAGCGTATGATTTCGATAATGTGTGTGCACGCGTGTGTCAGTCAATCGTAACAGGTTAATCTTTGCAGCCAACCTTACAGTGTATCTCTGTATACATTATTGCAATGCCTCGTCATATATGCCTTATTTTAATGGTTAGGACAATGCAGAAGAGAAAGTCATCATTCTCAAAACAACCTATGGCTGTGAGTTTTGTTTTCAAATGTTTTCATGCATGTCTGCATAACAGGTGAGGAATGTTTTGAAGACAGACTATTGTAAATCCTCAAAGTATGGCTGGGATCTTTTATTTACTTAGGCTGTGCAAAGCACATAACCTTTATTTGGGGCAGGCTTGTATTTGAGGCAGGACTTTATTTCTTACATGGTGCGTTTTATAGTGAGACATGCGTTTCGTTTGGAGCGGCATACCGGTAGGCTATCAAAAGCAGAAGATGTTTGGTTTGGTTTTGGATTTAATTTACGTTTGGACTGTTTGATTATATTGCTAAATGTTGGGACTGACCACTTGACTGTTGACTGGCCACTGAAGTCTGTGGGGTATTTGATGGTTCACTATTAAGTTTCATGTAGTCGAAAGTGTTGGGATTTCCATCCACTTATTGAGAGACAAGGCATCCGCTTCCATTCATTCATGGAACGTGTGCTGTGCTGTAATGGAAACCTTATTGCGTATAGCCAAATAGGTCTACGATAGCCTAAATTGAGTTATTTTTTTAATTATGTATGATTTACTTTTTTATAAAAATTGTAGGCTGGAATGCCTCGGAGCAACAATTGTGTTTAAATGTAGGCTACTGCTTCAGCCTCTGGCAAGCTCAGAAGGGGGCGGCAAGCGACTGGTAGCTTGAGAGCGACGTGTTGGGAGACCCGTGGTGTAGGACAACAACTTTTCAATGGCAACAATATTAAACCAACCAACAATATAAAATATTAAGAAGAGTTTTTTTATGAGTTAAATCGAAACAATGTAGGCAATCATTACCGGCCTTTACTTGTCCGAATCTGAGGCCCAGCTATAAATAGAATCCTGGCCATAATTTGAGGATTTGTTTCAGGCATAGTGCAAGCACTAATTCAGACATAGTACAAGCACTTATCTCTGACTGAAAGTGCGCATAACTTGTGCATTTACATAACAATATTTTATACATTTTCCCGCGTATGACACCCCCAAATCCACCGAAAAAATGTCTGACTTGTCACAAGCCAAGCTCACGATCTCATTCCACAAGCCTAGAGCACTCTCTCGCGGCTGTAAATTTCATTTCAGTTTCATGTAGGGTTCATGTCAGTTAATAGGAATTAACATTTAAAAACATTTTCAATTATATATATTTTCATATATAAGTCGCACCTGACTATAAGTCCAGCCAAACTATGAAAAAAAGTGTGATTTATAGTCCGGAAAATACGGTAAGTAAATTCAATGTGTATAAATGTCGAATCTGATTACAACTTGGCACCATATTTAACTCAAATTCAAAATTATAAGTATAAAAAGCTATTGACAAGGTACAGGCTCATCGACCATAGCCTCGCCATAGAAAAGCAGATCACAATTTATGATTACAAAATGATTCAGAAATGTAACAGGCAAAAAAGGCAAACCTGGCTGGCCCCTGAAAAAAGGGTGTGTGCTCACTGTGGTAATGTATTAGAAAATGAGCAGCATTTTCTTACTAAGAATATTTTATTAAAATCTGAGATATCTCCCCCGAATTTCTTACAACAAATAAGGAACAGAAACTATCATTCCTCCTGGGGGAAGTGGACAATTGTGTCCACCTAGCTGCTGAGTAAATTCAATCCTGCAACATCCTGAGAGAACAGCCCATGTTCCATGATCAATAACATAATAATTCATAGGTGTTTTTTTCTGTGTTGTTTCTCTTTTTTCTGTTAATTTAATCAGCCAGGCCTTATTATTGTTATTGTATTGAATGAGTGATGAGTTGTAGCGAAAGAGAGAGAGAGTTAGTGCTTCAGCTCTAAGCCCAGTGTTTACAGAAGGGTGGGGACTCCAAACAGAGGCAGCTGGCGCACTCATGAAAAATGTTTCCCCTCTGACGTGCGACGTGTTCTGCTCAAACACCACTTGATCCACTTTCCTCATCCACATCCAGGGAGACCATAAAGGTGGTGTGTGTGTTTGTTCTGGCAGACGTGGTCTCTGTTTGGACATGCTATTGCCATTATTGTCAATACGTAACTCGCATACAGTAGATGGCAAACAGACTGAGCATTAAGTAAAAGGTTATTCGATCTAATACTACTTTATTTCCTAGTTCTGGATGGGTGAAGCTCATTGTGCTGCTGTTAATGGAAGAGCTAATAAGTCAAATTTACACTTGGTGTTATGAGTCTGTAAAATACTGTTTTGAGGTGACGAATGGAATATTGCATTCATATTTTTTCTTCTTCTTTTTTTGTTATTTTTCCATTGTGGTGTCTCGAAGTTGCCACTACATTAAATACATTAAGTACATTAAATACATTAAGTACATTAAATACATTAAATACATTAAATACATTAAGTACATTAAATACATTAACCCTTAACCCTTAAAGGAGTACCGTCACACTGGTGTGACGGGAATGTTGGGAAATTAACATTCTAAAGAATATCTGGGTTCATTGAATTCAACATAGAATTTTAGAACCTTCAATTGTTGCGGAACTTAGAATGTTCAAAAACCTACACCGTTAAAGGTGTAGGTTTTTGAACATTCTAAGTTCCGCAACAATTGAAGGTTCTAAAATTCTATGTTGAATTCAATGAACCCAGATATTCTTTAGAATGTTAATTTCCCAACATTCCCGTCACACCAGTGTGACGGTACTCCTTTAAGGGTTAAGTACATTAAATGTTCACACTACAATGCAATCTTTAACCTGTGAACTAAAGATGACCTTTTACCATTTCTGGGAATCACTGATGCAGTGATTTCATGCAGTGTTTCAGTTCATCAATTCAAACCTTTAAATCTTAGTTCTATTAGTCTAGTAGGCAACACAATCACTGGACATGAATTCTTGTCGAACAGTCAAACTGCTACTGTAACAGCTGTGCTCACCTGTCGTAGTAGTCCCTCTGGAAGTCATAGTCAAGATCAAAGGAGGAACTGAAAGGAGAAACAAAAAAAGCAGAGATCAAAGGCAATGTCTTCATCTCTTTGTCAGTGAAATAATGTCAACGTAAGAACAGAATACAGAAAGTAATTAAATAGGCCCAAACCTCTGCCCTGCCTCTAGACTGAACAACATAAAGAAAAAGAATAACAGAATGATTTAGACTCAGGAGAGTCTCATTGAAGACATGCTAATTTGTCAAGAAGAAACATTACAAAAAGGAACACATAGATCAATGTGCTCCCTTTACACCTTCATTTGCCAAACCTAACACAGTTAGTCACACACAAAAGCCACAGACAAAACCAATTTAACTTAATCCCTTTGAGAAACTCTAGAGGAAGGAAAAACTCACACACTGCTATTGAAAAAGATTGAAGCCTACCTGTACATGTCCCCTGCTGAGCGTTTGATGGTCTTCGTCGACCGATGGGGTTTTGGCTCACCTGCCAGATTAATATCTGTGGGACACCGCAGGAGACTTTTCAGATTTGAATTTAGACAATTCAGCTTGAGCTCAAAACCTGATGATGTGACAACCAAACCCTCAGCCAAAATAAGAGAAGACATTAAGAAGCAAGCACTATAGTGGATGTGGTACCACCTCTTCATCTGAGCAATTGTAACTTTTAAGTGTATATTCTTAGGAGATGAGTAAACAGCTGCATTTAAAACTTTCATTTAAAAGATTGCTGCGCTTCTGAAACAATATTGATAATGCACCAATTTAAGTTTAATTTCACTGCCAATTACGCCCCTCTTGGAAGTCGAAAGTCAGTGAATTCTTTCCAGACCCACACTCTATCAATTGAGAAGGGTCTGGTGTCTACAAGGCTATGACAAAGCGGTACCGAGGTACAAAATAGTATTACAAGAGAGATGGTTAGTCTTTGGCCGGTTTTCAAGCTAACTTCAGTAAATATCCTGACAGAGCACAGGCATTTTTGACATTCTGACATGATTATCTCATCCGACTCAATCTTATTTGGTAGGTCTTTTTTTGAATGTTTTAAACAAAAATAAAATTCCTCATGACCTCTTAAATAGATTTGTTGAGCTCAATTAGTATTTTTCAACATCAAATTGATAGCCTTTAAGAACGCAGTGCCATGTTATGGTTGATAGTAAAAATATTAAATTCAAAAAACTGTGTCGGGAGCGCAGTGTTCCTCACCCAGAACCTGTCCAACGATCATGCGGCCGTCCTCGGAGGCCACAGCAGTCCTGGCATTGCGCTCATTGGCATACTGCACGAAGGCGTAGCCCTTGTGCACGGAGCAGCCCACTATCTTGCCGTACTTGGCGAAGATGGCCTCCACGTCGGCCTTGGTCACTAGCATGGTGTTGAGGTTGCCGATGAAGACCCGAGAGTTGAGCGAGCGTGGGTCCGTTTTGTTGGTCACGTTGCTGGCCATCAGGCTGCTGCTGGTTGGGGAGAGACTGAAGAAAAGAGAGGGATGGAGAGAGAGAAAGAGAAGAGGGAGAGATAGAGAAATACACAGAAAGGAGTAAAAAAGCAATGAAACAAAGAGCAAGGGAGAGAAGGGAAAGGAAGAGAGAAAGATGCACAGAGAAGAGTTGAAATGCAATGAATGAGAGAAAGAGAGATTGAAAAGGAGAGGATTGAGAGAATAGAACAGAAACAGAAAAAAAGAGTTCAAAAAAAGAGAAGGAAATGAGAACCGGAGAGGTAGGAAGGGTTTAAACAGAAAGACGGATAGTATAGGGGGGCAAGCACAGCGTGGAAAGGTAAGGAAAGGTGGGGTGGGGTGCAAAGCAAAAGACAAGAAAAACAAGGAGAGCAAGATTAAATGAAAACAAATAAAATATTAAAATGCCAAAACACAGAGAGAGAAAAGAGAGAGAACGACAGTGTGTGAGTGGAGAGCAAGTTACCAGGCCACCAGTAAGTGTACCACAGACAGGGGGCGCTATTCAACACAGACAACTAATAGAGTAAAATTATGTCCTAACGCTGAGATGCAGTAAGTAAAATGTTTGTGTTTGTATGGGCATGAGAGATAAACCAGAAAGCACCCACGGATGAAGGTCAGTCATTGTCTTTCAGTGTTCATCTCTTTGGTTATAACTATATACTGTGTATGTTTGCATATTTGCACACTGCATCAACCTGGGATCTGTGTGATCTTCTATTTGTCACATTCAACACTCGACACGCTAGACACAAGAGACATAAACCCATTTTCCCTACACCATGTAGAGAACATTATGGAAATCTGAAAACCTTACCATGACTCAGCATGCTTAATTAAGTCAAGTTCAAGGTGTTATGATAAACAGAACCGGAAACAACCGATGCATAAAGCAAGCTTATGCTATGAACATACAAAATGAAAGTTGTACAAAAAGTCCATCCAGTCAAAACAGCCCATCAGAAGTGAGAATCTCTTTCTCTAGAATAATTTTGCATTCTGCTCAGTGACAGTGGAGCCATTCGGATGTAGTGTATTGTGAGTGTACATTCACTTTATTTCATTCAAAGGCAACTGTGCTGATTGAGTCCTGACTTGTCAGTAACCATGAATGGCGTGTTTTCCATTTTTTTCCCCTTCTTGTGCTTTTTGCTGTGGCATGCATATTTTGCCAGAGAGTGTGACCGAAGAGCAGTAGTCTTGTTGGTGTGTGTATAAATTAATCTAGTGTAATGACATTTTTTTCAGTGGTCAGTGCAGTACAGTGGTATTCAGGCCCTGGGAGGGATAGTATACTTTTGGGTGTAAATAGCCAGCACTCACTCCATAGTGTCTGTGATTCTGCGGGGTCGTCTGCCTGTCACTGACTCTGTAGGAGAGAAGAGGGTCGTTATTGGGCACCGATGAGATGCAGCTCAACAGTGCATCATGGGTAATAGGTTGGTATGAAGGGGAAGGGGGGGGGGGGGGGGGGAGTGGGTGGGTTGAAGGGGCTCTCAGCCGTCTAAGCTGGGATAAGGACATGTAAAAATAACCTGACAAGTATCACAGTTGGAATACCAAGAATGCTTCACCAAGAATGCTTCACCAAAATTTGTTGTGCTTAATACTGCCTTCATGTGGAGATAGGAGGCAGTACAGATAATTGTCCAGACCAACGTTGTCCATTCTCCTTCTTTTGCCTTTATTCTTATCAGTTTTCATAAAATATCATGCCTTCTCAGCACTCAATACTGTACTAAGGAAGGTATTTGTATTGGATAGATAGATATGTCCGCATGAAAGTCATAAAACATAAGAAGCAAAGTTACTCTGTGGGATCGCACAGTCTCCATGGTGACCAGTAGAGTGCACCAAAGGACTAGCAGATGTACTAAGGCCTCAACACTAGATGCCCACTTCTGTTTTTTTCCCTTTAGGAAAACATAACATTTAGGTGTGCTAGTCACCTTACAAATTCTATTTAATTAGAAGACTATGTGCTGACCCCATATAGAGACTGAAATAGGCGTGTGGTGTACTTTCATGAATATGAAATGTGGATAATCAGTTTTGAGAAGAGGGTTCAGTGTTGTAGTTTCAGATAAATTTGTGAAGCTCATGTTTAGAGTGACCTTTAGTCTTCATCAGATGGGCTTGTATGAAAGTGAGTAACACAGTTGATGGCAAAAATGTCAAACAATAAAACTACCATCAGTCAGCTACAACATAGGTGAAACTGGAATGTTTCAGAAGGGATTAATTCTCTATGCCTGGGGGTGTGATCACAGTCAGTCTAGATTTAGACCCAATGGGATTATGTGTGTGTGAGTGAGAGTATGTGAGAGAGAGAGTGAGTGTGTGCATAGAGAGAGAGAGAGAGAGAGAGAGAGAGAGAGAGAGAGAGAGTGTGTGTGTGTGTGCATACATATTTGTTCAACTTTATGGGAGTGTGAAGTAAGCCCATCCAATTCTTACCTGTGCTTAGTGGACATAGATTAGTGAGATCAGTTTGTTTGGGCAAAATGTTTTGGGAATTTGAATTATTACATTTTATTTTATGATTTTTGATTTCATTCCAACTCAATAAAATACAAGCAGCAATTCTTATAAGGCCCCATCTTAAGAACACTTAAAACTCTCCTCAGCATAAAAGAGAACTGACTGGACACCTGAACAGTGTGAAATTATTGTGACTGTGGCAAAGGCTTTCTAATGAGGAGACACAGCAAAGAATCGTCCATAGAAATGCATAGGGTTAGTTTGTAATGCAAGTAACCAACCAAGTAGTCCTGTAATGTAAGTAACCAACCAACTGCATTGTTTTTTTTTAAAGACTTATTTTAGCTGGGAGGGGGGTGTATTTATATCATTCAACTCAGATTTAAACACAGATTCACCCGATGTACTATCTATGTCAATAGGGTGATTCGACTTGATGTAGCCGCCTTAAGATGACTGCATAATGTGATTATTTCTGAGATTCCGATACGTTTTCAAACCGGAATTGTGCAAAAGTCATCGTGGAAAACGTATCAGAATCTTAGAAATAATCACATTATGCAGTCACCTTAAGATGGCTGCAGGCGGCTACATCAAATCGAATTCCCCTAATATTACCTCAATCACGTATGCCTCCCTATTTATTTAAATAGGAAAATAGCTGCCCAAAGCATGTTACCAAGATGGCCACCAAGTTTTGTTTTGTTTCTGTGTGGGGTGGGACTATGACTGTGGTTAAGAACAACATAGAATGGGGGAAGACTAAAGTAACAAAATAGCCTCTAAGCTCTGTGACCTGAGTTAAGGCCATTGAAAAGTTTTAACTGCAAATAAACCAGGCTAATGGATCATATGCACAGAACACTCTTAAGACAGCTGATTTATTTCTGGTGGAGCCAGGTGTATTGTAGCCACCACTATTGTAACAATGTAGAAGCATAAATGTGAGTGTTACATTTTTATTATTAGGCAGACAAGATATTCAGTGTCAAAGTGAACTGTAAGCTGCAGCCTTCTGTGCATTAGGTCCATTGGTAACAAAAAGGGCCTATTCTTCTCAGCAAGACTATAATTTGACTTGGTTATTATTGTTATTGCATTTAAATACAAATCATGGTCTGGTTGGATAGGGATGTTCTCAAACACTTGCTTGACTGGTTTTCTTGGTCACTTTTCTTGTTCAGTGGTTGAAATAAAAAAAGATTCCACTAAATGCAGACTAATCCCTTAAGTGGTCTGTTTTTAGATTGACAGTTTACATTTGACAAGGCAAGTGAAAAATATTGAAATCCACAACACAAATTCCTAAATTCTTGCTTTCCAGTCTATTGGAATAAAATAAAATCATCAACTTGAACTACAGCTTCAAGCACACAACTCGGGCTAAGACCATCTCAAGCCATCTTGTGTAACAAGCCAAAAGTCTAATGCTAGTTAGAGGGATTTTGCTACTAATCCAGACTAGGAAGTGATTTCAAAAGAAGGAGATGATATAAGTCAATGGGGGGGGGAGGGTGACAAAAAATTTCACAAACTTACAGTGTCGCGGCTCAAAATAGCTGCCTCAAAAACTACAAAAGGGGGAGGAAAAACAAGTATTAGAATATTGCCATCAAGAAGTGGAGTTTGTGTCAGGATGTTTATTTTTGCAAGGCAGGCAGCCAGACACAAACAGTGCTTGGCAAGGGTGTCATCGTAGGACAAGCTAATGTCACTTGCTTTGCGGCTTAGTGAGAGATCACTTTTCTTCTTGGTAACATGCTTTGAAAAGTCTCCCTTTATATTACTATTGTTTTCATGTTTCATGCATGTTTGGGCTGACATATCATTTTTGGGAGACTGCATGAGATTGTTACCACAACTGAGTTGCAGACAGCACATGTGTAGCTTCACATGCCCAAGCCTAATGCATAACTGTGCAGAATGATTAGCCAAGATTAGGCTAGCCTACTACAAAGGTTCTTAGAGAGCAGTTCAGTTTACCTTTGGTCAGAACAGTTGCTTTAATGTTATGAGATGAAATAACAGGCTACATCCTTTAAAAAGCCAATTGCATCAACAATAGTTATCGGCACAGAGAAAACAAATAGGCCTACGCTTGCTAGTCTGGTCATGAAATCCTGAAGTTAAATTGATATTTTTTACGCTTTTTGAACAGAAACAGGCCTAACCTGAAGTTAACATGGATAACATGGTCAGTCTAAGGTCACCTTGATTCTGAGCTTCACAAGTTTTGGTTGTTGTGTTGTAACAATATGCATGCCTGAATATGGCCTAGGCTACCTTGTGATCAGGTAATCCAGTCATTCTGTTTCCCATTTCCAAGTTTGTTTTAAAGCAACAGTAAGCCTTAGCTTTAGGCTAGAGTTTGTGAGCATTAACACAATACAATGCACCTCTATGCTGGGGCTAGTGACTTAATGCATGAGCTGAAGTTTGGGACAATCAAGGATGGTAAAGATATCCACAACTCAAAGATACCTGAACGAGGTACGAGATACCTTTCCAGTCTGGCTGATAGGCTTATGATTTAGGTTTATTGCCTTGTTAGTAGGCCTACCCCTTACAAGAGAAAGCAACTTAAGGTCTTTAGGCCTGCTGGTTGCCTTTACTGGCCAGGTCGTTCTAGAACTTGAAAGACAAACAGTTCCACTGTAGCTCATATTAATATTGGACACAATTTGCAGCGTTCATTGTTTTTTTCTTTTAATGCACGCATACAAATCACCCAACATAGATTACACATTACACCCAAAGTGCAGCTTGCAACATCATTTTTATGTCCCAGAATACTCCAAACATGGCTATTGTAAAATGACAGCGATCCCGAGTCCGTTTAAAAATATGAAAGGAAAAGGCCATCTTTTAATCATTTCAAAAATCCTCCCTTCAAAATTACGTCATCTGACCAAATCCTACTGGAAGCCTGCAGAACTTATCAATGAACCACAAAAACAAAAATACCAGGAAAAAATAACTGCAATAGTCAGTAAATACCTATTCAGTCAACTTCCTGCAGAATATCATGTAGCCTACAAGAGAAAATACCGAGTAAAAAACGTTTCTATGTTAAGTCCCGATAAGGAGAAAAATGCAGACCCCCTTGTCGTTTCGCACACTCACTCATTCCGTTCTGATCAAAACCGATCTTCCACATTAATAACAAAAATCTGCTTCGAACACACAAACCACATGTTCTATGGGCACACGGGGGAAAAAGCAGAAAAAAATTCATTGAAAAACAAACAAAAAGGTTGTTGTCCAACAAAGCCAACCGTCACGAGAAGACTGCAACTGCAGCATCACAAAATGTACGCCACTAAGCCAACACAGACTCAATGTACCAGCCAGAAAAATGCATTAAAAATAAAATCAAAAATGCTCCAAAGATAGTTCAGAGGCAGAAAAAAATAAAAAATGACAAAAAATCTCTCGTATGAAAATACTCACCAGGAGCTTAAGACTAAAAATGATTAAAATTCGCCCTCGTAATACTTGGATGCCACAATCCGCACGGGTTTTTGTTCAGTTGTTACCTTCTCAGTTTATGAAATGGCGTCGGAAACCGCTCGAGACAAACGATTGCCACGCCTACCTTGACAGAGCCCATGTCTCATTGGCTACAAAAGAAATCTCCTGTTGTTTATTGGTCTTTTTAAACGCCACACATTGCAGTAGAGTAAATTTAAAGAAATAAGGGTTGGCTTTGTAATTTGGTTAAGAAAAGAAGGTCTACGTTTACAAGACTGTCAAGTTTGAATCCAACTTTACGTGGAATATCTAAATAGGCCTACATGTATTTGTTCGTTTAACGTATACATGTAGTTTCTACAGCTAATCTGTGACAGACACACGTGAACGTTGCATGACGTTAAATCATCAGCTTTGGGTAGGCTAGTCAAGTAAGCCTACATTTTATTCAAGCATGGATAAACAGGAGTAGCCTACCAAACTGACAAAAACACAGCAATATAGTCAGCTATGAGTGAACAAGTTGCTATGTGCATCCCTTTCAAAAATAACTTTGTGTTAAAACATTTTTTTGCGGTTCTGGAGGAAGATGTAGGCTAGGAAGTGCAATATTTTGAAAATGTAAATGCATGTGCATTTACATTTTCAAAATATTGCAGTAACTACACTGCAGAAATGTACAGGAAAACTGCATAGCTGCAATTATGTTTGTTTGGTAAGTTCCAAAATCACTGAGTAATCGTGATATCAATATTGAACAAAATAATAGTGATAAGCCTAATGATTTTTACCTATCGAGCAGCCCTAACCCTGGCCCAGAAGGCATAATTGTCCACATGATATAGAAGGCCGGAAATATAGAGCCTCAGTAGCCTGTATGTTGTTGTCTCATAATCAATTTTATCTTATTAGCCTATAGCCTATGTCATGTATACAATTTAACACATGCTTTAAGAATAATCAAATTACTAGAGAGATTAGACCCCATTTAATTCCATGGCACTTTGTCACACGTCTTTCTCTGTTGGACCTGGTTTGTGTCAACTGTCACTTATGCACATTCATTTGCTCTTTCTTTCTCTCTCTCCCTCTCTAATATTCATACAAACACATCCATTGGAAAGCAAATTAAAAATGAGATTGAGAGCAGAACAGACTACAGTAGAGGAGGGTTATTTTGCAGCTGAGAAAAAAACCCCACCCTGCCCTCTGACCTTTTTCTTCTCAAATTGCTACTCATTTCTATAGGGAGCTTAGGAAAAACAATGGAGTATTGGGCCACACAAAAAACACAGGAGATACCAAAAAATAAGATGATTTATTTCTTGTGAGAAAAAGGAAAGATATTTGAGAAATTATCCTTGTGGTGGTGGTGACATAACTGGTGGAAATAAACCGAATGTTCAGGTAACGGTGAATTTCAGTTATGCACTTCCGTGATTATCTTTTTATGATACAGGGCTTCCAGTTATAGACACACCAGTGTTCATATTACAGATTATTCTATTCATGTTTCTCTCATTTCCTCTTCCCCTTCTTTGCTGACTGCATCTGAGGAATGCCTTGTACCCTGCTGGGGAGGAGCTTAACACAGGTGAGAAGAAATCTAGGAGCAAGTTCCTGTAAAAGGAACTCATACAGTCTTACAGAATCCCAAGCTCCTTTGGCAGGACTCAACACAATAGTCTGCTGTTGTAATCTCCATAGAAGAAGTACACGTTTGTTTAATGAGTGTGTGTGTGTGTGTGGGGGGGGGTAATCCTTTCATCTCTTGATTTGATTGTTAAGTAACATAATGGTGGGTAGAAATATCAATATCAATCATTCCTCTATTATTGCTTTTCATCCATTATAAACTGTATGAATTTGGCAAGAATTTGGACGTGTGTAACAAAGTCATGACTGAATGTCGCTGTTCTTGTTTGGTTATCGTTATAAAATTGTTTCTCATTCCAGCTATGGCATGGCGTCTGATGAGTGAGGAGCAGCTCCAGTGTTCTATCTGTCTGGATGTGTTTCTTAACCTTGTGACCATCTCCTGTGGGCATACCTTCTGTCAGACATGTGTAGCCCAGTACTGGGACAGTACAGCAGTGTGCCAGTGCCCCCTCTGCAAGAGGACATTTATCAGAAGATCACAAGTCAATATTAACACCACGAGGAGGGATCTAGTTGATGAATTTAAGACGATGAGAGGTCCTAACTCTGGTGTGGCCCTGCCTGGAGAGGTGGTGTGTGATATGTGCAGTGGGGATGGGCAGGGGAGGCTTCGTGCCCTAAAGACCTGTCTGGACTGTGGAACGTCTTTGTGCTCGGTTCACCTTGAGCTCCATAAGAGGGTACCCCGGCTTCAAAGACACACACTCACAGAACCGCTGGAGAACCCAGAAGAACGTGTGTGCCAGAGGCACCAGAGGCCGTTGAAGTTGTTCTGCAGGGATGACCACATGTGTGTGTGTGAGTTCTGCACCGAGGGAGAACACAAGAACCACAACATGATTCCACTGGAGGAGGAGGGCAAAGATAGGAAGGTGAGAGGTGTATTGGCAAAAAGGTGTCTTCAGTATTTTTTCATCCTGGGCCCTATTCTTAGATCTGCTATAGGTCAAAATCCTTAGAAGGGACAAAAATGATAATAATAAAAAAACGCTCAAGTGGTAAGTTAGAACACTATAACCAGCAATAGCAAAATGGAATAAGCACACACATCGATCTAAACTGCTTGTTTTTCAAATCAAAATGTTGTTGAAAGTGTTAACATGGGAAGCATACTTATCCTGCTACATATTCATTGACCTCAATATCAGTTTATGTTTTCATTTGACTTTGTTTCTGTATACAATCAGAATCACACTTAAATGGCCAGGTATACACACACATAAAGAATTTGGACAAGGCAGTTGGTGAGAAACTGACTGTAAACAAAGTCATTTGGTTTCCCATTCCCAAACACAAGTTTAGCTTGCATGCTAGCTGGTGTCATTTGGGGTACAAGTGGGTCTGAAAAATAAATGATAGAATATTGTGTAAAAGTTCATTTTTTCCTCCTAATTTATTTCAAAAAATGAATATTTCATATATTCTAGATTCATGAGATATAGAGTGAAATATATCAATCCATTTTTTTGTTGTAATCTTGATGATTACAGCTTACACCTCATGAAAACCAAAAATCAGTATCTCAAAATATTAGAATAAAGAGGTTATAATACAGAAATGTCGACTTTTTGAAAATAAATGAACTAATCTAAAGTAGTTAATTTATACTAATCTAAAGTAGTTAATTTATACACTCAATGCTTGTTCAGACTGATTTTGTACAACTCTCCTGAACACGCATCTTGTAGTTTATTGGTTGGAACACTTTATTTAGCCTTTGAGTGGTTGGCAACACTTGTTGATAGCATTTGTTAGGCTGCCTACAGAGATTTTGTGATGGCCTGCTTATGGGGCGAGCAGCTAGCGGATTGTTAGGAAAGATTAGATGAATGTGATCATTTATGTTTGGGCCTTTTTTGGGCCTGCAATCGCTGATACAACCTTTAAGGTCATTTGCATTGTTTTAGATAGATAGATAGATAGATAGATAGATACTTTATTGATGCCCAAGGGGAAATTCATTTGTCTCTCATTTCCTCTTGACAATAAACCATAGATTCTCTATGTGTTTCAGGTCAGACGAGTTGTCTGGCCAATCAAGCACAGTACCATGGTAAATCAGTTAGGCCTACTAGCAGTTTTGGCACTGTGAGCAGGTGTCGAGCCCTGCTGGAAAGGAAAATGAGCAATTAGATGGAAGCCTGAAGTGCTCTAAAATGTCCTGGTAGAAGGCTGGCTGCATTGATGAAAATACAGTGGACCAATACCAGCAGATGATATTGCACACCAAATCTTCACTGACTGTGGAAACTGCATAGCTATACTGCATATGTAGTCCCTACCGAGAAAACCAGCCATGCAACTTCCAAGAGTGGCACCGCGCCAAAACTCGCTAGAATCTGGAACATTACCTTGTCATAGTTCTTTGGAGATAGTGTTTGCCTGTTGTTAATCCTTCACCTCCACAACAAAATCATTTGCATTGTGTACAGGGGGGATAAGTCACGAGAACGTTGCTATTTACAATAGCAGAGTAACATATTAATCAGGGATGGGCAACTGGCGGCCCTCCTCCTCACTCAGTGCGGCCCACGGATCGATTTTGAAATGTCATTAAAATGTTTGTTTCACGTGTTTTTACCACATCTTAACAGGATCCTTACGGTCCACCGATAGGGGCACATTAAAAAATCCAGCGGAGTCGAGCTTCTTACTACAGCCAGCAAGCGAGGAAGAGATACAGAGAGCGGTTTATAAAGAAAACTCAGAATCATAGACAAGGTGGGAAAGGTACAGACAAGGTGGGAAACAGCTGATTTTAACACAGAATTTAAAGTCAACTTTGTGTTTAGTAGGCTATGCTTAGAAACAAAACCACAACACCATGCACTAAAAAGTAGGCTACATCGGAGCTGCCAGAGCCGCTGTCGTAGCCGACCTCAAAGTAACAGGGTTACCACGGTCATGGAATTTCAAAAATATCAGCATTTTAATAAAGTCTATTCCAGACATGGAAGGTCAGGGAATTGTATGTTTTGGGGGCAAAGTCATGGAATATCAGGGAATTTTGGTGTAGAAGTTTAAAATTGTCTTGCCAAAATACATTAGGCCTAATATAATACAGTATTTTCACGCAGCGTTGGTATTTATTGAGTTATTACAGTAGGCCTTTTTCCCATTACTACTTGCGTGAGTGGTTGTAGTTACCCCTACCTGTTTTTTTCAATGCCCATTTTTTAATTTCCGGATTGGTCATGGAAATTCAGGATTTTTCTCAGGGAAGTCATGGAATTTTACATTTGACTTACATTGGGAACCCTGGTTAAGATACACTAACACTAGAGCACTATTACCCATTGCAGTGGGAAAAAGGTTTATTGTGAATGTGTAATATTTTTTTGTTTATTTCAAGTTCATTGGTGAATAGAAGCAATATTAAAAATGCATTTGAGTATAGAGAATATTAAATTAATGCATGTTGGTTTAATAAACCGTGCAGACATAAGTTACTGTATATATTTTTAATACTCCTGATTCCTGATATTCCACGGTGGACGTGTGCGATCACATATGGCGCTCTGACAGCGACAAGAACATTTTGTGGCCCTCTCTATCATCAAAGTTGCCCATCCCTGATATAAATACATATAAAACTAGATGTACCGCAGAGCGGTACAAAATATGACCGCCGCCCAGTCCAGCACATTTTTTCCACAAAAAGAAATCACGCTGAAAGGCCTATATGATTCTGTCTCACTAAATTGCATTATCCACACTCAATTCTCACTGGTATCTGCTAGACAACAAGTACCAAAACATGATTAGTTCATAGATTTCACATGTAAAATTAATTTTATACAACCCCACCTCCATCTTGCCTGTTCATAATTCTGAGAAATCCTTGATTGTTTGTGTTATGTTTATGTTATGTGTGTGGGTGTGTGAGTGTGTGTGTGTGTGTGTGTGTGTTTGTGTGTGTGTGTGTGTGTGCTTGTGTGTGTGCCTGCGTATGTGCCTGTGCATGCAAGCGTATATGTCTACTGTGTGAGTATGTGTCATACGTATGATTACTGTGAATGTATGTGTGTGTGTGTGTGTGTATCTGTTTGTGCACATGTGTGCACATGAAATGGGTTAACATGACCCCTGGAGGCAAACATACAGAAAAAAAATGGTCATCCTAGGCCCTACAGTTCTCAAGATATTAACAGAGAACTGTGTCTGCCCTACCCTCCTTTTGGGGGGTCCAGTCCAGCGGGGGGGCTACAGATCAAAACGAAAAATGACGGTTCCATGCTATCCATGTGGGGGTACATGCCCACCAAGTTTTGTGTACCCCGGTCTTTCAGTATCCCGGGAATCCTTGTTGGTGTACGTCACTAAATGTACACATAAATAATTTTATTGTAAGGCCCCCCATGAACGAAAGTACACAAAACGTGGCATGCATTCCGAGGGTGTCATAATGATCCTACACTTTTAATTTCGTGCAGTTTTGACCTTGTCAGCCAGAGATATTGTGATGAAAACACCTAATTTTTTGCTTTTTAATTTTTAACTAGGTGGCGCTATACATGAAATAATTGGTAATGGGATGGGTTGACATGCCCCCTTAAGACCAACATACATAAAAAAGGTGGACCTCCTAGGCCCTACGGTTCTCGAGATATTCACAGAAAACTGGCTCAGGCCACCTACAGGCCAGTTGGTGTATAGTAACATAAATTAATTTATTGTGTTGCCCCCCATGAACGGAATTCCACGAAACTTGGCGTGCATACAAAGGGTGTCATAATGATCCTACACTTCCAATTTCGTGCAGTTTTGACTATGTTAAACCCTACGGTTTTCGAGATATTCACAGAAAACTGTGTCTGCCCTACCCTCCTTTCGGGGGTCCAGTCCAGCGGGGGGGCTACAGATCAAAACGAAAAACGATGGTTTCATGCTATCCATGTGGGGTTACATGCCCACCAAGTTTCGTGTACCCCGGTCTTTCAGTGTCCCGGGAATCATTGACGGAAATTTGGGCAAGCGAAAAAAAAAAGAAAGAAAAAAAAAATCTCACTAAACCTAAAAAAAAAAAAAACACTGTAAACTTGTCTCTGATTCAGGAGTGGCTTGACACAAGGAATGTGGCACATGTAGCCATTTCCTGGACACATCTGTGCGTGGTGGCTCTTGATGCAGACTCCAGCCTCAGTTCATTCCTTGTGAAGTTTCCCAAAGATTTTGAATTGGCTTTGCTTGACAATTCTCTCAGGTTGCGGTCCTCTTTGTTGCTTGCACACCGTTTCCTACCACACTTTTCCCTTCCAGTCAACTTTCCATGAATATGCTTTGATACAGCACTCTGTGAACACCCTGCCCTTTCAGCAATGACCTTCTGTGGCTTACCCTCTTTGTGGAAGGTGACAAATGAGTGCCTTCTGGACAACTATCAAGTCTGTAGTCTTTCCCATGATTGTGGTTGTGCTTCCTGAACCAGACTAAGAGATTAAAGGCTCAGGAAACCGACATTATCTGTATTATAACGTATTTATTCTAATATTTTGAGAAACTGATTTTCGATTTTCATGGGTTGTAAGTTAAAACAAAACAAAAATTGAGACCCACCTGTAGTTGGCAGTGTTGTACAAGGTGCGATCATAAAGTTCTGAGTCTGCACCCATAAAATGTGTGCATGGTATTACAATGCCAGCTTGCTACAGATCATTTTCCCAAGGGTCAGATTGCCTACTGCACACTGTGACACACTAACATTTGTGCACAAACTCATGCATTGAAAATCCATGAGATTGCAATATGATTGTCAATCTCCACTACCCTTACTCATTGGATTTGATTTTCTGTGACTTATTTGTCTTTCTCAAGAAGTTCCAGCTGGGAATTTGCTGTTTTGACGCATAATGTCAAAATGATGATGCACTGCTCTGTGTTGCCCAGATTTTCAGCATGTAAAGCAGCTAGAGTTGACTCTCTTGTAATAGCTCTTTGTACCATATATGGTGGTGTACTAAATAAAATGCAAATCAATGAAAGAGTGCCAACTCAAACATAGGTGCGTTCAAGACAACTTGATACTACACATAGCACATAGCTTAAGAAGCCCCTTTTGTTAATTAGGCCTCATATTCTTTTTGGTAACTGACTTTTCTGTTACACCCTTAGAGCAAGATGGGGGAACGTAGAGTAGAGCTGCAGCAGATGATAAAGACGGCGACCCAACAAATAAACCTGCATAGTGTAGCTTTAGGTAAATAGTAGTTAGGTCTAGCCATGCAGTTGGATTTGATAAAAACCCAAGTTGCCTCTTTAAACTGATAGTTCCTATTTCCGCTATTTGCGAATTTTTTGTTTGCAGTGCAAAAAAATGCTAACGCTTTATAATAAGGCGTTAACAAACCATTTACAAGGTATTACTAAATGGTCAGGGTAACGCTCATTATAAATCCAGAAGGAACCTTGAGGTCATGCTGTGATAAATGTTTCTGTTACACTTAACTTTTAGCCTCTCTTTGTAGATGGATGTATTGTCTTCAATTGCTCCTGTCACCAGTCACCCGTCCCCAATCCCTAGTCTTTTCTCTGTCATTGAAGGTTAATTCTGAATGATAATCCATTAACAGTTGACACCTCATTTAAAGGAGCTATGTGGATTTCTATAGGATTCAATTTTTCTTGAAGGCACTACCCATTGACTTGCAATGCATACAGCGGCACACATCATACAGAATACAATGCGGTATTAGCCCCTTTTTTGCTCCGGAGCGGTGGTAGCGTAGTGGTTAAGGTGCTGGACTAGCATGCAGTACCCTGAAAAGTTGTGAGTTCAATTGCCAGTTTCCACCATTGTGCCCTTGAGCAAGACCCTTAACCCTAAATTGTTCCGAGGACAATGGCCCTTGTAGTAATTGACATATGCAATGGCCTCGTTACACCAAACAACTTTGACAAGATTTAGGAAAGACTAATGCATCCCATTCAAGCTTTACTAATGAAAACGTGTGAACACATTCGCAAGAGTTGACTTCTGCTGTGCAAAGAAGGTGATCATGAAGACCAAGTGGATCCCAGTTTCTTTAAGCAGGTCGAAACAATCGAGAAAAACTGTAATATTGCATCATCAAGACCAGAGGCGGACAGAGTACACAGCTTCATTACTTGAGTAAAAGTACAGATACGCTTTGCTAAATTTTACTCAAGTACAAGTAAAAGTACAACAGTCAGATGTCTACTTAAGTACTTGTTTTTAAAAGTACTTGAGTATCAAGAGTACAAGAGTAAATATTGCATTACTGCCACAGTGTTTACATTTATGTACAGAAACGTCCTACATGGAGTTATGAAAAATGTTAATGTTAATACCTTGGAGAATGTGGTAACACTTGACGGGTGAGTTCATAACACATTCATAGCAGCTGTCATAAACTGCACATAAAGCATTCATGACTGTTTCATGAGACATGACTCAACATTCATACCAAACCTTTCAGGAATGTGGGAGACAGAACAACGAGAGCTTGTCAAAATAAAAGTCCAAAGTCGCAGCATTGCCGTTTTTGGTCCAAACCTCTTACATGATCACATCACATATGAGTCAATGGGCTAGGCCTACTCCAGTGCCAAAAAGACAGAACATGGTCAAGCAAATAATTTTTGTTTCATAAAAATGTATTTGTTTTATGATGTAACCTTTGCACATGATTTCTCATCTTTTGCTACTGGGAATGTCCAACCGTTCCAGGTTACACAAATACGGGTCAGCTGAATGTATACTTGTATAGTAAAGTGACATTCGATGTACACACACGCATAGTCTGTCTGCCTCTTCACCACCTCTATGTCTTGAACTGTCTGTCCACTAGCCACTTTACCATTGTCTTCTGCCTCGTTTGTGTGCTTTATTAGCACATATGCACAACCCCTCCCTCCATGCCACAGCCGAACTGTGACCACACTTATACCTTCTTAATATAGTTATTTATATATAGATATATAGACTTTATTCTTGCACTGTTGCACTGTTTGACTTACTCATTTGCACCATCACCATGACACTCATTCACAAAGAGCACCTTACCTTACCTTATGCACAGAGGACCACAGGCTCAGTCCCTGCTTCAGTCATTGCAAGCGCACCTGATTGATTAATCAACCACTATGTGGATACTGTTTTTTAGAATTTATTTAGATTAAGTTTTTATTTAGTATAATTTGCATTTTAGTATATTTAGTATATTCTTTATCTTCTACAGTCCTTATTGCTTAGTTGTGTTTTTTATATTATATACTTTTAATTACTTTTTCTGCTGTTAGTGAATGTGTGTGTGTATGTTGTCTTTATGCTACTGTGACTTTGAATTTCCCCTAGGGATCAATAAAGTATCTATCTATCTATCTATCTATCTATCTATCAAATTGAGGGTTTCCGAGATTTTTCTTTTTTCCTTTTGTTTTTAGAAGAAGTAACGGGTACTCACGGTTACTGAAATGTAGTGGAGTAAAGAGTACAATATTTGCCTCTCAAATGTACTTGAGTAAAGTCATGAGTACTCCCCAAAAATGATACTCGAGTAAAGTACAGATCCCTCAAAACTGTACTCAAGTACTGTACTCAAGTAAATGTACTGTTACTGTCCGGCTCTGATCAAGACTAACAATAGTGTTTCCTTCCATATTTCTCTCACACTGTAAAAAATGAATCCTGGTGCCACGGAAATTACACAAAACAAATCATGTATGACTTAATTTCTTGAAGCAGTGGCCTTAAAAAAATAATTATTATGTTTTTCCCCAAATAAATCAACTACATTTGCGAGAAAAAAATTCAGAGAAAATGTTCCCTAAAAGAATTATGGGAAGTTGCGCAATTTCTCTCTGATAAATCTGCAGCATTTTCCTCAAATATTTTGAACATCTGAAAAACGTCCTTCAGTTGAGATTTTGAAAAGAAGATGGACGCCATTGAAGTTCAGCATGGATTAGTAAAAGGTAAAGTAATTTGTTCCTGCTACTTGTGAAAGCTAGAATGAAAACTACCACAAATATACAATTAAGTAATGCCACATCACAGGTATATATTTTCATACCAACGTGTTTCTGCTAATAGGTCCTAGGAAATATTGGTGAAGTTAGCTTAACAGTTGCATGGTGGCTAGCTGTACTCAGATGGTTGGTAAACTAACCAGCAAGCTAACCTTCACTTCGGTAGGTTATATTACCGTATCAATTTGAAATGGCCAAGTTTATAATAATTTGTAATACTTGGGACACTGTTAACTGACATTAATATAATATTGGAGTCAACGACGTCTTAATCTTTCTGTAACAAATTCGAAAAGACGGTTGGAATTTTAATAGCCACTGAGGGAATAGCTAACATGCTAACGTAGCTGGTTAACATTAGTTAGCCAGGACTGCACTGTTCAAAGCGATCTAGTGTGGTGCCAAATGCTTCTCTGGCACTAAGGGATCTGTTGACTGACTAATTAAAGCAGTCTGTCAACTAATTGACGTTTGATTGAACTGAATTCTATTTACTTTTAATTCGGGTTATACATATTTTGCTCGTAGCTAACGTTAGCTGAGACCACCAGGGCATTCTTTTTCGGCATTTGTAGCATAGGCTACATGTGGTGTAAGGTAACTGTTGGTTAACGGTGCATTGTCCATTCTCAGTAATGATATGGCACTGATATTAGTTAAGTGTCTGTTGGTTTTATTTGGGTTATTTAGCGATTATGTTAACATATTTGAACACATAAACACTTATGTTTGTTTCATTTGGTAGCCTACATGGTAAATGATGTCAGAATGAATGTTGGAAGTCCTTTGCCAGTTAGTTGATATACTGCTGAGAGTCAATTGTGGTTCTTGTGTTTATATAATTATGGATTTTGTTTGTTTTAACAGGGTTGGCAAAATGCTCATCAAGGTCCAGTACCGTGGACTAAAAAAGTACCTCAAACTGCAGCCTGGTTTTTCTTATGGAAGTTTCATTGAGATTCATCAGATCAGTTTCATCAGATCACTTGGCCAGTGGGTAAGGTAAAAAACTATTTTGTTACCCTTTAGTTGAATTAAATTAACCAAAATTGGAAACTGAATTTCTTAAATTTTTAAAGCAACCCTTTAAGATTCCAATTTTGTGTTTTTTGCCGAATTTGTGCCAGCAAAGGTTCTTCTATTCTAAATTCTTCACTTTTCTGAAGTGATATGGAGAGGTCCTCTTCAAACAAGGAACATCAATGTCCTGGTGCAGAAGGAGAGAACACCTCTGCCATAGGGGATGCTGCAGAAAAGGCCAAATGGGTGAGCATTTAAAATTAAAATCTCACTAGGAGAAATCCTTGTCTGTCTGTTCTCCAAATGCGGAAGCCTGGCTTCGTGTTCCGGTAGTGTCAAAATCAACGGGCACGTTCAATCTTGCAGCACTTCACAGATCTGGCTGAACGTAAGGCATGTTTTTTAGATTCAGCCAGATCTGCTTGCAGATCCAGTGCTGCAAGATCGAAAGTGTCCCGCTCATTTGGCGTTAACGGAACACGAATCTAGGCAATTTGCTTCCTTCAGATACAGGTCTTGATATAACCTCCCTATACACTTTCAAAAGTTTATAATACTTTAGTTTGTCTGTAAAGACTCTCACCACACTACCAAGTGTAATTATATTTTGAGCACTGCCAGTGGTTTAAAATAGTGTTTGTTATTTCGACGTGCTTGCTGCCCCCTTAGCTTTCACTGTAAGCCCATTCAGTGTTAACGCAAAAAACGGTCTTGCTCAAAACTCCACTTACACTTTATCACCGTTATTGTTTCTCTTTTACCAATAGATGGTCCAGGAGGTTCTGGAGAAGAGTTCAGGGGGAGAGGACACAATGGAGTAGTATAGTAGATCGAGCACCTTGACACACTGCACAAGACGGCATCATATCCTGGTCAGCCACATTGTTGAAATGCATGGGTATGTTTTGTTTTGTAATGTGAAAAAACAAAGTATAAACATTATTGTGCACATATAGCCTCTCACACAACTTGCCTGCAGCGTGACAAGAAAAACCTAAATTTGGTAGTAGAATTGTTGTGTAAAAACAATTTTGAACTGATGTTTGTCCTTTACACTTCTCTCATCTTCTCAAAGGAACTCTCGATCTCATTCATAGTCACCATTGTGTCCTTGGTTACCTGTCTGACCAAGGCCCCTTTGTCCCGGATTACTCAGTTTGGCTGAGCGGCCAGACCCCATACTGCTTTTTTTGCGGAGAGTTGGAGTATTTTGTGTAGATGTTGATGAAAATTAAATGTTTGTGTTATATCTCTGTCAGTCATCTGAATATTTTTAAATGTTTTTTTTTAATGCCCAAGCTATTGTTTTTTTTCCCCCTCAACGTCAGGTTTAATTTACACTGAATAAATGCTGTTAAATGAAATACTGATTCTCTAATTGTGTATATACACCACATCCTTTAAAATGTATGGTAATAGACTTATTTAAAACATGCATAACTGCTCAAAATAAGTGAGGCAACTATATTACACGTGATTTTATCATGCAAAATTAACCAGAAAAAATCAGGGAAATTTCCTTGATTTTTATTTTGAATATGCTTAATTGCATTGAGATATTTTCCACATTTTTTTTGTATACATGAATAATTTAAGTAAATTTCCATGATTTGTTAAAGTCTATATTCTTAAAAATAATAGGGTTATATTTTCCCCTAATATTTTCACGTGTAATAAGTTGCCTCATATTTTTCATGCATTTCTACTGTGTCATTTTTTACAGTGCAGAGCTGTGGTGGATGCAGTGTTTTGCAGGTAAAATGTGAGCTATTCTAAGAATTTAAGAAGCTAGCATGCAGACTAAACATTTCAATAGATACATAATCTCTTTATAATAATATTAAGAATGTTTTTGTCTTCTACTCATTTGCTTGTTCTCATCCCCCATTATCTTCATCTCTCAATCTCTCTCTCTCTCTCTCTCTCTCTCTCTCTCTCTCCCTCTCCCCAGTGGATGTGACTCCAGATCCAGACACAGCTCATCCGCTCCAGCAGCTGTCTGAGGACCAGAAGCAGGTGCACTGTGGCGACCATTTGCAGAATGTTCCGGACCTTGCTGTTCGTTTTGATGAAGCCAAATGTGTTCTTGGCAAACAAGGGTTCTTGGGCCGGTTCTACTTTCAGGTGAAAGTGGCTGAGAAAAGCTGCTGGAGCATTGTAGCCAGTGAGTCCGTATCACGTAAGGTAGGGGTGAAAGCAGCCCGACGAAGTGCTACTGGACTATGGTGCTCAGGGCCAGGAATCAGTACTTGGCTGGGACATGCCCCCCTCGGCCTCTGTTTGTTGAAAATAAGCCCCAAACAGTGGGGGTGTTTGTGGACTATGATAAGGGTCTTGTCTCTTTCTATGTTGTCGAAATGAAGTCAGAACTTTTCTCCTTCACTGAACAAATGTTCTCTGGGAAGCTCTTCCCAGTTCTGAGCCCTGGTGCCAATGAAGCAGGAACAAACTTGAACCCCATACTCATTTCTCCCCTCAGCCAGCAGGCTCAGTGAGATAAAGGACTATTGACTATTGTCTGGACAAAGACAGACTGTGACGCAATTACAGCTGTGACACAAACCACCTCCCTTCACAGGTTACCATCTCAGGTTGGAGAATCAGGGAGAAGTTGCTGGAGCCTATTGTGAATGGCCCTTGCTACAAGGCAGCCAATCAGAGTAAAGCTCACTTTAGTATTCATGTGGGTGCCAGATAAGCATTAGGGGGCAACAGGTATCTATAAAAATACATTTTATTCCCCAACCTAATTATAGGGGTGTAAATGGCCTTGTCAAATAGCATCTGAGTATGTTGACAGTTGACCAAAGTAGCATACCATGTTAACATCAAACCACATATCACACACATGAGAAATGTACTGTACAGAAATGCTCAGAATACAAACGTTTATTACTTATTAGTGCATGCCATTCAAATGAAATGGTATTCAGTAAGCTATGTATTTTCACATTCATTTCAAGAAGACTACATTAAGGCATGAAATAACGACTGGCATTTAACAGAGGAGCAAACATTTTGCAAACAGGCTTTGTCAGTGTTGTAGAATAGCTGGCATCACAATTTTAGCTTCTGCAGGTGTAAACCTGCAAGACAAACATGGGAAACAAGTTTAGAAGAAATGTAAATGAATAAATAAATCAATATATAAATAATTTTACAAACGAGTTTCACCAGGAGTGCTGCTTGGGTGTAGAGAAATTAGTACTCCTTTGGTGCTCATCAGCTTAGAGATCCAACCCGATGTCAAATTTAGTAGTGAGTCTGAGGCACTCAAGAGGATATTTGTAAGTAAAAAGACTTTATTGAGCTTGGCTCAATTGATCAATTAAAATCATTGTTTGTCTATTTCCATAAAACCATTGGTGTTGGGAGTTTATTGGTTAAAAGTTGTCCTCGGTCCTACATTTATTTTGTTGTAGAGTAATGAATCAGCAAATCTTTGTAAACTTTAAGCCTGTGGTGGCATTCTCATGAGTGAAGACATGCATTCATATTACCCAATGACATCAGAGTGACCATTGAGAGGTGTGTGTCTGTGTGTGTGTGTGTGTGTTTGTATGTATGTGTGTGTGTTCGCGCCTGCCCGCAAATGTGTGTGTGTGCATGTGTGAGTGTGTGTTAGTCCGAACCTCTTTTGTCTGGTGTTCTACTGCGGTGTCTGGGCATCATGAGGTCCCGTCTAACAGACGACTCAGGAGTCCTCAGTAACTCCTCTAGTTTGCGTTGTTCAAGGCTTTCCTATAGATAGGAGTCATATTAGTTATATCATGGATTTGACGGCAGTGGCTTTTTCCTCTTTGTATGCAACATTTCCCCATAATTGTGTCTCCTGTATATTTGGTCTAATGGATACTCTACCGGAGATGGTGTCCGAGGCTGCTGTTTTGGCTTGGGCTGAGGGGTGAGACTGTCTCCTCTCTTTTCCCGTTCCTTGTCTCCTTCCTTCTCTTTCTCCCTCTCTCTCTGCTGCAGGATGGCATTGTGTGTTGCCCTGTACTCCAGGGCAAAGTCACTCACGGTTTTACAGAAGGCCTCCGCTCTGGTCTCTCTCACCATAGCACGAGAGTAGCCCAGGAAGAGCAGGAAAGCATGAAATCTGCAACATTAATTGGATAGAGGGTTTTAGTGTTTGTTTGTTGGTGTGTGTATGTGTGTTTGTCAACACAGCATTGGTCTGTTATGACACACAGACATCATCAGTTAATGGCTTATGTGTGTTTGGAAACCCCTGCTCTAGATATTTCACACATGTAACAAAAGTTTATCTTTGGACTACCCTGAGCCTTCTCAAGATGAGTCTCTTGAATGGTCTTTTTGACAGTCATCCCATAGAGTCCATAATGCTCTGTAGTATCCATTTTTATTTATTTTAGCTTCTTGCCTTTATGTAAATAGAACAGTGTAGAATCCCAGGGTGTGAGTGAGAGAGGGAGAGAGAGAGCATTTGGACTGACCAAGGCAAGGCAAGTTTATTTGTATAGCGCATTTCGTGGCAACTTCAGGCAATTCAATGTGCTTTACAGTGGACACATAAAAACAGAGCAGTCAAACAAAAATGAATACAAAGTGAAATAGCTTAAAATAGGTCAAATACAGTAAAATAGTAAAATAGATTTAAAAGGATCATTAAAAGTCATAGGACAAGTTATAAAGAAAATCATTAAAATCTTAAAAACATACAATGCAGATAGGTAAAAAGAGATGAAACTAAATAAAATAACCAAAGACCAAGGGCTATACCTGTTGATGACTCGTCGATGGACGGCTCTAAGCACCTTCAGTCTTTCCTCGCACTCCTTCAGAAACTTGGGCAGCCTCTGACGGAGGGACCCTTCTGTCCCGGGGTCACTGGACTGGTTCGACCCTCTGCTCCGGCTGCCTTTGCTCCTCCGCTGGTCCCCATCCTTCTCCAGCAGCCGCAACTGTTCCCATGATGCTTTGCAGTGGGCTTCGAGCTGGGCAAGGTTTGATTGGACTTGAGAGTAATCACACTAATAGAGAGAGAGAGAAAGAGAGAGAGAGTTTATGTGTATATTTTCATATGACAAGGATAGACACCATGTGCTTCAAAATGATAAGAAGAAAGAAAGGTAGAACAGCAGGACTTTGAGGAGACAGTGGAGTCACAACACATGTGTTTATGTGAGAAAGGTGAGAGATGAGAAATGAACAAGTGATGAGAGAGAGAGGAGTGACATAACACAAGGAGAAATAAAGTGGGTTGAGGGAGATTGGAGGACACATAGAGATGGAAGTAAGGGAGAGGCAGAGGGATGATAACAGAGAGAGAGAGAGAAACGATACAATGAAAGAAAACATGCACACAATGAGATTAACATCTGACCTGTCTCAGACCGACATGGGATAACCTTTTAGGATTATCAGAGCACAGTCTGACAGAGTGGCCACAGAATTCACTGTACTGTATACACAGATCAATAGAACTACTACAAATAGTAGCAGGCCCAGGAACAGATTTGTCCCAGATTGGACTCAGAGATACGGCTGATCGGGGCTCTGACATCTGTTCCAGAGTCAGTCTCTTGGGTGGTGAAAGGTCAGCCTATTAGCCTTTTTTATACAGTCAATGCTATTAACTCAGCCAAACCCCTCGGGAGCAGTCTGAGAACAGATGCCAAGGATCAGATTGGACGAAGAAACAATTCCCAAACTGTGTGAAAAGCTTTAAGTACAGAAGATCAGTGCTCAGTATTTTACCAGTGTAATGTATTGTCATGTTAATGACACCATTACCTTCAGATATGTCTACGTGTATACATATTTGTATTTTAGCAACAACAGAAAATTACTATGTAAACTATATTCTCTTCTCTTTTATTCTCTTTTCAGGATGACTCTTACAGAAAGGCTACACTAGGCACATAACTGAAGCTTTCTGTCCAAGGAGCTTGTGCTGCAACAATTAGCTTCCACTATGCAACTGGCTACACCAGACGTGATAGCGACGTGAACACACAAAAACGACCAGTCTTCTAAATCTAGTTTTACATTCTGTGCACGGCATGCTTCAGTTACGTGCTTGATGTAGCCTGTCTGTTATACACAACCAGGGGTGCGTTTCCCAAAACCATAGTTGTCAACTAAGTTGCCAACTTTGTTGGTTGCAATACAATTTCCCATTGCCAACCAACTAAGTTGCAGGTTAGTAACTATGGTTTTGGGAAACGCACCCCAGAACAGTTCTGTGTGTTGACCAAACCCTGATTACTGCCCTACAGTACATGCTCTAGTTTATCTTATGCAGCACTCACCTTACTGGCCCTGGTGACGGCAGTGATGTCCGAGTAGAGGTCAGAGCATTGTGGGTAAACCTCCAACAGGAGCGTACACACGTGATATAAGAGTGGCTGTCGGCCGTGGGTGTCCCTCACCTGGGAGAGTTTGCCCAGGTAACTCAGCTCAAAACCACGAGCCTGTAGAGGTCACAGACACAGGCACAGAAACTTGACTCTTAGTGTTGCCTAGAGAGGAAGTGGTGTTTGTGTGTGTGTGTGTGTGTGTGTGTGTGTCTGTTTAACAGAGACAAAAAGAAAGAGGTAGAAAGGTTGGATCTCACCTTGCAGCCATTTAAAAAGTTGCCTATTGCCAGCACAGTTGCCAGGATACATCGGAAAGTTTGACTGGTTGCCAGCTGTTCCATGGCATGCTTGAGATGAAAGAGAGGCTCTGCAATTTCCTATAAGCAAGACTTCAGTTAAGCAATTAAAACTGCCAAACCAAACAAAACATTCACAGAAACACTTCACACTTCAAAGCAGCCACATATAGCCATTATCAGGGAAAAAACCTTATCACACCCAAACAACAGTCCTTTACACCAAAGCAAATCTCATTCACCAAAAACTAGCCAATCTTAAAGGAAAATTCCGGTTTTTAGCACTTTGAGTCCCTTTTCTGGTTTGTTTTGGATGTACTAGAGTGGTGGACACTGAAATTTTGACGATTGGTCCTGTCTCGACTTTTCTGACTCGTTTTGAATCGCCTTTGACTGCTCAGAGTGGCTGCCAACAGGCATACTGTAGGCTACTCAAACATGTCCTAAAACAACCCTTAACGTTCGTTTTCAAAACTGTGCAACTCCAGCTTTTAAGCTTTTAACACCACACTCTTGTTCACTCAATTTATCCTGCTTTCAGACTATTCCCTTCTTCTCTCCCCATGTCTTTGATGCAGGCCTACCCTCTCCAGTGTGTCATAGTCCAGAGCAAAGGCCCAAAGCTGAAGCCTGGAGCTCAAGTGCTGGATGCCCCCCAGAGTCTGCAGGCAGTGCTCAGCCGAGGCCAGGGGGCAGCGGGGGCTCTGGGCTTTGGCCTCCTTGATCAGTTTCAGCTCCTCGTCCGTGGGAACCAGAGCCTGGAGCCTCTGCCGAAAAATAAATAGGTTAGATTGTGTGTTCTTTGATACTGAGAGAAGATCATGTTGATCATTGTTAATGATTGAATATTTGTCTGGGGGACACACCTGCACATCCTCTCGATCGAGCACAGAGCAGTCCATGCTATAGATGGCCGGAGGGAGCAGGTGGGGTGGGGGCAAGCTGCTCAGAGCGATGGTGATGATGTTACTCCTCTTCACCCCCAACACCGACACACAAGGCTGCTTCTGAGGTGGAGGAGAAAGAAGTAGAAAAGAGAAAGAAAGAAGCAAAGAGAAAGAACGAGAGAGCAAGAGACATATATGTGAAGAGATGCTACGTATTATTATGGATTGTGTGGCTCCAGAGACTCTGTTTTTACACCTTATGAGGTTTATCGTTATTAAATAATCTCAGTATTAGAGAGGAGTGAAATAATGTCAAATTATTAAGTCAAATTATGTTAGTATATAGTTAGTAGGCATTTTGTCAAGAAATAATACTTTATCTCATTCTCCTTTGAGAAGACGCTCAACACTGAACATCATCACTCTCTGCTTTAAATGATAATAAAAAGCGATATCCCCACTCATGGATGGCCACTCTTTCAATCACAGATGAATACTTATTATGACCGCCGCGCAGCGAAGCTAGGTATAGGTTTAGTCAGATTTTTTTTTTTTTTTTTTTTTTCTTTTTCGCATGCCCAAATTTCTGTCAAGGATTCCCGGGACACTGAAAGACCGGGGTACACGAAACTTGGTGGGCATGTAACCCCACATGGATAGCATGGAACCATCGTTTTTCGTTTTGATCTGTAGCCCCCCCCGCTGGACTGGACCCCCCGATAGGAGAACCGTAGGACCTTTTTTTTTTTGTATGTTGATCTCAAGGGGCCATGTCAACCCATTCCATAACCACTCATTTCATGTATAGCGCCACCTAGTTAAACACAAAAAAGTAAAAATGAGATGTAATCGCAGGTATCTGTGACCTCAAAACTGCACGAAATTGGAAGTGTAGGATCATTATGACACCCTCTGAATGCACGCCAAGTTTAGTGGAATTCCGTTCATGGGGGGCCACACAATAAATTAATTTATGTTACTATACACCAACTGGCCTGTAGGTGGCCGGAGACAGTTTTCTGTGAATATCTCGAGAACCGTATGGCCTAGGAGGTCCACCTTTTTTTTGTATGTTGGTCTTAAGGGGGCATGTCAACCCATCCCATTACCACTTATTTCATGTATAGCGCCACCTAGTTAAAAATTAAAAAGCAAAAAATTAGGTGTTTTCATCGCAATATCTCTGGCTGACATGGTCAAAACTGCACGAAATTGAAAGAGTAGGATCATTATGACACCTTCCGAATGCATGCCAAGCATGCTTTCGTTCATGGGGGGCCTTACAATAATATAATTTATGTGTACATTTAGTGACCGTACACCAAGGATTCCGGGGACACTGAAAGACCGGGGTACACGAAACTTAGTGGGCATGTAACCCCACATGGATAGCATAGTAGTAGACATAGTAGTAGAATAGTAGACATATGTACGCATGCATGCACATGCACAAACACACATACGCAGACAAACACTCAAGCACGCACACACACACACACCCACACACATAAACATAAACGTGTGCACGCACACATGCACACAATTCAAGAATTTCTCAGAATTATGAACAGGCAAGATGGGGGTGGGGTTGTATAAAATCAATTTTACATGTGAAATCTATGAACTAATCATGTTTTGGTACTTGTTGTCTAGCAGATACCAGTAAGAATTGAGTGTGGATAATGCAATTTAGTGAGACAGTTAGAATGATATAGGCCTTTGAGCGTGATTTATTTTTGTGGAAAAAATGTGCTGGACTGGGCGGCGGTCATATTTTGTACCGCTCACCCAAAAATGCTAAGAATATGCTTTTCTTTGAGCCATTTCACCATCATCACCCCCTATGTTAACGCCATGTTGCATGATACTGATGCCCACCTCTGCTGAACCCTGACCTCACCTGCCTTCCCATCACCAGACTGCGGAGGGCACCACTTGCCGCACTGCTCTTGCTCTCAAACAGGTACTCCAGCCGGTTGGTGTCCAGACGCACGGGCTCCAGCCCCGCCCAGATGGTCTGGCTGCCGAAGCGGCACACCTGGGGCACGGGCGGCAGGCTCTGCAGTTCCCTCCAGTGGAGCTTCAGGGTACGGCTGCCAGCGCCACTGCCCCCGCCGCCTGAGGGGCCAGGAGAGGAGGGTGGGAGAGGAGGGGCGGAGGGTGGCAGAGGGGGGGCAGAGGGTGGCAGAGGGGGTGGCACAGGGGGTGTGGAGGTAACACTGTCCAAGCCCGAGGAGGTGAAGATGGCGTCGTCGTCGTGGGTGTCCAGCTCGAGGTCCTCATCGTCCCACAGGTCGGAGAAGTCCAGGGTGTTGAGGCGAAGGCGGGGTGTGGGAGTTATGAAGCATGGCCAGGATTGGTCGGGTCCGAGAATATCAGAATGCTTCATTTCTTTTTTTATTATTATTTATGCATTCAATTAATAATTATTTTAAAATGTGTAGATTACTACTGGTAGGTTCTAAGGTGCAATCTATGGGACCTTGCTCATAGAAATCTAAAGAAATATAAATATCTATATAAATATCTAAAGAAATATCCAAAGCAAATCACAGAAAGGGTCCAGTTTGGTCCATACAAGTTCTGACAAATGTAGAAATTAAGAATCCATCTTAAATCTTCTCTGGAACACTTGGGATTTGTGCAGTGCAGAGCCTTCTAATGTCCAAATCTGGCTAATCACAATCTATGTATTTGTGTGTAAAGTCTCCTGTGAACAACTCCTAACAACTATTAAATACCATAATCCTCTTTTGGACTCTTGCTTCTTCTTCATAATCTGTATCGGCAATTTGTCTCAATATAAATTACTCTCAAATTAGCAGTGCCTCCAGGAATTGTTGGTTATCTTCACAGAGCAGTGTTTTTCTCTCTCGAATAACGTTGTCAACAGATTGACTCACCTGTTTCTCAGTCACAAAGGTGATGGCTCAGCAAAAATTCCATTACACTGATCACGGATGCTAACTTTCGATCTGAAAGCTGAGCGATTTAAATACAGCTCCATTCATGCTTGTCATTGATATTTGTCTCCTGGCTGGGTACTCAGCAGCAGCTGTAGTGTCCTGTCCCTCCAGCACAGTCAGCTGCCTCTCTGGTTGCCAGTGTGGATGGGAATCAGTGCAAGTGAGCCCTTGCAATACTACTTGCAGTCTTTAAGATTCTATGAGCGGCCCATCTGTCCCAGGGTATTTTCTCGTGTGTGTGTGTTTCTGTGTGTGTCTTTTCAGTGTTTATTTCAGTTGCACCCTTTTCCTTAATTTCCTAATCGCACCATGCATCTCCTGTTTACACTGCTACTTGTGTACACACAGTCACACTATCTTGACCTAATGATCTCCACCCTCTCTCTCTCTCTCTCTCTGTCCTTCCCCTCAGCCCTCCATCAACAAATTGCACTGACCTCATTCTCAGTGAAGGGTGTCCGTCCTCTCTCTTCCTCTTTGATGAGGGTTTGTTGACCCCCCCCCCCCCCAAAACAAAATATCAAATACATTTATTTCTTTATTTTTCAAAATAACTTCATTCACATTCATTAAATGCTTTAATAATTGCAAAAAAACTGTGCCCTTATTGGAGATTTTGTTAGATTTTTAATTCTAAATAAGTTTTCCCCATTTTGACATTCGAGGTACAAAACAGTGCTTTTTCAGACAAACATCTACTCTTGCACTATTGCATGTCCCATACAGATTTTTGCATTTAAACAACATATCGATGCTATTTCCTTAATTGCACGGTGGTGTGGGACAAACTGTACATCAGACAAGCTCATCTCAAATGTTTGCATCAATGCATGTACTTAAACTGCCACATTAAGGCCCTCAGTGGTGGAGAGAAAACTAAACACACAGTCCTGTGGGAAAGGAAATTACCCCTGGCTTCTGCTGTGGTCTTTAGAACTGGCCGTCTGGTAGTCTCCCATAAATCATGTTGTCTCTGTGTGTGTTTGTGTGTGTGTGTTTGTATGTGTGTGTGTGTGTGTGTGTGTGTGTGTGTGTGTGTGTGTTTGTGTGCGGGTGACCAGTCTTCCCCGCACTGGTTTATTTGTAAACTCCCAGAATCTGATAGATATCACTCGTTTTAATCTCTACAATAATTATGTGTAATCACACAGCCTAATTAGCGAACTCTCCGAAGAGATCCCAACGGCTCTTATAGCCAAAGGTCACCAACAGTCTGGGTGGGAGTGGAATGGCGGTGTTGGATGTGGGGAGGAGGGAGTGAGGGCAGATAAGGATCATGTCACAACATGCCTTAAGACATGCCATGGGTGGGGTTGAAGGGTGTGATCATAAATATCTATGCCATACTATTAATTTATTAAAACATGGAGGAGCTATTTGATAGGCTATTCCATATTAGGTGTTTGAGATGTTATTACTATAAACTGTTATTGCTACAATAACTATTGATATTGACCATTCATTTTACAATGCAAATACCATCTGGGCTGTTCTGTTCATAATATGGGATAATAGTTGAAATGATAATTGCATAACATCATAATAAATAGGACTAGCTTATCAATGTATAGGCATCAAATGTGCAGTTATTTGTGACACTGTTGAAGCATTTCAAGACATTGCTTTACAAATACCTAATGCCACACCTTATGATTAAACACAAAATAAAATCATTTACATGGGCTAACAATAAAATTAATACTACCGAGACCATTGATAAGCCCTAATGCATAGGCATTGAAAGACAACGAACCTCCATCGTCAGTGAAATCGTCTGCTAAAGTCTCTATAGGCTAAAACATATAGAACATCGAGAAATCCATCACAATTACGTATATGCTTGAAACTTACTTGCTGATTGTACACTTTTAAACAGGGAATCTTGTTAAATAAATGTAAAACGCAGAACGGTATCCTTCCGCCTCGTCCACTTATCAGGCCATGGATTGGTGGATTGAAACGTCTGTCATCTGTCTCCTCCCTGCAGATTTGCACATCCCCGTCCCTTGTTTTGGAATTTTATTTATGGCAGGCGCGCTCTCGACACCCCTATGCTGTTATTCGCCTTTAGGACCGAGTGGCACTGTAGAGGATTACAATGACAAACAATTTGGGACCGATCCAGGCTCCCGTTGTGATAGAAAGTAGACGAGACCCGTCGTGATTGAATCTTCATTCAGTTAACAAATATTCATGGACTGTTAAGAGTGAACATGATTGGGAGAATAGCTTCTGCATTATAAGGTAAGTGTTTACAGCTGACTAATAGTGACAAAGCCTATTTACGGTAGCGAACTGTGAACAAGCGCGTGTAGCCTGTGCCCATGCGTGCGTGCCTGTATCCACCAAGCGATGATAGTTTTGAAGTGTAGGCTACTGTTGTCGTCATAACACATTGATTTTTAATTCTGATCGATTGTACTGT